>NC_135188.1:18585918-18903418 GCF_041146795.1 Maylandia zebra | reverse complement strand
GAAATCCAAAAAAGTCAAAACAACCACCAACAGCCACAAAACAGAGATTAAAAATGATCAAAAAGAGTCTAAAAGACCACAAAGCAGAGAAAACAAAAGGATACGATGTAACAAAAATGCAAAATGATACAACAAACTAACCACAGAGCCACAAATCAACACTAACAAAAAAAGTCAAAAAATAGCTAAAAAAAATAGATAAAACTGCTAAAAATTGAAACAAGAAAACAACAAAAAGACACAAAAGAACTGAAGAAAGAAACAACATGAAAAAACAAATTGTGCACAACCAGAGAAATGTCTCTTACACTAATATGATTTTCTAACTTTTACATTAAAAAAAAGTCTTGGCACAGATAAACATGGGTGTTACAAACAAAGAACAGACACTAAATGGATGATTTCACTGTTGACACAGTTTCTGACGTGTTTGTGGTTCTTTGTGATCACAGCCTGCTGCTAACCTCCTGCTCTGAAGTGTCCAACAGCCAAACCCTGGAAAACAACAAAATGAGGAAAGGGAGGGGTGAGGAAGGAGGAGGAGGTGTGCATGATGAAAAAAGCAGAGAGGGGGTAAAAGAGAGAGAGAGAAAAAAAATCATGTTTGAGGTCCAGAGAGAAAAGGGAGGGGTGCAGGCTGCCGAGAGAGGAGGGCATGTACAGTAACAGAGGGCCGTATGTGGGGCTTGGAGATGCCTTCCAGGCCACGCCCACCTGCAGAAGCTATAGATGTTGCCGTTTCAGTGGTCCCCCTCTTCACAGCGAGGACGTCCAACAGCTGAACAAGTCCTAAGTCCGACTGACCAACTGCAGGGAGAGGCACTTAGTGAAGTTGTCCAGCACCTGGTTGCTCCTCATCCTTTAAATCTGCGCCCCATCTTCATCTCCAGGCTAATCCCAGAGGCTGCATCCTCGCCTTCATCCTCGTCTCCTGCAAGCTGAAGCTTTGAGAGGTCATGCCGGGCATCGCTCCCCTCCTCCGAGTCCTCCTGCTGCTGCTCGAGGGCACGACTCTCCTCAGCGGCATCCCTGCACAGAGGATCAGAGGCAAGTGCACAAAACGGCATGCAAAAAAACCCAAGTTGCATAGCGTAATGGGAAGTCAACGGGGTAGCACGGGCATGAAAGAGAGCAGAAATAAGTAAAGTAACAGAGCTGTAACAATAAAAATGCAAAAACTAAAAGAGTAAATGGCTCATTTCATGCATGAATGAAACAGATTGGCATAAAGTTGTGAAACAAAAGATGGTGACATGCTTACAAGTAGTACTAAGCAATAGGAGGTTTGAAATAAATGAGGAAAATGTACAGAAATAAATGCTAAAAGAATGGAAGTAAGTGGGTGAAATGTCTACAGAAAAGAAACAAATAGTTGTGAAACAAAGTGGCATCAACTTGATAACAATGTAATACAGCAAATGTAGAATAATGTTTGCAGCAACAAAAATGTGTCCGTGGGTCTGTCAAACAGGATGGATGTAATAATTAATATGTGAACACGTGTGCATAGGATGGCAAAGTCGTGAGGTGTGAGAAGAAAAAAAGTCAGGTTTAAGTCACGAAAATGTGGAAAAGTGCAAAGATGAAAGTAAATGGATGTAGGAGATTTAGGCAGGAAGCAATGCAGGTACACAAGAGTGAAAATAAATGGTTAAATTATAAAGTAGGAGTAGGGATGAAAAATCTGTCCTCTCAAACGTGTCCAAATTAGTTCAATGTGATGAGTTTATTGAATCTTTTGACACATGAGGAAACCCTGAGGAAACTGAATGTTTAAGAGCTGAACAGCGTTTTCATGCTGCTACTTGTCCCAAGTTTTAGCAGAATTAGCAGATTTCCCTGGTTGGAGCGCCTGCTTATCCTTCAGTGTTCCTGCACATAAAAAAAGACTCATTTGTGAATAGATTTGAGTTTTTGTCTTGCTTAATCTGCCATGTGTGCCGTTAATGACCTGTGCAGCTCTTCGCCTGCAGGTGCTTGCCTGATTCTGTCATCAGTGCGTTCTCTCCTTTCTGCTGACTCGGCTTCTTTGGCTGCAATAATGGTCTGCAGCTGCGGAGAAGTGACAGAATACTCTTTCAGAACACTTTATAATACATGCATTTTGGCCTTTTCCTGATTGCCTTTTGGCTGAGTGTTGAGGTGGATTTTGGTTCGGTGTCTTTGTCAGCTCCTGCAGCCAGGCTTTGCTGCAGGTTGTGCCTGCCCCGGCCCGATGGGAGGAGGGGCTAATTCATGAAATAACCTGTCATTTTTTTCTGCCTCATTGAGCTTTTTATGTTATGTAAGATGATAAAATCCCCCTCATTCAGAGAGACACGGTGGGCTGACGTGACAGCTCAGAGAAGATTACCTCACCAGGTCAGAGACAGCCAAGAGCAACATAGAGGGACAGAGAGAGTGAGTGATGTGTTTGGAGGAGCTCCGTGGTTTTTTTTTTTTCCAGTTTGTTTTATCTTTTTTTGCATATATTTTCCGCAGTTCTTTCTTTATAGGGAAGTTTATTGGTGGCAAAAGTACAGAGTGAGCAAAAATGTAATTAATGTGGTGAAGAATAAGAAGCACACAGGGACACGTGTGTAAATGTGGAACAAGTTTCGTGCTAAGTCCTGCTTTGATTTTGTTTGTTTCAGCTGGCTTTGTTTCAGATTCGGGGGATCCTTGACAACAGTTTCATCAGGCCACGCCCACATACAGCTGTTAGATTCAGTTTTTATACCGAAGCTCTTAAAGGGAAAAGTTAACTAGCCAAACAGGTTATTACGGGGCTCTCAGTGTTTGTAAAACAAAGACCAGTTGCAGGGGTTTTGTCATTGTTAAACTTCCATACAACTCCTGTTTTAGTTTTCTGGGCAGCTGCTTCAAAAAACAGCTGTTTCCCATTATTTTCGTTGAATACATCTAGGTACAAATAGAATTCGAGGGTTATAATTTTGCACGTGTAACTGTTTCTTCACATTTTTCCCTGTGCAAACTCAGAGTGGATGTAAAGCTTGTCCTATCAAAGAAATGCCATGAAATATTGCAAAAAGATTTCTCTTTTGACTTATTGTGTAAAACGATAAGGTGTCACTAACAATAATTTTTTTCTCTATTCTTCATTTTTATTAAATACCTCTCTAATTTGTTTGGTTTCTCTTTGAACTGTTTCTCCCCTTAAAAGCAGCCAAACTGAGTTTTTTTTTTTTTAACATAATGTTGCAGTTGACCTGAAGGGGCCCCCCTTTTTCGCCTTTTTTTGGGGTCATTTATATAAAAAAAAAAAACAACCCAAGGTTAGTCCCCACTTAAATGCTAAAACATGCAATATCTTTTGAGGCACCAGCAGTTAGTCAGTCCCCACAGACTCCCCATTAAAATGTCCAGCTTTACTCGAGAAGCCAACATGTTTGGAGTCGGATACACAAACAGATTTAATTATTACAAATGTAACTTCAGTTGCAGGTGACCTGCAGGGGGCACTAAGTAACATTTTTGTACTTTCATTGATTAGTTGATGAATTTTAATTGTATGAGTGGGTGGGTTTTTGATGCTGTTTCGTAGCTTACCTTTAGGGTGCCGTGACACATCTCATGATAACTAACATTTTATGTTCAGTAAATTAAATCCAGTTACACAAAAACCATCTGGAGGTGTGGCCAAAAGGGGGTGCAGGATCAATGTGCAGTCTTTTTCTCATGGAGTTTTTCAAATAAATAACTTTGAAGATTATTTCAGGATCAGTTTCAGGCTTAAAGTTGAGTTTCAGCATGTTTTAGTTCTTTGTGTATTTTCTTTTGGGGGGATTTCCCACCTGAAAGATGATAACAACCCTCACTGAAGCCAGCAGCAGGAGCAGACGCTTGGAGGTCTAGAGATACCGGGGCCTGTGCTGTATCACAGACGACTGTTTGAGTTCCACCACACTGTTTTACCGTTGCTGCTAATGAGCTGGCTTGCTCTGTTGTCTGGTGGCATTTCTTCCCTTAAAAGGAGCTGCTGCACACTGAGTGTGTGCAGAAACAGACTCCAGACTGCACGCAGGTGATTTCTTTTGCTAACTGGAAAATGTTATGTGTGTCTCTCTGGTCGTCCGACTACGACCAGTACCTTCTAATACTGCATCTTGTGTGGTGGTTTATTGTTCATGTTTTGTTGCAGTACTCGGTGACTCATGTATCACTTTTTGGTACAACATTATCTTTCAGTTCATTTTGATGTTTTGCTGTACTTCTAATGTAATTCTTAGTGGTAGTTATTTTGGAACCTTTCTGGGTTATGAGCAGTTTATAGCTGCTCTTTGTGCATAGTAATACTTTATGTGTTCTTTGTGGATCAGATGCCGTTTTATAGTACTTTGGATTGTTTTTTCCCACAGTACTTTGATGTAACAGTTTGGTTTCTTGTAGTATTTTAGCCTTTGTTAGGACTTTGTGCTCCTTTTTGGTACTTTATTTTGAGCAGTTTTGTGGTACTTTCCGATTCATAGCAGTGTAAGTTTAGAGTAGCTTTATATTTACTTTGATGCACTTGGTTCATTACTGTTTGTTTGTGCTACCTGGTGACATAGTTAATGTATAGTTCTTTATACTACATGGCAGTACTTGTTCTTTGGTTTTCATATTTTGCACACTTGGGTGATTTTTCTGTACTTTTACCTCCTTGTGATACCCTTTTCTTGTAGTAAGATGAAGTAAAAGACCTGTTTTAGTACTCTTGTTGGTAATTGTTGAGTTCTTATGGTTGTTTTTTGTGCTTCTGGGCATTTGGCTCTGTGCTGTAAGAATTTATAGAAAATGTTATGCTTTTTTGACTGTCTTTTGTAATGTTGCAGGTATTTAATGTAGCACATGTGATGATGTTAGTTGATGAGAACACTGATAGCTTTTTGAGCTATTACTGTTTGTGGGTTTATTTTAAGATTTTTTATAGTACTTTTGGTTACTTGCTGGAGTACTTTTTCTTCCATTTGACGCTGGTTTCGTGGGTACTTGTGGTATTTTGTTGTACTTAATGTCTCTTCATTAGGGTCCATTTGTTCCTAAGGAAAAATGAGAGTCATTACAGAGATATAAGAGTTTGACACACCGAGAAAACTGCTGCAGCTGGGATATGTTGTCCATGCTTTTGGGAGGGGGAACCCTCGTCTATATTAAGCACTGTTTTTTGTTTGTTTTTTTTCCGTGGGGGTGGGGGGCTGATGTCTGTCATGATGTTGAGGTTTATCCCTCCGCCTTCGACAGGCCAAACAGCGGTGCCAAGAATGAGCTACATGATTCCACATGTCCAGCATGTTGGCCTCTCTGCAGGCTTTTCTCATACTGATCTGCATGAACAAACAGCCCAAAGAAAACCTAGACAAGATGATGGACTGGATGTACTTGAACACAATGACATGCTTGGAAAAATCCAAACCTTACAAAAAAGAAAAAGAAAAAAGAAAACACTTGTCTAGTGATTGGGCACATGCCGTTCCTCGCAGGAGGCTTTAATGCCTAATTAGACCTGATTGTTCCACTGAGCTTCTGCACAGAGAGTTAATCAGCTAAAACAACAGTTCAGAAACAGAAAAATGCTCCTCTGCTGGAATTTATCACTTCAAACTGCTCAATTGGGCTCCACATTAACCTGTAGTCACTTCTATGAAAGGATGTGTCTTCCAGCAGCAGCTGATTTAACCTTCCTCTATTTAAGGCTGAATAACCGCTCACATAAACATCACAGAGCCTCAGTTGATGGCTTCAGCTGATAGAGATACTTGGATCATAAAAGGTAGGAGCACAATTTACAGATCACAGTGTTTTTTATGAAAGGTTTGAGGCAATAAATCTTCGTTAAAGACCTACAAAGTCAAAAATTGTCAACATTCCAGCATTCAATATCATCTACATGGGCTTTGCAACACCATTACAATTCAGTTTCAGTTCAGTTTTATCTACAGTATATGGCACTAAACAACAGTTGCCGCAGGGTGCTTTATATCAAGAAGGTAAGGTGAAGACTGTACATAACACAAAGAAAAGACTGAAACTCCAACAATCCGATCACCTGCCTATGGGAAAGTGCTTTGGCCACAGTGGGAAGGAAAAACTCCCTTTTAACAGAAATAAACCTGCAGCAGAACCACACAAAGCAAGGGGCAGCACCTAAATTGGTGCACATTAAGTTGCTGCAGCAATCTTAAAAAAAACTGGACATTTTTAAATACAGTGTTTTTACAAACAAATTTGTTTGTAATATTACAAATTTGCAGCGTTACATGAGCATTGTATTTGGATCATAAATGTACCGGTATATAAAAAATCCTTACAATTTTCTGAGATACTGCATTGTGGTGACAGCTAGACAAGATCTACCTGATAAGATAGATTATCAGAAGCTAGAGAATAATAACAACTGTGTAGTGAAGTTCTGTGTTCAGAGTAGAAACATTTTAAAGACAGAGGAATTTTTGGGATTACATGTAGGAAACCTTACAAAAATCCAGCTAACAGGTTCGTTATGCTGGGACTGGTTTGCAGTTCGTCAGAAGCCAGTCTGAATGTTACCATAGCTCGGAAAGCCACATGAAGGCACGGAGAGGAACATGAAGCGTCACATGTGTGATTGCCTCGTCATTGAGTTTTCATGGTGTGGATTCAAGAGAAAACCAAATGCAGATGAGCTCTTAACAGCTTCATCATGTTCAAGCAAGTCGGTCCTCTTTAAATGGTGGGAAAGTGTTGGAAAAACAAGCAACCCTGGCTGATGTGGAAAACTTAAAGAGGCTGCAAGTCCTGCTGATTCAGCCATTTTAGGTTTAGGACTTTCCAGGTCAAAGTTTGAGTTCTTCTGGTGTATTCACATGAAATAACCTTGTTTTGGGTACAGTTGGACATTCTCAGCCTGTATCACTTCGCGGGTAGTTGAAGTGTCTGCTGAACTCTCAGTTTACAGTGTTTCATTGATGTACTGTTACTGTGACGCTAAAGGAAAACTGAAAACAGACTGATTCCCAGGCAGCTTCTGAACGTCTTTTCTCCAGTTTCTGAGTGGATTATCAGAGATAATGATGCACAGGAAATGGAAGTCAAATCTGTTTCATGTCTGTGAGTTCTGACTCTGAGGAGGCTAAGTTTGATGCTGGCTTGGTTTAAAGCAGCTTATTCACAGAGTAATTTGGACCTCCTCGTGCTTTCCTGTGTTTGGACACTGTCAGAGCTCTGGGGCCTGGAAAATAAAAAGTTTATAGAGAAAACCCTGCAGGACTGAAACATTTTGTCCTTGTTAAAATTTTAAGTGTGGACCATGATGATGCACTTGAACCCTGCAGACAGAGGTCAGGAGGATCTGCCACTGGACACCAAACATGCTCATTAACTGCTTGAGCAGAGGCTCTGAGGGAAATCGTAAAAGCCCATGAAAAACAGAGATATACAGACAGTGGATTGTAGATGAGATATCCATCTCAGCGTGAAATGTAATCAAAGCATGACTTCCCCTACAGAACAGACTGTATCTTCAGACTGGAATGTTCAGTCCAGTCAGAAACTTCCATGTTACTGGACTATAAACTGGACAGAGCTTAGAATAGAGCCAGTATTCATCCAGTTGAGGTGGTTCGGCCATCTAATCCAAATGCCTTCTGGACACCAGCCCAGGTTTTCTGGGCATGGAATGCCAAGCTCTGAGGAGACCATAACGTACACCAATATCATGAAACCAGTTGTATATCCCATGGATCTCTCTCAGGATCCCACAGGAGGAATTGGAAAACCTGAGGAAAGGATTGTCTTGAATATAACTTTGGGTAAGAAGAAGAAAATTGACAGACATAATTCTTGTCTCTTTGAAATAAATTTCTGGCAGCTTCATTTTGTAATAAAAGTGTTGGAAAACTCTAAAAACTCTTTCCATCATCAGGAATTTAATATAGCATTTATTCCAAAAATGACGTCCCCAAACATATAAAACAGAATCTCAATAACCTGTCAAGGGAAATGTGGTTTCTCTCCAACAAACAACAAACAAAGCAAACAAAAACAAGAAACATTTTAAAATTGTCTCGTTTGAAGACATCGTGCAACACTGGCCGTCTGTGTTGCAGGATTCTATATAGGATCTCTTTTGTCATTGGTCCTCCAAGAGAAAATAGCATTATTTTAGAGACCTAAAAAATCCACACTGTGCTGATTGATTATTGTGCTGTTCATGTAATTGACATGTTAATTCTGAGAACTGGTTTGTGTCCTTTATGGACGTTTTATGAACTTGGTCTAGATTCTTGCTTAGGTCCAGGCACTAACCTAAACCTGCATGGTTTAGGTTTTTGTTTGATGGAGCTTTAAATCAATAAAACTTTCACCATGGTTTGTTTTTACTGCCTTTGATTTCTAAAAACATAACCTTTACTCGTTTTTTTTTCAGTTGCAGTGAGATTATCTTGGTTTGTTTTAGGAAAAGGTCCTGCTTTGTGTTAAAATAAGTCCCTTGAGAATGCAAAACCACATGTTAGGAAAAAAACTTTTGTCATCTGCAACAAGTTTCTCCTTTGTTTTCATCCTGTGACAGTGGCTACACCAGCAAAGAACATGTGGCCACAGTCTCATGGTTTCTATTTCAGACACCATGGAAAAAGACGCTAAAGGGGTACCCGCTGGATCACAGTGTGACACTGAGTGGGCTAGACTAAGCTTCAGTGATTAGCTTTGAGTGCAAATACCCTCTTTAATCATGTTACAATAACTTTAAATAACTCCTGCAGTAAGTAATAGGCCACACTTTTAACTGTTGATTTTTCCCCATTTCTTTCTAAGCTAATTTCTATAAAAGTAAAGTCTTATAGGCAGTAGAAATGTTCTCTCCAGACCAGTTTTAGAGTTTTGGGCATCTTATTAGAAAATCCTTATTTGACTGACTTGAAGATTCGATAACATGCCATGTTTCAATCACTTTTCGAATTAAAAATTTAAGTATCTTGTCTTTGTGTTCATAAAGACTATTTAATTAATTTGTACTTAGAGTGAAATGTGGTTGAACTCTGAATTCTTACTTGATATCCAAGATGATTGACTGTAAAAGCTCAGAGCGACACTGGAGCTGGTGTAGAGTTTGAGTCCTTGTCTGTCCCCACTTTGGTCTTTGATTTTTCTGTAAAGCTAAAACAAATGGTTCCTCTCTAACTGTTTGTGCTAATTTCGCAAAGTGTTCAACTGTAATTATCATCAGATTGATCTGATACTACCTGTTTGGGTTTGACAGAGCTCAGTGGCACACTGGCAGGAGAAAGAAAAAAAAAGAAAAACTGAAATGGCAACATGACTATTGGAAAATGAAATGTTATTCCAATTAACATAGTTTTTTATTATGTATATAAAATGTTTTTGATACATTTCAATTTCTTGAAACTTAATTTATAGTGCATTTTTTAGATGCAAATTATGGGTGACTGCAGCAACCTGTTAGTGACCAAAGCAATCAAAAAGAGATTTTTGGTGGAGCAAAATAGTAAATGGCCTGCATTTGTATAGCACTTTTCTTAGTCTCTAAGGACCCCAAAGCACTTTACACTACATTCAGTCATATTCACACACTGGTGATGGGAAGCTACATTGTAGCCACAGCTGTCCTGGGGCACACTGACAGAGGCGAGGCTGCCGGACACTGGCGCCACCGGGCCCTCTGACCACCACCAGTAGGCAAACATGGGGTTAGTATCTTGCCCAAGGATATTTGGCACGCAGCTGGGAGGTAGCCTGGGATTGAACCACCAACCTTCTGATTAGTGGTTGACCTGCTCTGCCACCTGAGCTACAGCCACCCTTTTTATGACTGATTTCAACTTGAGACAGCCAGCAACCACTCATTAGCAGTCGTTTTTACCTATCAACCAGATGTTGCCAGTGGGTCTTCAACCCATATTTATGCCTTAGTAAATCAGAGCTTGGTCTTGAAACATTTAAATCTGGTCTTGGTACCAATTTTTTGAGTCAAAAACCAAAATGTCTTTGAAATGTATCACACAGTTCTGACTTTGTAAATTTTTATTACATGAACTTTGATTATGTTATGATTTTTTCTCACCTTGAGTATTTGTTGTTGAATTCCTGATATTCCCTAATAGTCTTGCTTCTTCTCTTCCTTAGTGCGTCGACAGAACATGAAGGTTCGAATCAACGCCACTGGTGACACCATTGTGATGAAGTTTGTGCGTCCAAGTCCAGATGTGAAGTTAGAGGGTTATATTCTGGGTTACGGCAGCAGCATGTTCTCCAAACAGTTCATCCAGCTGCCTGAAAACGGACAGCCCTACGAGACTGAGATGGGTAAGACCCACAAATATTTCTTCATCTACAGTATGTGCATATTTATAATGTTTTTCTTTTCCAATTTACTTTTCCATTTGTTTTAATCAGTATCAAGTTGTTGATGAAGATGGTCTTTGCAGATAAAAGGCAGCAGATCTTTATGAATTTCCTTAAAAGTTTATTAGAAAAAAATAGTACACTTGGGCAAAATGAAACCTTCCACTCCCTTTTCCGAATATTTTCCCTTTATACAATTCTCAGAAGCTGAATGTATTAGTGTCTGTCTTTAAAACATTAAACAGGTTCATGAGGAGATGATTAAATCTGTGCCAAACCACGACTTTGTGTTGTTTTGATTCTGGAACTTTTGTTTCTGCATCGGTGTGACCACCAAACCTCCATGTCTAAAGCTTTACACTCGTGGGAAAGTGAGAGTTTCTGTAGGAATACTTTCGGGAAAAGAAGAATGTAAGAAGCTTTGAGAAGCAGCAGAGTCTCACAGTGACAGCAGCAGGTGGCTCTGATCCGTTTTCTGAAGCGCAGCCAAGAATTTTTATCCCATCACACCAAGAAAGCTCTAAAAGTTGCGATGGTATGATGCATATAATCGGCCACAGTGAGAGGGTTAACAGAAAACCGGCTGAAAGTCATCCTTCAACACCAGTTTTCATGCAGGATGAGTTTCTTTGCACTCCTGCAGACTTGGGACTAAATGACTGCAGCAGCTTTTGGAATTTAGACCAGAATTATGAGGACTTTTCTCCTCAAGCAGGAAAGCCCATTTATCATCTAATGACAAATATTGGCTCTGCATTATGCTCACAAAAAAGCACCAGATTTGGCTGAAGTTTGTTTATGGTCTTGGATACATTTGCTTTAGTGAGAGATGTGGAAGTGAAAAAAACATAAATCCTGGGTCAAAACTGCTTATCGTGTTGGTATTATGAAACATTAAAATATGACTAAATTTGGCTGAGGTTTTGTGGTGATCCTTTGTGTGAAAACCCAAAATTTGCTCAGTATTGCCGTGTATGTTGGCAGAATTAGAAGTCAAGAGGCTACAACATTTCGGTTGATGGACAGGTGCCAAAACGCTCAACTTTTCTTGCCTTTTGGATGTTTTTATCCAGGTTCTCTTAGCCTTGAGAGCTTAATTTCTTGGTGATGAGAGTGTAGCAAATTTAGCTTTGTACTTTCTTTGAAATCAACTAAATTGGGCTGTTCATGAATGACATTACTGATTTTAGATGCAGTTGCAGTTCTTATCAGCTTTGAGCTTTTTTTCATCCTGCTGGAAGTAGTTTCATACTATGTTTAAAATTACACAGACGTTGGCTGAGGTTTAGTGGTGCTATTTTAAATACTTTATTCACTGCGTCCCTACTTTTCTGATTAATGTACAGTAATAGTGACTTTGCTCCAGTCTCTCTGTGTGGGTCACTAAGATACTAATTCAATGATGAAGAGGCGGCTGAAGGTTGGTAGACAGGCCCTCATTTACTCGTGTGATGATAAATTTTTGTCTTTTTTTTTTCTTCAAATCTTATGGTAGAAATAGCCAAATTGTGCCAGAGTGTCTGGCACTGGTTTTCTGGATAGATTTCTGGTAAAAAATAAATGTGGTAGTTTTTCCTCAGATGATTGATGGAACTTCCTTAAAAGTTGGCATCAGTTTTGGTGGAGACTTCAACAAAAAGAGCCCAAACTTTTAAAGACAATTTTCTCATCAACTGCTTGATTGGCTTTGATGAAAACATCCGAACTCTGGCATAATATTTTGCTCGTGTTATAAATTGGTACAACATTAGTAGTTTGCTGAGAAACATCAGCTTTACTCCAGTCTCTCTGTGTATCGCATTAAAGATACTTAAGTCAGATATGGAAGTGAAGTTCCAACTTTTGATTAAGTTATGGTCTGTTTTTTTAGTCTTTTGGATGCTGTATGTTTTCTGACTCTCTTTGAGCAACTGTGACCACATAATTTTCTCTGAGACTAATAAGCTAATCTGATTCTGATGATTCTGATTAAAAATTGCCAGAATTTGCATGGTCTAGCTTTGATTTTCTTGGTATATTTCTGATGACATAAAATATATTTTGCCATTGATGATTAATTAATATGACTTAAAATTTGGCTTAGGTTCGGTGAACAAAAAAGCTTTTCTCATCAATTGTGAGCTTCATTTCTTTACTTAGTAGCTTCCCATATGGAAAAGAAATAGAAAGAAATTATAAAAGACTTGCATCAGATGTGGCCTACTTCATATAGTGAATCATATAAGGCTTATATGATTTACTCATGAATGTGGCCACTTTCATATATTGTTTTAGTAAGTATCCAAAACATACAAGTTTCATTTATATAATTTTTCTAAGGATCTTATATCTGTTTTCACTCTTGTATGCTTTTCATATAAGTTTCACACAAGACAGATACAAACTTTATAAGATTTATTTATATCTTTTCCATATGGGTTTGTACCTTGTTCAAACTGTGCAATATCTGGCTGAGGTTTGGTGGACAGCTCACCACACATCCAAACATCTTCAGATTATTTGATTTGAATAATTCAGATCTAAGTGTTTCTTCCTTTCTTGGCATTATGAGACATGCTGAGTTCATGTGCTGCTGGGAAAATCAGGTATCCCATTCTTCCATGTCATGTTTACTTTCCTCACTGTGGGAAAATTAAATCCAGCAGACAGATGATAAACACATATAAACAGTTAGATACAGGAGGATCTTGGAGCTCCTCTGGGAGAATTTTAATTTAATCTCCTTCTTCATTTTCACCACTCATCTCTCATCACTGCCACTTCTGCCTCAAGGTCATGTCATGTCAGTTTGACGATCTGGGCGGGACTGTGGTATCAGAACTGCTCTTAAACATTTCCTGCGGTGTTTACCTTCCTGTTTAAAAACCCTCAATGGAGGATCATCCATCAGCAGTTCCAGGAGGACTGCAACCGCAGTGTTGACTCTTTAAATCCGATGCTGCCGGTGGTTTCGGGGTTTTGGTTTTTTTAGCCACATGAGACACAAACATGGCTTCATGACGACTCAGGGATACTTCACCATTTCCTCTGCAGGCAAACTGTTGCTGTTTCAATTTAAACTTTACTGCACGAGAGTGGAGAAACAGTAGCACTGTATGGTGTTAAAAACATCTGAATTTTGGCTCAAGTTTGGAGGATGGTTTGGTAAATACAGACAAATCCTTAATCTGTTTAGGGCATGTGATAGATGGGGCCATTTGGGGGGTGGGACATGTTTACACCTGTAGAGATGAATACAGTCTCCTCTCAAACCAACAAAGACACTGGTTTGTTTTTGGAAAAAAAGTTAAACATCACTCAGTCCAGAGAACTGTCAGAAAACGCTGTAATTTTAAATGAAGTCATTTGAATGAGGAGATTGTGATAAAGAAGCATTTCATCAGCTGACAGCGGCTTTGTTAGATGCTACAGAACATCGTGATACAGGAAGAAATTACCATATTGATCGCACAGATGGCTGAAATATTAATCAAATATGAGGAGCTGAGTTATTGATCACAAAAATCAGGCGATATTTGCAGAGTAAATGTGCTCAGTTTGACAGTGAGGCGTTCCTCCCCCATAACTGGTCATAAATAAAAAAGCTGAATGGTGTCCAGGCTAAAGGCAGGAAGAAACAGCAGCTGCTTTAACAGTCATTCATCATTTAAAAAGGTCTCCAGAGAGGTTTAATAAGTGAGGGTGGAACTTTTACTTTCACACTGATGACTGAGTGAAACTCAGAGAGCTCAGTCATCAGGAGGAGTTCAAAGGTCACTAAGAAAGGAACAATGATTTTCAGTGTAGGCTTACAAATGATTTTGACCTGTAATTTTTATTCTTTAAAACCACTTCATAGCTGTTTTACAAAACTTTGTTGTTATTTTATAAGACTTTCTGGTGCGTTCACCTAGTTGTTTTGCAGTTTTGTAGCTATTTTTACATCATAACTGTTTTATCATAACTTTTGTAATACTTTACTTTTTTTTTTTTTTACACCTCTTTAAAACTCTTTGTAGCTTTTGTGATTTTATATTTTGTAGTGTTTTATGATACATATAGTGCCGTAGTTATGTGTGCTGAATATAATATCAGTGAGTTCTCAGTGATTCCCAGACATTTACAAAAGTTTCTTTATTTTTACGGGGATCTAGGCCAATGTTCCTGTATGTAAGCCACACTTTGCACTGTTAAATTGACTAAAGAAAGTCAGACTAAGAGATGAGTTTGTGCTGGAAAAGGAAACCGTGCATGTGGGTGAGAACAGAAAAAATGACAGATAAACACAAAAAGGTTGAGGCTGAACTCTGGAGTTAAAGACGCAAAGAACAAAAGCAGGGCGATCTTCAAAATTTACACCCTTTTAAGTTCCTCGGGACCCAAAATGGTCCCCATCCAAAAGGTGATATAGGAATGAATTTTATGAAATTTTTTTTCAGTTTTTTTCACATCAGATCTTTTAAACAACTTCAGACCTATCCACTGATATAAAGTTTTTCATAATTTTTTTAATATTTTTTAGGTTTCTATGGCTTTATTGTCATAAAAACCCCTGTTTTTTGGGGGGTAAAAAACCATAATATGCAATATTTTCAAAAAATGAGTTGCAAATGGAACTACTTGGCATGAGGTTATTAGAGCCTTGGATAGGTAAAAAATTCATAACAGAATTGATTTGGATACTTTATTATTTTTGGAGCAATAAGAGTTTTTACAATTTACACCCTTTTAAGTTCCTCGGGACCCAAAATGGTCCCCATCCAAAAGGTGATATAGGAATGAATTTTATGAATTTTTTTTCCAGTTTTTTTCACATCAGATCTTTTAAACAACTTCAGACCTATCCACTGATATAAAGTTTTTCATAATTTTTTTAATATTTTTTAGGTTTCTATGGCTTTATTGTCATAAAAACCCCTGTTTTTTGGGGGGTAAAAAACCATAATATGCAATATTTTCAAAAAATGAGTTGCAAATGGAACTACTTGGCATGAGGTTATTAGAGCCTTGGATAGGTAAAAAATTCATAACAGAATTGATTTGGATACTTTATTATTTTTGGAGCAATAAGAGTTTTTACAATTTACACCCTTTTAAGTTCCTCGGGACCCAAAATGGTCCCCATCCAAAAGGTGATATAGGAATGAATTTTATGAATTTTTTTTCCAGTTTTTTTCACATCAGATCTTTTAAACAACTTCAGACCTATCCACTGATATAAAGTTTTTCATAATTTTTTTAATATTTTTTAGGTTTCTATGGCTTTATTGTCATAAAAACCCCTGTTTTTTGAGGGGTAAAAAACCATAATATGCAATATTTTCAAAAAATGAGTTGCAAATGGAACTACTTGGCATGAGGTTATTAGAGCCTTGGATAGGTAAAGAATTCAGAACAGAATTGATTTGGACCCATTATTATTTTTGGAGCAATAAGAGTTTTTACAATTTACACCCTTTTAAGTTCCTCGGGACCCAAAATGGTCCCCATCCAAAAGGTGATATAGGAATGAATTTTATGAATTTTTTTTCCAGTTTTTTTAACATCAGATCTTTTAAACAACTTCAGACCTATCCACTGATATAAAGTTTTTCATAATTTTTTTAATATTTTTTAGGTTTCTATGGCTTTATTGTCATAAAAACCCCTGTTTTTTGGGGGGTAAAAAACCATAATATGCAATATTTTCAAAAAATGAGTTGCAAATGGAACTACTTGGCATGAGGTTATTAGAGCCTTGGATAGGTAAAGAATTCAGAATAGAATTGATTTGGATGCATTATTATTTTTGGAGCAATAAGAGTTTTTGCATTATACATCCATTGGTATCCCTCGGGACCCAAAAAGGTCCCCATCCAAAAGGTGATATAGCAATGAATTTTATGAATTTTTTTTTCATTTTTTTCACATCAGATCTTTTAAACAACTTCAGACCTATCCACTGATATAAAGTTTTTCATAATTTTGTAAATATTTTTTATGTTTTTATGGCTTTATTGTCATAAAGACCTCTGTTTATTTTCTTTGGGGGGTAAAAAAACCACAATATGCAATATTTTCAAAAAATGAGTTGCAAATGGAACTACTTGGCATGAGGTTATTAGAGCCTTGGATGGGTAAAGAATTCATAACAGAATTGATTTGGCTGCATTATTATTTTTGGAGCAATAAGAGTTTTTGCATTATACATCCATTGGTATCCCTCGGGACCCAAAATGGTCCCCATCCAAAAGGTGATATAGCAATGAATTTTATGAATTTTTTTTCCAGTTTTTTTCACATTAGATCTTTTAAACAACTTCAGACCTATCCACTGATATAAAGTTTTTCATAATTTTCTTAATATTTTTTATGTTTTTATGGCTTTATTGTCATAAAGACCTCTGTTTATTTTCTTTGGGGGGTAAAAAACCATAATATGCAATATTTTCAAAAAATGAGTTGCAAATGGAACTACTTGGCATGAGGTTATTAGAGCCTTGGATAGGTAAAGAATTCAGAATAGAATTGATTTGGATGCATTATTATTTTTGGAGCAATAAGAGTTTTTGCATTATACATCCATTGGTATCCCTCGGGACCCAAAAAGGTCCCCATCCAAAAGGTGATATAGGAATGAATTTTATGAATTTTTTTTCAGTTTTTTTCACATCAGATCTTTTAAACAACTTCAGACCTATCCACTGATATAAAGTTTTTCATAATTTTGTAAATATTTTTTATGTTTTTATGGCTTTATTGTCATAAAGACCTCTGTTTATTTTCTTTGGGGGGTAAAAAACCACAATATGCAATATTTTCAAAAAATGAGTTGCAAATGGAACTACTTGGCATGAGGTTATTAGAGCATTGGATGGGTAAAGAATTCATAACAGAATTGATTTGGCTGCATTATTATTTTTGGAGCAATAAGAGTTTTTGCATTATACATCCATTGGTATCCCTCGGGACCCAAAATGGTCCCCATCCAAAAGGTGATATAGCAATGAATTTTATGAAATTTTTTTCCAGTTTTTTTCACATTAGATCTTTTAAACAACTTCAGACCTATCCACTGATATAAAGTTTTTCATAATTTTCTTAATATTTTTTATGTTTTTATGGCTTTATTGTCATAAAGACCTCTGTTTATTTTCTTTGGGGGGTAAAAAACCACAATATGCAATATTTTCAAAAAATGAGTTGCAAATGGAACTACTTGGCATGAGGTTATTAGAGCATTGGATGGGTAAAGAATTCATAACAGAATTGATTTGGCTGCATTATTATTTTTGGAGCAATAAGAGTTTTTGCATTATACATCCATTGGTATCCCTCGGGACCCAAAATGGTCCCCATCCAAAAGGTGATATAGCAATGAATTTTATGAATTGTTTTTTCATTTTTTTTCACATCAGATCTTTTAAACAACTTCAGACCTATCCACTGATATAAAGTTTTTCATAATTTTGTAAATATTTTTTATGTTTTTATGGCTTTATTGTCATAAAGACCTCTGTTTATTTATTTTTTTTTTTTTGGGGGGGGGGGGGGGAACCCATAATATATATTATAAATATATATATAAAATATAAATATATTCTCAATCACATTCACACCACTCTCTTATATCAGTTCCACTACATCGAGACTATTTTATGGTGGTCAGCTGTTTTATTGTCATGTATTTTGCATAATAAGATAACCATGTCCTGCATTCAAAAACACTGAAAATGTCTATGGTGGTGCTGTACCTAATATTGTGCTCATTGGATCCAAAACCTATTTTTCCTTTATTTTGAAGCCTGAGGCTTAGATCCATTAGGTATTCACGAGAAAAAAATTATCACATGTCAGGATTACAGTATATCGAAAATATGTGATTATAAAGGGAGTCAATGGGACCCAAAAGGGTACGAGGGATGCGAAAGGTAACACTTATGTGAATCTCCTTTACTATACACCACACCATAGAGGGGATCAATGAATTTTAAAAATAATCCTAAAATGCACATCATAAGTCAGTTTCATGCAACTAGTCTTTAAAATGACTGATATATTGAAAATCAAAAATCCAAAGTTACCCAAAAGGGTAACTTTTTTGACGAGGAACGCCTAAGGGTTAAAGACGCAAAGAACAAAAGCAGAAAACATTTGACTTGGATGGAAATCAGATTATTATGAAAGAAGATGTGAGTGTTTTCACATGTGGATGTTTAAACTGCCATCCTTGTATTTCAGCAAATAAACTCTCTCCTTATCTATAATCATTCACATCTGTGTGTCTACTTTCTGTCCATGTGTGGGCGGAAGGTGGGGGAGGGAGGGGGCAACAATACCCGCCATGACATAATCACCATAAGAGAGTGCAGAATTCCTCACATGTTTCAGCCTCTATGAACTCCCACATGAGATGTTCATGTTTCTGTAGGGAAGGTTGCAACATACTTGCCATGGTAGTTGCAGCAGTACAGGTTGTAACTGTACCACTATTTGAAAAAAAAAATGGTACTGTCTGCAACTGTGTGTTGTGGTTTTATCCAACTTTGTTGTTGTTGGCTTTTATTCTTCTTTGTCTGCATCATTCTGTTGGGTGTACATCACAAAGCCTGACCTCATTTGACATGTTTTTTCAGATGCAGAACCAAAGTACCTGGTGGCCGTCCAACCAATCCCAGCTAACGATGTGAAGAAACACTGCACAGGTATGCTGGCAGCTACATGTGGGCTTCAAACTGATAAACAGGCCAACACATAGTCTCACTCTGTACTCACTTGTCCCAACAGGTAAAGTGAACCTGGAGAAGCCGCTTCACCTGGTGATTGGTTCTATTAGCCCAACCGCTGTGCTACTGTCCTGGGGAAACTATCTGAAGACACCCTATGAAGGGAACATCATGAACGAATGTCTGGAAGACGGGTGATTAACTTCACTTGTTGTCCCAATGCTGATTGCATGTTTTGTCTAAGCTGTACACTGAGCTCTGTCTCTAAAGCTTTGAGCTTTCAGGGATATTTTAAGGAACAGTTCATAGTCTGGTAAAATATTGCAAATTAATTTTTGGGGTTTACCTTTATGATGAGTAACTTCACATATGTCACAGATTCATCATAAAACCAGTTTTGGTTTAGTGAACATGAAAGCTTTTTACCTCCTCTCATGTATTTTATGTTTTATGGACAACCAGAAAGCCCTGTTCCAAAGCTCGACGTTACTCAGAGACAAATCACCTTCAACCAATCAAGATGATGAATTACAACCCTGAAATCTCCACTGCTGTTGAGCTTGAACTGTCCCAGTGTGTTGAGTGATATTACACCGACTGAGACTCACCAATGCTCTTTTCCATCACCCCTTGATCTCTGCTGCCTCTAATAATACATATTTTTCCTTCCCTGTCAAACAAGTTGGAGGAGCCATTGGAAAGCCTGACCTAGGCGTCCTCTGCCACTCTGGGCGTCTTATTAAAACCTAATGTCAGCTCCATCTGTGGAGGGTTTGGCTGCTGCCTCAGATTTTTGGATCCCTGCTCTGAAAAACAGAACTTGAAGGAGTGAAAGTGGAGATTGGCTTTGTGGTCGCCAGAATTAACAACACCTAATGGACAAAGTTGTTTCCACACTGAGGTCACGGTGGATACAGGCAGCCAGAGAGAAACCGCACGGCATGAAGACGCTGGTACTGGATTGTGTATGTCATCCATATGTCGTACCACTGGGACACTTCGATGCTTTCTGAAACCTTCAGCCTTGTGATCAGGGAAACTTTGACAAGATGCAGCCGAACACATCTTGCACAGTCTACGAAGCAGACCTGCAACCACAGTCATCAGTGATTTAGTTTTGTTTACTTCTGCATAACCCAGTTTTTCTACCTATGAATCTCAGACATTATGGCTCCTTATATAGTTTCAAATCCCTTTAATATCAACTAGACACAAAATTATAGTGTATTTAAAGTGGGTCAAAGTCTATTAAATGTAAAAGCTGCACTTTGAAAGCACATTCTTTTTGTTCTGCAGCTCTAAATGGGCTCTTTAAGCATCTCTCTGATTTTAGTTTTGAAAGTTCAAAGCATTATTTCACTTAACAGCAATGTATAAAAACAGTTGGTCAGATATTAGTACAATTTCAAACTGCTTAAGTAAGATAGTGGCCATAGTTTTGGATTGCATATGAACTTTATATCAGTGTCACACAAGTTCCTGTTAATACCTGCCTCTTTAACAAAGAGCAGCCAAAGCAAAGACTTACAGGGGAGTTTGTTCCATTATTTGGGACACCATCTGGCAGTCTGTCCTCAGTCTGTAACTATAAGCATTTTGTTATTTTAATAGCTAATTTAAAAAAAGGTAAAATAAATAAAAAACTATTTTTGTGATTCCCTAAACTGTGGTAAGTGCTGGTTAGCCAAAGATTTATTTATGTACAGCACACTTTCAATGGATACAAATACACACCAGTTGTAATTTGTAGACAAACATGTACATTTTTTACACAGCTGTATCTGTAGGTAATTTTTATTCCTATCCTTGATAAAAATCTTTACCATAATGGTATTATGGCATTAATTTTTTTCAAATACTTGGCTTGCTATTTGTGTTTATCACAATATAAACCTAAAATATGAGGAGCTTGAGTCACTCCTCCAGAAATGTGTGATACTGTCAGCCTAATTAACCCATTTCTTTGTATTTTTTCGAATTAGTATTAGGCAGCTGGTTGCTAACATGTTTAGATCAGCTGCTTTACCTGTTTCCTCTGGGTAAATTACAAAGATAACCTTTGTGTTTTATAAAAGTTAATGAATGTAAGCATGGCCAAATCGATGTATTGCTGAAACACAACCAAGCTATTGAGAATTAAAAAAAAAAACAAAAACCCAAAAAACCCATTACATATAAGCATATGAAGTTAAAATACAATGGACCAAAAATAGAACTCTGAGGAGCTCCAAGGGCAGTTTTCAGACAATCTAACCACCTTGCTGTTGGTAAAGGCATTTTTCCTTTTTCTCCATCAGATTCTACACTATCCGCTACAGAGAGAGAAACAGGAATTGGATCTACCAGACATGCCCAACAAGCGACACAGTCATTGATAACCTGAAACCCAACACGCCTTATGAGTTTGGCATCCGCTCCAACAAGGATGACCGCAGTGGCACATGGAGCAAACCGGTCATCCACAACACCAGCATGGGCAGTAAGGAGTTACTTACGTACTTGTCACCACTGGAATCATAAAGGCTCAAGCTAAAGAAAACATCAAGCCTTGATTTTGATGTTAAGAAAAAGTTTACAATCTCTTCCAAGAAAAGTTTTTATTATCATTTTTTTTGCAAAGCAATGGCTAATCGATCTTTAATAATAATAATGATTAATTTTACTGCTTTTTCTCTGCACTTTTTTCACAGATAAAAATAGACAGAAATCATACAAGCCACGTAACAGTCCTCCAGTCAAGCTGGGGGTAAGTAACCTGCTGTACTGTAACAAAGTAAATGCTACTACATCTGCGATGTAAATGTGATGACCTTTAAAATTTTTAAATCATGGATACATGTAGAATAGACTGCTTCAAACTTTATATTTACTTAAATACCTCAAAATGTACTTGAAAAATATTTAATGAAGTAAATAATAACATGAACAAACTATGCTGCGCTTACTTTATGTGACATTAATAACATTTTTTACTGTTTGCTTTTGTATAATTATGGCTATTTATTATGGTTAAATTCTAAAACATCAAAAAATGTGCCATATTTTTAATTTGTGTATCTGTTTTTGGTCAGTAAGCTTACTTCATATTTAATGTAAAGTATTATGGCAATGAATATGCAAAAAAGGTTTTCTTAAATTAATAAAACTTGAAGAAAGAAAATAGGAAGATATACAAAAACATTGTAAATAAAATTAAAGGTGAAGATAATAAGTCTTCATTAAAGGAAAATTACCTCTGGGTTTCCACAGAATTTAAAGGTTGAGGTCAAATTTTTCAAAGCAGTGCATCACGAGCTTAGGAGTCCTTGTGTTTATGTATATTTGATTTAAACATGTCTAAAGTTGACATTCTTTGTTCTTTCTTTTTTTTTCTTTTACAAACAGACGCCCCTCTTTGCTCCTCGTTATGGTAAGATTTATGATTTTGTCTTTAATTAATATATAGTCTGTTCAGTCATTATCTCTTCCTGGCATGATTTGTGGAATCTGTTTGACTTCAGTTTAGGTATGTACAGTCAGTAATGTGTTCTCATAGGCCACCACAACAAAACAGGTTCAGGCTGGTTCGAAACACTCACACTTTGCAGTAGGAAAAAAACAACAACTTCCAATTATCCTGAAGTTCAAGCCAAAAGCTTTATGCACCAAATATAATAGCTGCTCATCTTTCTGAAAACATCAGTCTTGTATTGTGCACTTAGACATCTGTCTGCTGAACTGCTCATGCTGAACCATTTCATTGTTTTTCTTTTAACATCTTTGTTGACTTGTTTGCAGCCCTCCACAACGGAACGGGCCCTCGAACACCTACTTTGTTCAAAAACCCAGGGTTCCCTGGAGCTCCACGCACGTCCTTTGGTGATTACCGCTCTTTCTTTCTTTTCTCCCTGTCTGCATACTTTTACTTTTCTTCCTCTCTGGGCAACAGAGAAGTTTCTCACACAGCACAGCACAAAAGCTTCCTTAAAGGGTTCCACTGATGGAAAACAGGCACCAAAATGCAGTTTCAATCCTCACATTGCAGATGTGAGAAAGTGAGAAAGCAAATAATAGTAATACCAACATTCTTTAAATGTTAGAAAAGTAAGAAATTCACAGCACTAAAGGATGTTGAAGATTTGTTTATAAAAAGCCTCATCAGTCTAACTCAATGGCTGCTTTTCCCAAACTAGGTTTCACAAAGAATTGATTGTCTCTCCAACCCTATCCTCTTTAATTTTGACATTTTTCCTCTTATAAACCCACCGTGTTATTTCCAACAGCACCTCCCGAGAGCCAGCAGGAAACTATCCCTGTGCCTGGCTCTTCTGAGCCCAAATTTCCTCACGTGTCCCCGGGTAACGAAACAGACGCTCTTTTATTCTTTAATCATCAGCTTCACTCATTTGCAGTCCATCTTTACCTGCTTCGCCTGAGCCTGTGGTGCACCTGGGAGGGGTGGAGGTGGGGTGTGCAGCTATTGAGATTGGCTGCATGTTAGCATGTCTTAAGCCCAGTTAGAAAGTCAAAACAAGGCGAGGAAATGATGTCCCTGGAGATCAGTAAGTTCCCCTTGGCCTGCCCATTCCAAAAGTAGCTGCAGCTCATTTTTTCAAACCACACTGCTGAAATGTATATGACAGCCATCATGCTTCAGCATTCATCATCAATTTTCTTTTCTCCTTTCAGCTGCTTTCTTTGATCAATGATATTTCTCTTTCTTAGACTTTTCAATTAATACCTGATATTTTTTACCTCTGAGAGGTACAAGGGCTCAACATTACAGCATTATCATTAAATATGTAGATTATATTCAAACCATCAGCTATTTAAAGTAAACCAGTTTCAGTCAGAACTCCTCCATTCCTCTGTCATCCTTCTTGTCTGTCTGTCCAGCTGTCCCCATCCTACTTGTTGCAAGTCACCGCTCTCTTCAGTCAGTCTGCATGTCAGGAGTGCATGTCAGCCAGTTCAGACGCAGACGTGGTTGGAATTTCCCATCCAGGAAAGCCAACACAAGTCGTTCTGCAAAATCCTCCCAAAGTACAATGTCTTCAAACTTTTCTGTATTTCTCTGAGGTACGAGATTATAGGGAACAAAATCAAATTCTTTAGGCATCTGTTTGAAAATAAACAAATCTTGTGGAATCTAGGGCTGGGTATCTGGTATGAAACCAGAGATTTCTAATTGGTTTTAACAGAAATATTAGATCTTGATCTACAACAGGAAAATGCTGGCTAAATACAGTGGTGTGAAAAAGTATTTGCTCCTTTCCTGATCTTCTGTTTTTTTTGTATGTTTGTCACACGTCAATGTTTCAGATCATCCCAAAAGAACTCAATATTAGACACAGATAGCACAAGTAAACACAAAAAACAGTTTCTGAATGAAGGTGTTTATTATTAAGGGGGGGGGGACAACAAAAAAAAACTGCATGTGCAAAAGTGATTTCCTGCTAAACCTAATAGCTGGAACAAGCAGCAGCAAGTGGAGTCAAGCATTTGCGATAACTGGCAATCAGTCTTTTACAGCACTGTGGAGGAATTTTGGCTTACCCCTCTTTGCAGAATTCTTGTAATTCAGCCACATTGGAGGGTTTTTGAGCAATACCTGCCTCTGTAAGGTCATGCCACAGCATCTCAGTCAGATTGAGGTCAGGACTTTGACTAGGCCACTCCAAAATCTCCATTTTGTTTTTATTAAGAGGTGGACTTGCTGGTGTGTTTTGAATGGTTGTCCTGTTGCAGAAACAAAGTATGTTATAGCATTCTCCTTCAGGATATTTTAGTAGAGAGCAGAATTCATGGTTCCTTTTACCATAGCAAGTCTTCCAGTTCCTGAAGCAGCAAAACATCCCTAGACCATCACACTACCACCACCATTTTTAATGATGGTATAAAGTTCCTTTTCTGAAATACTGTGTTACTTTACATCATATTTAATGGCATACACACCTTCCAAAAAGCTCAGCTTTTATTTTGTCACTCCACAGAGTATTTTCCCAAAAGTCTTGGGGATCAGAAAGATGTTTTCTAGCAACACTTAGACAATCCTTCATGCTCTTTAGCTCAGCAGTGGTCTTGGAACTCTGTCATGCAGGCCATTTTGCCCAGTCTCTTTCTTATGGTGGAGTCATGAACACTAACCTTAACTGAGGCAAGTGAGGCCTGCAGTTGTTTAGATGTTGTTATGGTGTCTTTTGTGACCTCTTGAATGAGTCGTCGGTGTGCTTTTGGGGTAATTTTGTTTGGCCGGCAACTCCTGCGAAGGTTCACAGCTGTTTAATGTTTTTGCATTTGTGGATAATAGCTCTCACTGTGGTTTGCTGGAGTCCCACAGCTTTAGAAATGGCTTTATAATGTTTTCCAAACTGAGAGATCTCAATTAATTTGTTTCTCATTTGTTCCTGGATTTCCTTGGATTGCATCATAATGTATGACATTGAGGATGTTTTGGTCTATTCCACTCTGTCAGGCGGGTGCTATTTAAGTGACTTCTTAAACCTGTGTTTAAAAACTGCATTCTGTGTTTTGCCTAATATTGACAGTTTTTGATGATCTCGTACATTTAAGTGTGACAAACATAAAAAAGAACAGAAATCAGGAAGAGGGCAAACACTTTTTCACACTACTGCATATCACCAACCAATAAGCCAGTGAGGACCCTTCATTATGAACATGTTTTATTTAGTATCAAATGAAGTATCTATACCATGTCCTATCCTGACAGAAAAGCTAAACAACTTTCCAGTTTTGAAAGACATGTATCTGATGACTTGAATTTCTCCAGAGTTGCTGGATGAAATTAGTCAAAATGCATGTCTATTTTATTTTATATCATAGTGTACACATCGTGCAAAAACAAACACTGACCAGTTTCCTATGACCTCAGTACCTCTCTTCTCTTTCATCCCAGAAAAAGGAAACACAATTAGAAACAACAACACCCAACCAGCGGATATTCCCACTCCTGCCCTCCCCAAACTTCTGTCCACCAAAGCCCCCCATGCCAACATCACAGCCGTCCTTCTTACTAAGTTAGCCTCCAGAGGTGACTCCAGTCATGTGCAAACCACTAAGGCACCCACTAGTGCACCTGAGAAGCCTCGTAACCCCACTGGTAATTCCTCCTTACAATCTTTTTTTTGTCTTTCTTTCTTTTTTTTGTCTGTGACATAATCATTACGTTTTAGAAAACATACAGTTTTATCATAGTCAGCTTTGGTTGAAAAATATCTGTCTTGTCTATCCATGTCGCTTAATACTTAAAAATGTTCTAGACTCAGTGTATGGTGTCCATGAATATAAAAGCATCATCTGCAAATAGTTTCACTGCATTTGCCATATTCTGTCCCAAAAATGCCAAATGTTCTTTTCAAAAGTTGGCTTCTTCTAAAAAATCCTCTTTCTGCTTCTGTGAGATGTTGTATCTCTCAATATCTAAGCCTTTTGGGGGTGTAAGTAATGCAATGTTGTTCTTCAAAAATGAGTATGAACATAGTTAACAATGTTCTGTGTTTAATTTTTCTTTTCACCAAATGAATCAGTGTATTTTCTTTTCTTTTTAAACTGTGTGGGCCCACAAAAATAAGAGTTTCATCCAACAGTTGAACTTTACAAAGAAATGTAGCACACTCAGCTGCTGTCAACAAAGTACTTTTTAAAAAATGTATAGATCTTAAAATCTTTTTATCACACATTACCTAAGGTGTTGAAAATAATCATAGCAGTTCTACAAAATTGGTTGGTTTTAAATGTATTTTTTTAGACAGCTGAGACATAACTGACTGAATACTTACTTTTATTTAGATTTAATTTCTGCCTCCGTAAACTGCTCATTTGAGGTCAAAGGGCCCTGGCGACTGTTACTATATCACCCTGTTACCAAGGCAAGTGCCAGATGTACTTTGCACTATGTGAAAAGATCTGGTACCAGGAGTTGGTGGACTATTGGCTAAAGACAGCACATCCTACACTGGTCACATACATTTTTTTAGGTTCTACACCACCTTTGTAAGATTTTGAGGAAAGAGCTCGTGATAAGTCTTCATAGTCAAATCCTACTTCTTAAATGCACTTTGAATCCAAATGTAACCGAGGCTTTAAAAAGTCTTGCCATTCGTGTCTTACCTTCTCAACAGTCAGTTCTGCTTGGCAAACTTTAAGAAGAATATTTACATTTTCAGGTTTTAATTTGACAGGATGCAGACCATCTCTCAAACTGAAAAAGGCCTTCATTTTTTTTTTAGTGTTCAACCTTCTTTTTTTCATACAGCTGTTGGCAAATCACAGGACGGCTCATCACTGCTGAGATCAGCACTGGCCAATGAGCGGGCCAAAACTAACACATGGGGTAATAACAACCTCACAAACAGCTTCCTTCATCTTGCAATCAAAAGCAACCTTGCTATGTCTGTCTGCTGTTAATTTGCAATCATCTCTTTCCCTTGAGCTTCCAGGCTGCTTCCAGTGAAATTAGTGCTAAAGGTTTTTTTCCACAGGAATGGCTGCTCAATCCAGGAGTATCACCTTCACGCACATTTCATCTGGTGTTTGCATGCAGCACACAATCTTCCAGTTATCAAAATTCATCAGCATCTTCGATGACTGGTTTTTCAAGATTGTGAGCGCTTAAAGAATCATCTTGGTCCCATCATGCTCATTTGTTTATTTATTCCATAAATTCAATGACATCAGATTTAATGGTCCATCACTAACGATGCTGCACAGGGCTGCTGCAAGCTCGCTTGTCTGCCAACACAGATAAAGGTCAGATCAGACTGTAACACAGGCCGTGCAACTGTTTTTGATCTTTTAGGTCAAGGAAACAAAAGAAATCTCACTCCATCGCTGCCCCTGCAGCCCTACAACCCAGCAGCTACCACAGTTACCGGATCCATGAGGCCTGCATCGAGAAACCCTCTCTTTCCCTTCTCTAATGGCTTCAGACAGCCCCACTCCCCCTCCTCTAGATCGAGTAACTCATCCCCAACTTCAGGGAAACTTGGGGGTAATCCTCCTTGTACCTGTTTCTTTTATGTTCACTTTGCTGCTTTGCTGTCTTTTACTGTCCAAGGGGAAAATGTTTTGATAGGCTAAGCCATGAAATATATCTAATTTCAAGTACTCAAGTTTAAGTTTGACTTTTCTTTTCAAGTCAAATGCAAATTGGAAAAATACTTACAGGCTTATTGATTATATTTCTCTCTTGTTCAAGATTCTAAAATCAAGTCGATAAAAATTGATACCAAAAAGAACTGAAATATCAAATATACCTACTATTTAGGTTGTAGAATCTTGAGATATTCTAATCAACGCTGATTGGTTTTGCCTCTTGTGGACTCATTATCTTCCAGTTTCCCATCTATTGTTACTGTCTGAGACATTTTGGGGGCTTTTGCAATGGTTTTCTATGCCACTATTCTTTCAATTTTAAGAAAGAATTTCTTATGTGTCTCAACACTGTTTCGCATCTCATCACCCCTCAACACAATTTTACTTTTGCCTTTTTTCTGATTAAATGCTGTGAAACTTCATTTTTGTTAACTGTTAGCTGCTAAATGAACCTTTCAGGTGAACAACCAAACAAGTCCGTTAAAAGCTTTGGCTAAAAGTTTAATAGATCAACTAGTGGGATTTTATATTGCTTCCAGAATAAATAATGCACATTAAGGTTTATCTTTGGTTCATAACTGATCCATGACAAGAATTAAGGAATTCTGTACAGTTAAGGAAATGGACAAAAGTTGGGGAAAAATGGGAAAAGTAGGTGTTCCAAATAGTCAAGACAAGTAAAAAAAAAAGAAGATTTATTTGGTTAGAAAAGGACTTGGTTGATTGTCCTCTCATCAGGTTCAGTTTTCAGAGACAGTTTCTTTCCCTTCATAACACTTAGTTTTCTCCCAACAGTAAATGGACAACCACACCGGGGCATTTCCCCACCTAAACCGGCCATATGGTCCCGACCTCGATTGGGTAAAAAAGACCTTGTTTGTCTTTCTGTGTTTCATCATTAACCCTTCACTCGCTTTTGCAGCATTTTCACCTCCACTGCAGCTCTTGTTGGTGTTTTTTGTGTCCCTCCATTTTTTATTAATACTTTAATGTCCATGCACTATTCATCCATCCATCCATCCACCTGTTTGTCCACCATTGGTCTGTCCATCTGTGTTGTCTTTTTGTCCCACATTCGCTGCCTCAAGCCAGTTTTGAGCAAAGCTTCAGTCAGAGAGATTTAACTAATCAAGACGCTGCACATGGTTGATTATGTGAGTTGGTTACTTAAGCTCAGCAGCTGATTGTGTCCCTCTGTGTTCTACAAGTTGTTGGTGGTGGGGAGTGTTTAACCATCTGGTTTAAGGTTGTGGTTGGGGAAACTGTAGCAAATTCAGAGACCTGAGACCTCTTCAACTCTTTGGGTGCTGGGCTAAAAACCATTTCACTGCTTCACTGTTTCACTGCTTTGCTCTAATAACCATGTAGAATATTTCACAAAAAGTTTTAATTATTCCTTAGAACCAGTTTAAAAACATTAAACTCTGACCAGTTTGAAATAATGTATATTTTCTTGGATGAACTCCATCTGCAGATGAAAATGGTCAGATAATACACTAAGGTCACTGAAAAAGTTTGTTTGTGGATGTATGTTTAAAGATTGTGTTTTACAAAAGTATTGAATAATTAAGCTATTTGTTGTCTGCAGGGTTGACTATTGATTTTTTTTAAACTTTGGCCATTTCCCCAGAATTCAAACTTTTTTATGCTACTGCACAGTTTTTGCAGTTTTTGGGAACATTAGCATGATGTTTTTTTGTTTTGTTTTTTTAAAAAAAAAGCTGTGTGTAGTTTAAATAGTGTTTCCAGAGTTATAATCTAAAGAAAATAGTCTGTTATCTGCTGAAAATGATAAAAATTGACAGAAAATAACCTGTCAAGATTATTATCAAGAGCTACAAATTGATTCGAATCCTTTTTCTGAAACTGGCCTTTTAAGTTTATAGAGAAATATCTAAAAATATACATATAAGGCATCAATGTTATTGGGAGTGTTGTTACTCTTTTAGTTAAAGTAATGCTTCTAAAATGTAACTTAGTTAATGAGAGCTGGTGTAGCGTGTTATTGCTGGCTCAGACCTGCCTACACTTGTTGAGCTTTACTCTGTACATTGATATAGTAGTAGTTATAATAGTTGCTATATGGGCTCTCTGTCAAACTCAATACCATTATTTTATTTGTAGTGTTTGGTTTACTTTCTGATGATTTGGAGTAGTTTCCAACCCAACTAGGAAAGAAAATAGTAATTTTGCTCCAACAATTACTTTAATAGGCTTAACAAGTTGTTGGCGCAAACTGGCTGCAATATTTATTTGGAATAGGAACTAACGTACCAATGAAAGAAAAATATTAGAAAACTTTTTTTTTCATTTGTTTTTTAGGAGAATAAGCATACATATTTTTTTTTGTACCAGCAAAAGTGTTTTTAAGTGTATAGAAGTTATTCTAGTAATACCTTCAGCAGAGGTTAAACTCTCTGCAGTGACTTTCAAGCATCAGAAAATTCAATAGAATTTGAAGTCTTTCATAAGCAGCTAAAAAAAGAGGGTGATATGGGTTATGAGAACTTTCACTTTAGATTCAGTTGTATTATGAGTTAGGCCACCCTCAGAACTCATCTGACAATTGAAACCCGGTCAGATCACAGTTTACAAAAGTTTATAGTGAATTATACAGTTAATGATTTACATTGTGCATGGTGTCATGGTGGGCATGGTCTTCCTGTCCAGTATGCATGAGCTGGTTTTGGTGTCATCAGTTTTCTAGTTTTGATGTTTTGTCTTTTGTATTTTAACACCCAGAAACCACTGATCTATGACTTTTTGACAGAAACTTAAAAATACAAAACCGAAAAATGGCCAAGGCATCTCAGGGCTTTATTTCAGTATTGAATACAAACTCCAGTTTTAATCGCAGTGCCTCTCCTGCTGCAGTGAACAACTCATTGCTGGAGGAAAAGAAGTCTGAACTCCCTGAAGTGTTTGGTCGTTCGGGTCCCACGACAGAAGAGTGGGTTTATGGTTGGTAACGGCATGAATTTCATTTGTCTGCACCCAAAACTTGCCCATGCCGTGTGCTGACTGCCGCTCCAGTTGCTCTACATCGTTAAGACTGCATGGTTTGGTGGTGTTACATGTCCAGAAACAAATCTTTAGAAGGACCATGAAGGAAAATACTGGCCGTCAGCTTGAAAGTTTTGGCCAAAGGCTTTGGAAAGTATGCGCTCCCCTGATCGTTAGCTTACTTTTACAGAACCTCACTTTGCAGAGCTTTGCGCTTTTTCTCACCACAGAAATTAAAGGAGGAGACTGTTTCTAATTAGCCTGTGATGAACCTGGCATCTCGACTGGACCTTTGGTATTATTTTAAAAAAGTTCTGTCCAGGGTCCAAATGCTTCAGCTTGTGCTTCTTGCCTGATTGCGAGTGCGATGAGCTTCAGACATCTTGCTGCAGAGATGCCGTGTTTAGAAAACCCTCACGCGAACCAGGACAGCATGGCGTGCATTGGACAGTTTTCATCAGAATGTGGAAACCTCTGTTTGATTTTTATTTTAGAATTATTTGTGTGAAAAAAATCATACCAATATGTATTTATTCTAGTTCTGTATTGTAATCACGAGGCATTTCTGAACATAGGCTATAATTATAGCACAGTTTCCACTCTGACCTTCCAATATAATGATCCTTTGAGAACACTGTACCTCTTGTGGTTTCTTGACAAGCCTCCTAATTTATGTCCAAGAATAATACAAGGTTTATCCAAGTAAGCAAAATATCTCTATGAAGCTTAAACAATTTTAGCCAAACTTCATGTCAAACAACAGCAAACATTCATACAGGCAGCCCATCATACATATTTACATGCAACTGATTGAAAGGAATGCATCTGTGTTGTTTCATGTTACGAGCTAACATGTTTCAGGACTCCATCATCTTTCATGTTCCTGGCTTTGCATTTATTCTATTTAGTTTTGGAACCGAGTCAATTCCTTGATTGTGAAGAATTTGGCTTCTGCTTAAATAAGAGGAAAGGGGGCAGGGGTGGGGTGTAATTGGCTGCAGGTTCTGGACTTTAGTCAGAAAAACACAAAAGATCTTGTGGGATTACAAGGAATTGTTCATGTTTTAAGGTTCATTTGGCATTTGGAAATGGGTAGGGAGTTCTACCTTAGCTGAAAAAATATATATTTCAAGAGATTAGACAGCACCTGGCTAGAAAATAGATCCAAATTGGCTGTTAAAGCTTTATTTTTGCCTTATGTAAAGCAATACTGTCCACAGACTACAGAACAGGCCTGAATCTGATCTAAAACAGAGACATTCCCATCATGTAATACTTTAGAAAATTATTGCAGCACTTTATATGAATAGTAGTAAAATAAATTTGAAATGACTGTACATGAAAGAGACCCTTTAATACAAAAAGTCACAAGTGCAGAGATGGTTTAGATCAGGACAGTAAAATAAAGGCTGATAAGGTGATTGTAACAAGATAATGTTTTTGTTTCTTTCAGGATCTCCTGCTCGTCCAGCAATACAGATCAACAAGAAGCCAAATTTGGTTGGAAAACCTGGAGAAACGGGTAGGAACTCAATAAGAAAAACAATGAACTTTGTCTACACCCTTGTTTAACTGCGACATTTATAGTTTTCTGAAGGTTGAACTGTTTTTGTTTACATATTTTCCATCAGACAAAGTTAACAACTTCAAACAGAATGATAAACTGCCTGTCCTGAAACCCAAAGTACCAGCAGTGACCACCAAGCCGATCAAACAAGAACGGAAACAGACCACAACTGCAACACCAACTACTACTGGTACAAAGATTTCCACTTGGCAATCAAGTAGTAGTCATCAGCCCAGTTTCGTCCAGTTTACCACATTCAAACTGCAATTTAAGACAATTTTCTCCTGCTTATTTTGAAATGTTTTGCTAGTTTAACCAAATGCATGTGACCAATGATTGAACATGAAGTCTATTTACAATATGCTGCCAAATGGGGCCTTGCTGGGCACTTTAAAAGTTTTCATGTCAGTCACTGCTTTCTTTGAATAAAGCTTTTGGAAAATATAATATTTTTTAACTATATACTCACTCCCAAAAGAAACCCACAAAAACAAAACAAAGAAAAAAATATTTTCATGGACATGCACAATATGCACAAAATATCACAAACCAGCTTACAAGAAGTAGACATACCTTCTTGTAATATTTTGCTTTGTTTACAAAAAATGTTGCACATAGAAGGAAGGTCATTTTGTTCCAGAAGGTTTATTCTTGAAATTAGACAATTTGTGTTGTGTTTCTTCTTTCAGCACCTCGACAGGAGTCATGGGAGGAGTCAGATCTTTTTAAATCACAGCCATCCTCTGAGATTGACGCCATGGGCAAAAAACGTTACGTAGGTAAGCTGAAATGGTCACTTTAGCAGGACATTGGGTTTTACCATATAGCGATACAGACATCAAAACAAGCATTTTTTGTTCCAGCTCCAATTACATATACAAAGTGAACCTCAAACCCCAGTGATACTTATGCTTTACATTCATGTTCTCTTTCTACAGCACCTCATGTCATCTACAAAACTGGAAAGAAACCAGATGAGCCTTGCTCTATTACCTCTTCCCTCAACTACTTTCCCGAAGATGAACCCAGTGAGACAAATGTGACATCACCACCAAAGACTCCACCCTCCAACCTCACTGTGGTGACAGTGGAGGGATGCCCATCTTTCATCATCTTGGACTGGGAGAAGACTGACAATGAAACCACTGGTACTTATTAGCTGAATTTTTATTGCAGCAGCCCAACAAAAAACTGAATGAAATTGAAACTCTTTGGTGACTAACCTATAACACTCCTATGGTGGTTTTAGCTGTGTTCTATCACGATTCTGTTGGTCATGTCCTAATTCTGTAATCCTCTTCTCAGAGTACGAAGTCATCTCCACTGCTAAAGGCCCAGATGGAGAACAGGTTTCCATCCTGACTACAAACCAGACTCACACTGCCGTAGAGAACCTCAAACCTGAGAGCAGGTAAGTTCTACCTAAATTCGTTTTCTTTCTTCAACTTTACTTTTCATGAAGTTGAAGTCAAAGTCAATTTCTAAATTGTAGAATTTGAGATTGGAAATCGACCAGCCTTGTGTACCATGTGCAAATTTTCACAGCCTAGCATCAAGGGTTATCTACAGATTTATTTACCATGATTTCATGTTATGAGATTGATTTGCCGTGTAGCCAAGAGAACCAGTCAATTTGTCGGCTACACAGAAGAAAGAGAAGACATGAAAAATGTGAAAACACTCCAAACCAAACCAGGTCATTACAATAAAGCAGGTTTATACATATTAATCTCTGGATGTTAAGTGTTTCTGCAACTCAGATCTGACTGAACATCTGCTGGTTGGCGTTGCAGCCATTTCATTCAGCTGTTCAAACAGCCCAAGTTAGTTGAGCCCAGTAAAATAAGCAGAGAATCTGTTACGCTTGCTGACGCTTTAACGAGCCGCGATGTGGGAAAGCTATTTGGTGTGAAGGAAGGTGGTTAGAAATTAAGTCTGGCCAATTGCAAGTCTGGACTCAAGTAAAACCATATAAAAATAAAGAGCTGTGAGCAGAGGTCATGGTTTTCACTGTCATGCACGGGTTGCATGATGTTTGTGACTGTCCAAGCTTATAAAACCTGTTTTAACAGTCAGTTGTGTAACTTTGATACAGTATAAAAGAACAGAAAACAATAGTTGTTGTATTGTTTTTTTAGTGACCTAGAGGAAATGGTTAAGGAGAAATCCTTTGTTACAGTAAAATCACCATTATTAACAAGTAGCTTCAAAGTAATTTGTTAATAATTCCTTAAAAGTGTATAATCAATAAAAAATAAAGGTAGTCTATCCAGAGAAATGTAGTATTAGAATATATTGGTACTTTAACTGTTTTGGGCTGAGCTGATGTCTTTATTTTATTTCCTACTTTACTTTGATAAATTATAGTTCTTAAAAAGATTTTGCAATATAGTTCATACCTAAGTAAGTTCTACATTTTCTTGTACTTTGTGGCATCTGAGTTTGCTGTGTCATCTTTGAAAAGTTATGACTCTATTCCTGATTATGTATTATTGTAATGCTATATTTCCCCCCATTTTTTTAGTTACGAGTTCAAGGTGAAGCCAAGGAATGAGCTGGGCTCAGGTCCTCCCAGTGAGCCAGTTACCTTCAACACAGAGTCAGGTACATTCCTGCTCAACTGCCTGTCTTTAGAGAATGCACAAGCCAAAGCAGTTGCAGTCAAACTGAAACTCCAGGACCTCTCTGTGACTTCAAATGTTTTAAACAACAAGTAGAAATGCTCCAAACTTTCCGCTCATCAGTTAAGACTAATGTTCACCCTCAGCGGCAGCTACTGTTTCTGCCCATTTCAAATTCACTTAGCAGGAATTGCAACTCATTGCAGATGTATAATTAATTATCGCTATTGCATAAAGGTAATTTCCTGCTAGAAATTTATCATAATGTGAGACTTGAGACTTCACTCCTGATTGCCTACAAAATACAATTAATCAGTTATGCAGTCATCCATAACTGGACTTTACTGATAGAATTACTAACAAGTCATTGATTTAGTTGTTTTTTAAATGCTGACATCCAGGATATTGATTTTTTCAAACATTGCACGAGTGAATTGATATCCTATATTTCAAACACAGAGAAATAATTAAATGTTCTGCTTCACTGATCTAGATGATGATGAAAGTTGCTGCTCACGTTATAAGAAGGCACTCCTGCATCAATGTGCAGTATCAGTTATGCTTTCTTTATATAAGCTGTTAAGACCCTGTTGTTATTCTTTCCTTAGCGGACCCCAGAGTGAGTGAGAACGTTTCAGGTAAATTAACATCCACCTTATGTCCACATGGTTATAAGAAAAGCCTTTGTTTAAAGGTAGAAAGTTATATTTATTTTTCTGTACAGGAAAAGATGCTATCTGGACTCAGTTCCCCTTCAAGACAGACTCATACTCTGACTGCCATGGCAAACAGTATGTGAAGAGGACCTGGTACCGCAAGTTTGTTGGTGTACAGCTTTGCAACTCACTTAGGTACAAGATCTACCTGAGTGAAACACTCAACGGTAAGTACAAATGCTGAATTTATTGCCCACTTTAACAGGGAAACTGATCCCAGATCTGATCTGTTTCTCTATATTTCCCCTTATAGGTAAATTCTACAATATTGGAGATCAGACTGGCTTTAGTGAGGATCACTGTCAGTTCGTTGACTCATTCCTGGATGGGCGAACGGGCAGACAGCTCAGAGCTGACCAGCTCCCATCCAGACAAGGTATAAGCTTTATTTCAGTTTTCCTGAATTTTTCCTGAGCTCCTTAGTGAGCATGCATTTTTTGGACATTAAGATCCAGTATACTGCATGATTTGTCTTAAAAAAATAGAAATTAGTTATACCTGTACTTATATCTCATTTCAATTCAATTCAATTTTATTTATACAGCACCAAATCACAACAACAGTCACCTCAAGGCCCTTTTTATTGTAAGCTAGACCCTACAATAATACATACAGAGAAAAACCCAACAACAATTATAGCACTTTGGCAACATTGGGAAAGAAAAACTCCCTTTTAACTGGAAAAAACCTCCAGAAAAACCAGGCTCAGGGAGGGGCGGCCATCTGCTGTGACCGGTTGGGGTGAGACATAACAGACAAATGTAAAACATTATATTTAAATCCAGTGTGACACCCACTTCATTGTCATTGTCTTTGATGCCCATCTAGAATAAGAGTTCAGAAACCAGAGAGGACATTTTAGAATCTTTTAGTTTTTCCATTTCCTTTAGAATCACAATCATTTATTTAGTATTAGATGTCTGTACATTTTTATTACAATAAATAGGAAATTCTGCTGCTCTTAATCGGGTGCTTTGATACAAATTAGATTGAATGTATCAGATTTAAAATATGTTCCTCATCACGTATTGTTCTTTTTTGTCCAGGTTTCTTCAGAGCATTGCGTCAAGAACCTGTCCACTTTGGAGAAATAGGAGGACATTCTCATGTCAACTACGTCTCATGGTATGAGTGTGGAACACCCATTCCTGGCAAATGGTAGACGAACAGTCATCCTCACAGAGGCCTATGATGGGATTTGTTGCCAAAGCTTGGATGGCTAAGCCGTGCCTCTGAATTCTCTCAACCATGTTACTCAGTGCTGTAAAAATGTACAGGATATACTTGTCAGGGACTTTGTAAGGAGAGAGCATTCATCATAAATGATATAGCAACCATGCCTCATTTTTAATATTTATCTAGCAGCAAGGCTAAAGTGATGTTAGAACATGAAGATTCATAGAGGTATCGTTTCTCTGACTCATGCTAGATATATTTTATTTTGTGTTGAAATAATGGGAAGCTGGCTCCCTGGATTACTATTTTCATAACTTGTGAGATGTTATTTATCAAAAAGTCTTTGATTGCATTGCTTCACGAGGGCCACAGATGGGAATTCACAGGAGTTTTTTTTTTTTTTTTTTTTTAGAAATGCCATAAAAAGTAATTCAAGTGAGAGGTTTTAAAAGATACCATCCTGCTTCACATTCATCCATCGGCAACTGGCAGTCACCCATATCACCAGTCTTTAACCAATGCTTCACTAGTTAGTGTAGCGAATATAGACAGCATCATGAGTGATAAATTTACTGGATATCAGCAATAAGAAACCTATTTTAAACATTAAAAGTAAATAATGTATTTGATAATATAAATACCAAATAATGTACTTTCTGCTCTGAAAGGTGCCCCAAAAATACAGTACGGTGATATTTTTCGGGAACTAAGTTAGCATTGTAGGTAACTAATCCAGCTTTGTGAATCTGCTGTTCTGTAATTAATTTTCATTATTAATTAATTAATCTGCCAGTTATTTTTGATTAGCCAAATTAGTCATCAAAAATAAAAAAGTAAAAAATAGCCCATCCAATTTCTGAAACACATATTTAGCTTACTGTCATGTAATTCTTATATTTAAGAAGCTGCAAATGTTTTACTTGAAAATAGACAAACAATTAATTGATCATCCATTAACTGATCTATTAATGGAGAAAGAGCTGCGGCTTTTTATCATTGTCCTTTAAAGAAAATATCAAGCTGGCCTGAGTTTTGGTGCTTTAAACTACATTTTTAGGTGAAATGCCTAAAATTCATGCTTTACATGTCAATACGTTGGATGTGTTGACTGAACGCTGAGCTTCGGTGAGAGGCTTCTACACTTGCATTTTGCACAGCAGAAATGTATTTATATGTATATGGAGAGAATGTATTTTTTTTTTCAGTACATTTTTGCAGATGCATTTCTCTCACCATGACCAAAAAAACAAAAGGAAAAAGAAAACCAAATGGTACTATAATATGCTCTTCTTTGTCCTTCCTCGTGCTAGAGCATGGTGGGAAACTAATATTGCTGCCTGATTGCAAGTCAAAAGCAGAATTATTTACATTTTAATAACCAAATTACATTTAAAGATTTTATTTCTAGTTAGGTAGGGTTAAAATATTCAAATGGGAAATTAACTTGTTAACTGGTCTTATAGATGGAAACTAATTGCCATCTGATGCCTGGTTAATCACATAAAACATTTCCCTAAATACAGTCTCTTTCTGTATTTTACCAAATTAACTCATTGGAGCCATAGTTGCCCCAGTGGTTTTTCAAGCTCAACAACAGACCCAGTCATGCAGGCCTAGCAACCCATCACATGGCAACCACCAGTTACTAGGGAAAAATATTGGAGATTGGTTGCTGGATGTCACTGGCTGAACCTGGTAACAAAGTAGGTGCTGCTCCAAAAGCCTACAGGACCTATAGATTAGCATGGAAGATACCAACATGCTTGCAAACACTCTTAAAATATTTTCCCTAGCAAGCAGTCTATAGGTCTGTGAGACGAAAGCCTAAAGTAGGGGCAGCGATAGCTAGATCAGGAATGCTATGAGTATCTGTTTCCTTGAGTAGCTAGACAACCAGCCTGTATGCAGTCTTCAAAGGAAACCTCAGACACCAGTTTTATTTACTTACACTATTTGTCACAATCAAATAGCTGCGGGAACAATGAGCCATCTGGCTCAGAACTCAGACATTTCAGTCTTTAAAGGGTTTGTATATATCTTCTTATGGAAATTATGCATGAAAATGAATCCTGTTGTATTGTTTGTGATATTTTTAGCAACACATAAGAAAGGCATTAATAACTAAAATTGAAAGATACCATTTTTAACAATTTTTAACGAATGTAAAGTTTCATCAAAACAAATTTAATGACCCAATGAACAACAAAAATGTCTGAGACAAAATCTGATCACAATAACAACATTAGTAAGAAAACAGTAATAGATAACTATAATGTGGCTGAAATGTTCTAATGATGTTCTGATGGCTAGCAAATCCAGAAATATCTGCATTAAACATGCTGTTTACTTAACCAACATCCGGAGATGGCAACTAAGTTAGAAAAAGTAATGGAGTGCCATGATCTGCCCTTCTACGTGTCTTCAAATGGGCATTTCTTTAAGGGCACCTAGTCTGCATTGTCTTACCTGTCATATGAATATAACATTAAGATGCTGAATGTTAATATTCGAGTCACTAGGTTTCAAAGAATGAGGTTCAAGTAATCATTCTAAGCCAAAAGCTCAGCTTTCAAACTACTCTGAGTAGTCAGTACAACCAATACCAGACAGTATAACTCTGTCAACAGGCTTCCAAATGTTGGCCAATCAGAAGAAAGAAGGGGGAATGGAGTTGTTAGAAATGCTTAACAACTCATTTAATGAACTGAGGGGTTCATTAAAAGGAGGGCTTTATGAAGGGCAAATATAAGTATCGATTTTTATTTGAACTGTGAATCATGCAAAGCTACTCTAGTAGAGCCAAGAAAAGAAGCAGAGTGCTGAAAATTAGCAGACTAGGTACCCGTTCAATTAGTTGCAGTGTGTGTTGTAATATAAATTTTCTCCCTGGCAGGAAACAGATTACATGACTGTGGTATCTGAGAGGTGCAGTAATGAAAGTCGCAGATTAGGGCTATTAAAAAGCGCTATACAAATGCAGGCCATTTGCAGGCCATTAACTAAATTGCTAATCTATCTTTATAATACTTAAGGCTGCCGTTAACTTCCTGTCCTTCCACCAGCCTCAAACTTACCTACTGTCACACTAATAATATATGGTGGAGTGATGGAGGCAGAGACAGTAGAGAGCAGTGATATAATACAGCATTAGCGGGGTGTTTTCTGATTCTTCCACATAGTGTTGCACAGTCCTGCTTAGATGCTGTTTCCTGACAATAAAGCAGTGTACTTTGCCTTTACCTTCCAGCTGCAATCCTGACCGCCTTCATTTATAAAGTCCATTATTATAAAGCAGGGATCATTTAAAACAGAGGAGTGCTTTGTAAGGAAAAATAAGAATGTATTGCTGTTGATGTTTTTCTACATACATTTGTTTCTATATTGATTTTTAACAATAAAGAAGTTTTGAGTCCTTTTTAAAAAAAGTGTCTTTATTTACCCTCCACATGCATAAAGCTTTATCAGTTTATTACCTAGAACAGAACCTTATTATGTTTTTCTATTTTCTTAACTACTATTAATAGAATTAATCAATACCTAATTCAGAGTTGTCGAGATTTGGAGACTATCCCAGCTGTCATAGAGTGAGAGGCAGGGTACATCCTGTAAAGATCACTAATCGGTTGAAGTAAAATAATAAATTTAACCCATATTTCCTAACTCAGGACACAGGAAATGTGTTTCGTTGAAGATGAGAGATGAAAATATCAACAACAGTCACATCCATTATGTTTAAATTGGGAAATGCTCACAGGGATTAATCAGAGAGTCAGACAGGATGGAAAGGAAGTGTTTCTCTTCAGCTGTCTTCAATTGCTCATCTCCAGCCTCTTTACAGCTGAAAATTAGAAGTTGGTGAGTATCAAAGTAAACGCCTGTGACTGTAAGGAGGGAGTAAACGCCACTTAATGTTAACACAAATAAAAATCTGTTCTAAAAAATTTCAGTTCACACAAGCACTGAAATCCACCTTTAGTCACAGACAAGATTAAATTTTTGCCTTTTGAAGATGATCAAACAAGTTTAAAGAATCTTAGACATTAATTTTCTGCTTAAGCAACTTCTTGAAATGAGCTTATCAACCTGTAGCATTTCAGTCTGGTGATTAAGTTTGATCACTATACTCAAAGACACAATAGTCTATATCAATACCTACAGGGAGTGCAGAATTATTAGGCAAATGAGTATTTTGTCCACATCATCCTCTTCAGGCATGTTGTCTTACTCCAAGCTGTATAGGCTCGAAAGCCTACTACCAATTAAGCATATTAGGTGATGTGCATCTCTGTAATGAGAAGGGTTGTGGTCTAATGACATCAACACCCTATATCAGGTGTGCATAATTATTAGGCAACGTCCTTTCCTTTGGCAAAATGGGTCAAAAGAAGGACTTGCCAGGCTCAGAAAAGTCAAAAATAGTGAGATATCTTGCAGAGGGATGCAGCAGTCTCAAAATTGCAATGCTTATGAAGCGTGATCATCGAACAATCAAGCGTTTCATTCAAAATAGTCAACAGGGTCGCAAGAAGCGTGTGGAAAAACCAAGGCGCAAAATAACTGCCCATGAACTGAGAAAAGTCAAGCGTGCAGCTGCCAAGATGCCACTTGCCACCAGTTTGGCCATATTTCAGAGCTGCAACATCACTGGAGTGCCCAAAAGCACAAGGTGTGCAATACTCAGAGACATGGCCAAGGTAAGAAAGGCTGAAAGACGACCACCACTGAACAAGACACACAAGCTGAAATGTCAAGACTGGGCCAAGAAATATCTCAAGACTGGTTTTTCTAAGGTTTTATGGACTGATGAAATGAGAGTGAGTCTTGATGGGCCAGATGGATGGGCCCGTGGCTGGATTGGTAAAGGGCAGAGAGCTCCAGTCCGACTCAGACGCCAGCAAGGTGGAGGTGGAGTACTGGTTTGGGCTGGTATCATCAAAGATGAGCTTGTGGGGCCTTTTCGGGTTGAGGATGGAGTCAAGCTCAACTCCCAGTCCTACTGCCAGTTTCTGGAAGACACCTTCTTCAAGCAGTGGTACAGGAAGAAGTCTGCATCCTTCAAGAAAAACATGATTTTCATGCAGGACAATGCTCCATCACACGCGTCCAAGTATTCCACAGCGTGGCTGGCAAGAAAGGGTATAAAAGAAGAAAAACTAATGACATGGCCTCCTTGTTCACCTGATCTGAACCCCATTGAGAACCTGTGGTCCATCATCAAATGTGAGATTTCCAAGGAGGTAAAACAGTACACCTCTCTGAACAGTGTCTGGGAGGCTGTGGTTGCTGCTGCACGCAATGTTGATGGTGAACAGATCAAAACACTGACAGAATCCATGGATGGCAGGCTTTTGAGTGTCCTTGCAAAGAAAGGTGGCTATATTGGTCGCTGATTTGTTTTTGTTTTGTTTTTGAATGTCAGAAATGTATATTTGTGAATGTGGAGATGTTATATTGGTTTCACTGGTAAAAATAAATAATTGAAATGGGTATATATTTGTTTTTTGTTAAGTTGCCTAATAATTATGCACAGTAATAGTCACCTGCAAACACAGATATCCCCCTAAAATAGCTAAAACTAAAAACAAACTAAAAACTACTTCCAAAAACATTCAGCTTTGATATTAATGGGTATTTTGGGTTCATTGAGAACATGGTTGTTGTTCAATAATAAAATTATTCCTCAAAAATACAACTTGCCTAATAATTCTGCACTCCCTGTAAATAAGCAAGTAAAATTCAGAACTTGCCAAAGGTTTCTGTATATCTACTCCAGGTACATATTAGAGCTAAGATAAGATAACCAAGCATGCTGACGTTACTTAAAAGCCCTCTTACAAATGTGATTACTTCTTTTCTGAAAAAATAACACAGCAGTGGTCAAAATGCCAATTTTAATCATTTTTATCATGCAAAAACACAACTTTTTCAAAATACCTTGCAGTCCTGTGAAAAACTAACTATACCTCAGTGTTTCCATGGGAATTTAAAGGGTAAGTAGCAGCCACATGATGCTGATTTGAATGCACTTGATGAAAAGCAGAAGTTTTTTTCAGTTTGCGGGTCTGGAACCTTCAGGTGTGTGTTAACACGGTGCCAAAGAGAAAATACATCAGCAATGAATTAAGGGGAGCAACTGTTGCCCATCAGTCTGGGAAGGGTTATGAGGCTATTTCCAAGGAATCTGAAGTCTATCATTCTACAATGAAAAAAAAAAATTTACAAATCAAAAACATTCAAGGCAGCTGCCAAACTTCCCAGACACGAATGGATATCACAAGAAATTCACCCCAAGGTCAAACTGTGCAATGTTCAGAGAAACTGCAAAAAGTCCAAGAGCGAAAAACTGTACTGAGTGTTGCCGTTCTTCACAGGTTCAATGGTCGTCTTAGAGAAAGTGAACCTAAGAGAAGACGTCTTTAAATTTGGAAAAATGACTGAGGTCTGGTTGGACGCAACTGCAGACTCCACACTGAAGTCATTAAAGTGAGGGACGAGAACATTTTTAAGGGATCATATTGTGTTTTTAGCCCCTTCTCAGATCATCCATCCTCATATTACCCACAAACCCCCTCATCCCCCAGTGTCACAAATTCAACCGCAATTCCAGTTAGAAACACCAGCAGTGATGTGACCGATTACATCAGTTTTCCAGTTCTGAAACCACCAAAGAAGGGAAAATAGTGACGACTTCTCAACTCTGTGACCAGAAAAGTGGAGGTTTGTTCACCATGAACGAGGAAGAGAGAAAAAAATCAGAGCAGGAAGTCTCGTCAGAATAAGAGCACCATGTCAGGTCTGCTGTAATTCCACCTTGTGATGTAAGACATGAACGCTCTCTCTGGATCACTAATGACAAATGGGACAACTGGTTGGTGAGGTAATGCCTGGTTCAGAGAGGCTGAAACAGAAAAAAACCGTGGGAGAGTTTGTCATTCACGACATGTTGCAGAGGTTGGTCAACATGTCAACAGCTGCACAGTTTCTTTAATCTGAATCAGTCTGGTACCAAAATGCAACAATAAACTTTTCCTTGTGTTGCTTGTTGCTGTTTATTTGTTGCTTTTGATTGTTGCTGTTTCCTGTGTTGATGATGATTTTTGTTATGTTTACTGCTGTTCAGTGATTCTTGCTGTTTGTTGTTCCTTTTTCTTGTGTTGTTATTTGTTCCTTTCATCATGTTATTATCATTTGCATTGTTGCCGTTCATTGGTTATTGCTTGCTGCGTTTTGCAGTGTTTTCCTGTATTTGTGTAGCTGTTTTATTGCTTTTCTATTTGTTGTTACTGTTCATTGGGTTATAATCATTTATTGCTTCCATTTGTCGTGTTTTGTCGTGATGTTGCTATTTTTCTTGCTTGTTACTTTTTGACATTTGAGGCTTTTGATTCTTGGCTGTTGTGGTTGTGTTGCTGTTGTTTCGTGTCTTGTTGCTGTTTTTCGCAATGTTGTCTTTTACTGTATTTACGTTTTAACTTTAAGTTGTGCTGTTACATTTTGTTGCTTTTTTAATAAATTTGCTTTTCATTGTTTTGCTTTTTGCAATCTGTCACTTCATTCCTTTGTGTAGTTTCTTTGTTGATTTCTTTTTGTTACCGTTTGTGTTGTTACTTTCAACCTTTGAATGTTCTCTTGCAATTTTTCATGTCATAGATGTTATTGAGAATGTTGATGCATGTAGCTTTGTTGATATTGACATGGGCTGTATCATATTTTCTTGTTTATAAGTGTTATATTGCATTGTTTTTATTTGTTGTGATGTTGCTTTCTGCGTTTAGAAAGACAGCGCTTGACCTGCTGTGGTTTGTGTACCAAGCCAGTGGATGTGTTTTTTATATAAGTGAGGCTAGTTATTTGTGTTTTTCATCATTTTTTTTCATGTTGGTGCTTTTTGCTATCGTTTTTGTTCTGTTTTTACCTTTCACTATCTAATACTTTTTTTTGCATTGTTATCGAGTTATTTTGTGTCGTTAGTTATGTTGCTATTTTTTGCTTCTGTAAATTGGATACTCTGTTTTGTAATATTTTAATGACCTTGTGGTTGAAGCCCTTTGGTTGAATCCTTTGGATTTTTCCCCTATGAGTGTTCAGAATTGTTAGGACAAAGGAGCATTTTCATCACAAACTCTGCTTCTCTGTTGTGATTTTTGTTTATTCGCATGGCATCGCATCAGGCTCCAGACTTGATCTGAGAAAAGAAGCACTGCATTCGCCTCGATCTCCAGGAAATTGAGATTTTCTGGTTTTAAGCAGGAAAGGCGAGAAGCGTGAGAGAAGGCAGCTGCATGCATTTTGAGGGATTTCAGACACAGTTGTAGCTGCATACAAACGTGTTGCATGTTCGTAAAACAAGAATTTTTGCAGCGAAACGTGAGAGACTGTAAAATCATTTTGAACTTGCTACAGTTTGTAATTTCAGAGCCCCCAAAACAACATGGCAACTCTCCAGACTTTTTCACTTTCATTTGACATCCTGCAAGTTTTCAATATGTCTTTAGTAAACAAAAGTAGGTTTTTCAAGTTTACATTTGGTTAAGAAAAAAAAGAAAGAAACATTTCCAACAGAAATCACAAGAAAGAAACAGACATCCGCAGGTTTGTAGAGCTCAGTATCATTTCAGCTACTAATGAGGGTACTTATCAGGCTCACATTTAATAGAAAACAAGTAGAACTGAATAATTATACAATTAATCAGCCATTTAGTGATCAGGAAAATAATCTTTTAATCATTTTCAAGGAGACTACCAGGAAATCTTTAGTGTTTTATGTGGATTCTATCACAGACAAACTAATATTTATTGATTTAGGACCAAATAAATAATAAATCATTTCTGACAGACCATGGACTGGACAGTCTGTCAGATCCATTTCTACTTTGCAAATCTCATAAAGAATATCTTATTTAAGACGCTTTAGCCCATCTACATTTGCTGCAAGCTACTTTGTGACCCACCTCTACTGTAAGCTTTCTACTTGTGCTTTTTCTAATTCAATCAATGACATGCATTTTCTTACTAATTCTGTTTCTCTCCTAACTTTCCTCATTTCTCCCAGTTTTTGCATAGAAAATCCAATTACATTGAAGTTTGTGAAGTACCTAATCTATTGGACATCTTGAAGTGTATGAGGGACACTTGGAGTTCCACATTCAACTGAATAACTTCACGCTTTATTTTAATTACTGAATCACACTTAATTTGTGATTTGCTGCAGGTTGTAGGCAGTAAATCATCTCACATAAGTTAAAAAAAAGTTCATGAATTGGGTGAAAATTCAAAACGTGGCATTTTTTAAAAAGTTCTCTTTGTTGCACCATCAGCTCAGAAGACTCTCAGAAACATGGATAGCGTAGACATAAAACGTTCCCCCAATTTCAAAGTTGTGCTGACTGTAATGAAAAAAAAACACAATTTGTGCCCATGTACACATATTCACTTTTCATGGCGTTTTCACATATTGCCATAAGGCTGTTTTGGATGGAAGGTGAGGTTGCAAACCAGAGACCCATTGCCAGATATAAATGACTGAAAACAGAAAATGTCTTCTTGAAACTCTAGTCATCTACAGCAGCAAAAGGGGCTTATTTTATTGTTAAAGTGAAAACTTTCATCAAAAAGTCAGTTATTCTCATGTGCTTCTTCTGACCAAACTTTCAAACATTTCATTTTAGACAAAGAAGAACACTGGTGAACAAAGGTTTCTGCACAAAAAATGGATAATTGTTTATTAAAAGGGTTGGCGTGTACAAATGTGCAGCATTTTAGTCCAGCCATCAGGTAGCCATATGACTCACAGTGAAATTTTTGCCCAAAATGCTGTGCTGAAAAATGTATGGTTATAAACAGTTCAACAAAAAATCCTAATAATGTTCTATCCAAAAGAGTCAATCAGATACAGCAACCCCAAAGTACCCTTATCCATTAAATGGAGCGAAGGAAAAAAAAAAAAAAAAAGGTAACAAGACCCCTATATGTTCATGAAACCAAGACCTTAAAAAATCCAAAATGAGGTGAAATGTCCTGTTTTCTGAAACCAGTAGAACCTGCTGAGAAGTCAGGAAATGAGGTCACTCGTGTGGACTCTATTGAGACTTTGCAAAACTTTGATCTGTGAAACTCATGAAGGACAGAAGTTACATAACTGTGCATAAACTAGCCGAGAACTACAGGTCACAACTCGATCGTTTCACATGGAATAAAAGCTGCAGGAACTCTTTTACTTTCTAAAGTTTTCCAGGAGTTCTTGATAGAAACATGTTAATGAGAGCTCCAGAAACTCAGAGTAAGTCTTATTCAAGATGTGAGATAGTTAAATTCCAAATTGATGTGTTGCAAAAGGACTGAAGGAAATGAAAAAATTAGAAACTCCACCAGAAGAAATTGTGCCTCAGAGGTCACTAGTAGAGATTGCTGTAACAGCCTTTGTTCATGCAGTATAAAGCAGAGAAGTTAGCTTACATTAACTGCACTGTGAGTTAAAAAGAATATATATTGGAATGTATAAATTAATTTGTTGTTTTACTTCATTACTTTTCAGATTAGCGATATCTGTGACTGACTTTACTAAAAATGGTCTTTCTGTTCAAATAAACTGCATCCTAAGTTGAATTTTGTGGAGACTTTATGTTTTCCTAGGTAGCATGTTACTGGATATAAAGTTGACATTCATGCAAGGTGGAGGAGGTCATATACATCAAAAGCTGTACTCTCAGTCCCGAGTCCTAAATTAGAGTCCAGCGTGACAGTTTTGAGTCTCTGGTTTTACTTTGGTATTAGATTTTCTATTTTAAATCTTTTTTACTAGAAGCAATGCTAATTTTTTTACAGATCTACTCATGAGTTTCTCTCAGTAGTTTACATGGAACACCAACTTGTCTAATAACACTTGCTAAACAATTTTACCTCCAGCCAACCAGTTGGGGAATACACAAACATTTTTCTGTTGCAACGTGTTACAGATACCGGGTGGCAGCACCTGTAGACAACTGTATATGTGTCCTGTAAACAGAAAAGAAATGATCAGACAGGGAGACGTGGCTTGCCGTTTCCTGAATACTCCACCATTATTTATTCAAATTCACAATTATGCACTCCTTTTATTACTTTTACAGTATTACAACTGTGTATTTACTTATTCTTAACATAGCTCACACATTCTCCATATGTGTTACCAACTGTTACCAACTAGACTAAAGAGAATTAACACATTCCAATGTTATAAACATGACCAATTTTCTTGTAAGACTTGGTTCAAAATGAATTCCAACAGGACAAATCTATAAATCTCAAATAGTTTGAAAGAATGGTGTAATCAGCACCATCTTGACATGTGCACTGAATTCACGGAAACACTTTATGGCAGAAAACAAGATACTAAAACAATACAGAATAACGGGGGAGCCGATCACTAACATCACAGAGCATAGGAGGTGTGCGACCCAAACTAACATGCTAACCATAGCATGCTGCTCAAGCCGTAAACAAATATTTACAAAAGTCTAATTTACTGTACTACACAATGTTGTACGCTTTCACTTTCCAACCGTAATGGTTAATCTATGGTATATAATAAATGCGATTGCTATTATATTCTATTTCGGGCACGATACAAACCTGTAAACAGGAAAGAAATGATCAGACAGGGAGACGTGGATTGCTGTTTCCTGAATACTCCGCCATTATGAGAAAACAGCGCAGAGCATTCGCGTCAGGCTGCTAACAACAGGCCAAACCATGGTCTCACACTGCCACCTACTGGTACAAAAATGGAGCGTCCGCTACAAATATCCCAGGGTAGTTACCTGTTAAAATTACTGTAGTCATTTAGGGCATTCCCAAATGGAAATATCACTTACGTTGAAAGTGAAATTACTTAAATTAATTCACATAAATGTGATCACACATTAGTGGGTATCACAAACGCAGGGTTGCCAGGGTTGTTACCTACCAGTCTCTTGCCTGTGTGACCGAGGCCCAACAGACTCATAAAACACAAGAATTTCACTCACCAAAACCAAAGCACAAACCTCTGAAATGGGCTGCATTACACAGCAAGCCATAATATTAGTCAGATAATGTATCAAACATGCTCTAATGTTTCTCATCAGGACTGATCAGAATAATAGTTTTTAACCAGGATCTTTAGCATTTTGATCAAGTCGCAAGTTAAAAGTTACAGTGCACCAGATACAGGCTTAGTCCAATTTAGAGTAAATACAAAAATCAGATCAGACTCAGCAAACCCTATAATTGTGATCAGAAAAATTTTATTGCTTTGTAACAAATCATGTTACTGCTTCAGATTTAACACCCTTCAATGTTCTTGAATCCAGCTATAATTCTGGTATTTCATCCAAACTCAAAGGTGGATTTTGTAAATTTATATACATTTTATTGTCACCAAAGCTAATCAGGAAATCAAACAGCTCATCAGCAACCAATGAAACATCCTGAAAATGTGAAATCACAGCTGCTTTTTATTTCTGTCGTCAGGCAGCAGATGTGAAAAGGATGGAGGTGTTTTGCAGAGCAGGTAAACTATCTGTCACAAGTATTTTTCCTCTCAAGAACAACAAGAGCTTTAATTTTGTGAATTAAAGAATTGTGAAAGCTGAGTTGTGAGAGAGGGCAAAGTCTGCAGGACCTCACAGTGATGATGAGCTCCATATTAAAAACACGGCAACTCTGAAAAACGAGAGCCATTACTAGCGATGAGTATCAGAGTGGAAAGAAAACATCCTGCTGAGGAAGAGATTAACCTCAGAGGAGAGTAACAGAGTTTTAACATTTTCTAAATGTGAGTGAAAGGTCACAGAGGTCTTCAAAATGTGTAAAATGTCAAATACTCTCTGCCAGAGGTTCTTGATCAGGTTTTAGGGTTGTAGTTGTTGCAGAGCTAATTAAGGAGGCTTTAAAAAAGTAGCAAAGTGACCACAAAGTGGTCTCCTTAAATGCCTCTGAGACCACCTTAAGGCTTAAATAACATCAATAAAAACATTGTTAACATTCTAAATTCCATCCAAAGCCCTGATAAATAAAAAATCAAAAGTCCATGAGTAGTAATACAATAGCACTAGTCCAATATGGCGGCAAACCAAACCGGTTTGACAACCCGTTTGACCGGTTTCGTGCGTGTGCGCATGCGCGTTCAGGTGTGGAAACACACAGGGTGTCAGAGAGGTTATATGAGTTTAAAACGTAAAATAATTTCTTTCTCATCACATAAAAAGAAAAAAGAAAACAAAAATATTCAGGAATTAGAAAAAAACATCAAATCACTAGAAGAAGCCTACGCGTCCCACCAAGATCAGGAAACATTGAACAAAATACGCAAAACAAAACTAGAATTAAATGAGATAATTGATAAAAAAAACAAAATTCTTAGTACAAAGACTACGCTTACAAAATTATGAACATGGTAATAAATCCGGTCAATTTCTAGCAAACCAGCTAAAAATAAATAAAGAAAAAACAACTATATGTGCTGTTCAAGATTCATCTGGGAACACAATATATGAACCGATACAAATAAACAACATTTTCAGGGATTTCTATAAAACGTTGTATTCAACACAAATAAACCCATCTAAAAAAGAAATTGATCAGTTTTTGGACAACATAACTCTTCCAAAATTATTGGACACTCAAGCAATGGCACTGGATTCACCACTGACACCAGGTGAACTCCAGGAAGCCCTGATAAGTATGCCCAATAATAAGGCTCCAGGTCCAGACGGCTTTCCTGCAGAATTCTACAAAGAATTCTGGTCGATTCTAGCACCAGTTTTCTACAGAACGTTGCTGGAAATTAAAGAAAAGGGCAGACTTCCATCAAATATGAATTCTGCAAACATTAATCTCCTGCTAAAACCAGGCAAAGACCCTGTATATCCCTCAAGCTATCGTCCAATATCCCTTATAAATGTAGACCTTAAAATAATCTGCAAAGCTCTCTCAAAGAGACTGGAGAAAATAACCCCCCTCTTAATTCATCCTGACAAAACTGGTTTCATAAAAGGTAGGCACTCATCAACAAATACACGTAGATTACTTAATTTGATAGACTACTCATACAGTAAAAACCTAGAAACTACAATATTCTCTTTAGACGCAGAAAAAGCATTCGACAGAGTTAACTGGAAATTTCTATTTGCAACTTTACACAAATTTGGTTTTGGATCTTCTTTCATAAACTGGTTAAAAATATTATATAATTCCCCAACAGCTTGTGTTAGAACAAATGACCAGACATCCTCCAACTTCTGTCTCTTGAGGGGCACCAGGCAGGGATGCCCACTCTCCCCTTCACTGTTTGCAATTTTTATTGAACCACTAGCAGCAGCAATTAGACAGAATTCAGTAATTAAGGGCATAAAATGCAAGAACGTGGAACATAAAATCAGCCTTTATGCGGATGATGTGTTACTCTTTCTCCAAAATTCACAAACCAATATCTCTGGGGTGATTGAATTGATAAACTCTTTTGCAAGAATATCAGATTACTCAATTAACTGGTCAAAATCTACAGTCCTACCGATTAATTGCTCCTTCCATAATTCCTCTTCTACACCACTGCAATCGGGAAATATAAAATATTTAGGTATTAATGTTTCTCCCAAGCTTGCAGATCTAACTAAATTAAACTGTATCCCACTTTTAAAGAAGGTAGAAGATGATCTGGCTAGATGGAAATGTCTACCCATATCACTCATGGGAAGGGTTGCCGCTATAAAAATGATGGTCTTACCAAAAATAAATTATTTATTCTCAATGATCCCAACTAAACCACCACAAGATTGGTTCAGATTGCTAGATTCATGTATGTCCAAATTCCTTTGGAAAAATAAACCCCCACGTATAAGCTTAAAAACACTACAAAAGACCAAGGATAAAGGAGGACTAGAACTGCCTAACTTTCAGCACTACTTCTTAGCCAACAGGCTTCAGTTTATCTCAGGATGGCTAAAACATACCCTCTTAGATGAACCTTGGCTAGATGTAGAACAAGCACTCTGCAATAATCTAGAGATCTCAGACCTACCATTTATCAGCTCAAACATCCAACGACATGAATGCTTTAAAAGCATCAACATCAGCTCTTCTCTGACAGCATGGTGGGAGTTTCTAAAATTGACGGCGTCTTCATTAATCCCATGCAAACGTACACCTATCTGGAACAACCCTGACATATTACAAAACAATAATATGATAAACTTTTCAGATTGGAGTGGTAAAGGAATCAAATATTTAGAACATATACTAGAAGGAACAGAATTTATTTCATTTGACGGACTAGTTACAAAATATGGGATCAACAAGAAAAGATTTTTAGAATATCAACAAATTAAATCCATAGTAAAAAATAAATTTAAACCGGGTCAAGTTGAACTACAAACACCACCAAGTGTGGTTCAATTTCTTACTCTTAAACCCCCCAAATTACTATCCAAAATATACAGAATGCTTTCTAAAACAGATGAATCAATATCACTTCCTATTGCAAAATGGGAAGCGGATTTATCAGTTAACTTAGACCTAAACTTCTGGTCTCAGATTTGCTTAAAAACCTTTCATCTAATTAGAAATCCCAGTCTTCAATTAATTCAATACAAAATATTACATAGAGTGCACTATACAGGTCATCGGATGTTCAAGATGGGCTTTACGTCTACCAACAACTGCTCACACTGCCAAACCAATTCACCGGACAATTATATCCACGCTCTTTGGTTCTGTCCACCAGTTCAGAAGTTTTGGCGCGAGATATGTGAAGACTTATCGAAGTGTCTGAAATGTAACATTCCAACTTCCCCCTTAGTGTGTTTGTTGGGCAGCTTAGATAATGTCACTTCAGAAAAGAATATAGCCCATATGGTTTTCACTGCCCTATGCATAGCCAAGAAAACAGTCCTCATGAACTGGAAAAATAAAAATAATCTTAATTCTAACCGATATAGAAATTATCTATTAGATTACATTAGTCTTGATACAGCCTCTGCCACCACATCAGATCAATTGCTCTGGGCTCCTTTGATCAGCTCCATCACCTAGTGGGGGTGGGGGGTCATAGTTTGGTCCCGCCTTCACTGTTGTGATTGGTGTGGGGGTAGGGACAGGCTTAGGGCGTCGGGGGGTTCCCCGGAGGCATCTTCCTTGGGGGGCTCAACCCGGGGTAGCGGTCATGTCCGGTTAGGGGCTCTGTTGGCTCTCAGGTGACTGTTTCCTCGCGGCTGCGTGCAGCGGGGCTAGGGGAGGGTCTGTGCTGACGGACGTGGGTTACTGACCTGGTAGCCTGGCTGCCCCTGGGTGGGTCCGGGATGGGCGTGAGGTTCTGGGGGCGCTTCGTCTCTGGGCTGGGACCCGGACCGGGCCTCGGGGGCTTGGGTCCTGGTTGGTGTGTTGCCGGGGTTGTGGGCGGGTGGGTGCATGGGGGCCCAGCCCTGGAGCAGGGTGCCGCCGGTGCATCGAGCCACCTGGGGGGCTCTTCAACTGGTGGGGGAGATTGTCACACCTTGCAGGAGCTTTCCTCTCCTCAGGAGCTCCCTCTGCAGGAGGGGGAGATACAGGAGAGGTGGAGGAAGATCTCAGCCTGGGTGTTTATTGTCTTATGTAGTCTGGAAGATGAGTGGATGGTGGGGTGGGTGCAGTTTTCTCTGTGGTGGGGTTGGGAGGACTGTCCCGGGCTCTGTGGGGCCGGGAGGCGCTGCTGCACTGGGCCCCGGTCTGGATGGGCCTGGGCCCCCTTTCCCTGGCGGGTCGCGGAGTATGGGGGTGCCTACTGGGGTCAGCGGGGGAGCTGGCCCCAGGGAGGGGTCACTTGCCCCTCCCTTCCTTCCCTCCCCATCTCCAGCTGCCTCCCTCTTCCCGCTCCACCACAACCACCCACACATGCAGGACCTTGGAGTAGGGGTATGTCACCAGGGTGCAGAGGAGGCTACCCCCCCCCCCCCCCCCCCTCTGTCCCCTTCTGGCTGCCTCTGCCTCAATTTTATCCCACAACTTAGACATTCACATTACTCACACTCTCATTACACATACATATAGGATCTTGGGGGTGGGCACGATACACGGAATCCAAAGTACCATCAGGGTGTACACCCCACCCCTGGCGTCGTTGCCCACCTCTCAATTTTAAATACACGTAGACATTGAGGGCTAGCAGGGGGGACCATGCGCTTACCTCCTGCTCTCTGGCAGGTAGCTCCATGCCCTCCTGGGTTTTAAATGCACCTTAGAACACAAATGCATCAACACTACAATGAGCGGGTGGAGGGAGGTTTGGAGTCTTCTCTCACCCCTATTCTCTGCGACCTGCTGGAGCGGGGGGGCTAGGAGGAGGAGTTGGCCGTCCGACTGCGGTCTGGAGTGTGGGGCCTTCCTGCTGCTGCGGAGTCGGGGCGGTCTGCCTCCCCCCACCGCAGGGAAAAGGGTAACACCACCTGGGTCTGGGTGCAGTTCCCCCCTCCAGGGGCAAGGGTACCTAGACCCGGTTTGTAGAGTACGCTTGGGGAGTGTGATCGTGTGTACAGCGTCTCTTTATGTCTGTCTCCACGTTGGTTGAGTGTGGAGTAAGTGCATATGAGAGCATGAGGGTGGGAATGGATGTTTGTATATGTGTGTGTCTGTATGTCTGTGTCTATATGTCAGGTTGGGTGTCAGGCGCCACCTCTCTGGGGACATCTCAGGCCCTCCAAGGTTTGGAGGCCTATCTCCCCCTACCACCACTTCCCCTGCCAGTGGCGGACCCCCTCAGACATCGGTGCATTGGTGGTTCTCTGTGTCCGGGGATGGGCGTCCAGGTACACACCGGCTCACTCCTTGGCGGCCGCTTATCGGGGCCTGGAGCCTGGGGCTCGCTCGGGCCACTTCGGAGGTAGGGTGCCCCCGGCCTCTCGGCCTGGGGCTCGGTCACTCAGGCGCGGCTGACTGCCGGCGGAGCTCACGGGCGCGTCACTGCAACTCCCCCTGGCTTCTGCTCCGCAGCTGCTGGGTGAGCCCTCATCTGGGACTCTCCTCAGCTCTTTCTGGGACAGTGGCGCGGCTGCCCCTCTGTTGGTCTTCCTTGGTCTCTTGTGTTCTGGGGGCCTCTGGATGTCTGGAGTTTTGATCTCCTCCATACCTGCTTCATGCCCTGGAGGACGGGGCTGTGGCCCCCCCACACCCTCTAGCAGATTATTACAAGAAGGAACCTTTTAAAAAACAAAAAACAAGCGCGTCCATGCTCACAGGTGTACACACGGGTGATCACACCCACAAACTACACCCTTTTTGGCTCCTACCTCAAAGCACACTGTGTTCTGTTGATCTTATGTGCTGCACAATGATGTTTAATATTTGGTATTTGCTGTCATATTCCCATATATCATTGTGATGTTGTTTGTTCTGTTGCTCTTGTTCTCTTCTGCTTGTTTTCTTTTTTCTTTCTCAGCAGGTGACCCAGGTGATCGATATATGCATTTTTTTTTTCTTCTTTTTTTTTCTGCTCATTCTGTTGGTTTTTGTCTTTTGCCCTTCTCCCCCGTCCCTCTTCTCAGCTGTTTCTCTTTCCCTCTTTCTTTCTCCCCTTCTTTCTCCCCAGTCAAGTCTGTCCCGTATTCAGTAGGTGAAAATAAAAGAAACAATAAAAGGTGAATCAAATGGACCATTACGGCAAGGCTGGGATGGTCAATTTGGTAAAGTAAATCCGTTGGGCATCTTTCTTTGCCTTTAGACAACAATTCTGATGGCAAAAGAGCCAAACGGGACAGGCAAAAAAAAAGAAAAAAAGAAAAAAAAGAAAGAGAGGTTATATGAGTTTATGTTTTTTTAACTGGGTTTTAATTTAAACAAACCATAGGGTTTTTAATTAAACTATTTTATCACTTTGGTGTGTCTCAACATTCAGTTATGCTGTTCTTAAGAGCAATTCTTTGTTTTTGTGTGGAATCGGTGGAAGCCGTTTTGCTTCACAGTGTGCATTAACAAAGCTGGAATGCTTTTTATTTACATCTAGTCAAAAGTGTTGGTAACAGTGTTTTAATCACACTAATTTTGTGATTCTGACAATGTCTCAGCATGCAGCGATTTTAAAAATGGCACAAATGAGAATTTCTTCTGAATGGGCAATGTCAGCCTGTTCACAAGTGTTTCATTTAATCAAACCACTAGTTTTTAATCTAACTAGTTTTTAGGCATCTACTGGGGTTTCTTTCACGGGTTGATGCGATCATTTTATTTAAAAATCGGGATTTCAGAGTGTTGAACTAAGAGGGAGACAGAGCCAGCTAGTTTTTTAACACAGTAAATGGTCACAAATAACATTCAGCCCTTTAGAAAATTAACGCTATTGGACTACTTCTAAAACACGTTGCACACGATGTCACCTTTTCCCCCAAAGCAGCCAGTATCGCTCTTTCAAACTAATTGTGTTTTAATCACACTCATTTTGTGATTCTGATGTCACAGCATGCAGTGATGCAAGCATTTTATTTATTTAAAAACGGATCAAACGGGAATTTCTTCCGTAAGGGGTTTCATGGTTTCAGAGTAGGTTTTTAACACAACAGATGGTTGCAACTAACATTCAGCCCTTTAGAAAATAAATGCTGCAGTGATACTTCTAAAACCAGTCGCACAGACCCGCTCCATCTTTTCAACAGCCGGTTAATTGTTTGAAATTGTTCAGGATTGCAAAAGCCCAACGCGGGTAACATTTAATTGTTGTGATTCCATAGGAAGACAAAAGATAGATGTATCACTTAGTTGTTGAGAGTACCATGCGAACAAGGGCCCAACCTATTGTTTAAAGTGGCCGGTATCGGCTCTTTTTGTAATTCCTCGAGAAGGTAAAAGCTCCGCAGATGTACCAGTCGCGCAGGGTCTCGTATATTTTCTGAAGTAGCCAGCAACAGCGGACCCTTAGGCCTATCTTGGCCAGTTACACCGGAGCTCAGCAACTGCGTGCCCCACCCTCATTGTTTTAAACTTGCACAGCAAGGTGATGCCCAGCAGGTGTATCGCCCCCAGACTTATCGGCCCCCCATCTATTGGTTTTGGAAGCACCCGGTCCTATATGAAGCGTTCCTCAGCGCCGGTGCAGACCATTTTCTACCCACACAGAGCGTTTCTGACAGGCTGGCGTTGCTTATGCATAAGAGAAAAGCAACAATACAACACGGTTCTCTGCTCCAAGACATCCACAGTCCTTTCACACCGTAAGCATGTATGTTATAGCCGGCGCTTCATAAATGTCTGTTTGGCAGCGCAGATTGTTCAAACTGTTTTTAAAACGTGACTCATTTGTTGTCCAAAAAACATTTCCTCTGAATTTGCAAAGTTACTGATTTAAAAATATATATTTTTAAATATTTAGCTGGATGTCAAACATATGATAGACTCTTGAGCATATTTATAAAGCAAAATTCACAGTGGTATAACCATAAAAGATGCCCAACTGTGCACCATTGCACTCTAATGCAAGCCCTTAAACTGTATGCTGATAAGTGCATGAAGTATACCTTTACCTCTATAGCTGAAAAGAGTCTGCATCCATAATTTGTGGATCTACTGATTTGTTTTTAATGTGGCACTTTTTTTTTCCACGAACTGCGGATGATGAAATCCTCTTTATTTAAGAAAGTGTCCCTAAGTTATTGCTGCTCATACTTACTGAGTTCCCTAGCTACTTCTTTACTATGTCAGTAAACTTTTTGAACAAGGCAGGCATCGTAGCTTTAAAGACTGTCACAGGTAATGGGAAAATACGGACTCAGTCGCGGAGCTCTGGATGCAAACGGGCTGGTCCGGACCGGCCTAATTTGAGAAACATGAAACACGCTGTGTACCTTCATGTTCCGCAGGAGGGCCAGCCGGACAGTTACTGGATTCAGGACGGCTTGCACAGAAAAGGGTCCAAGGAACCGGGGAGCCAGCTTCTTGGACTCGGTCCGCAGAGTGATGTTCCGAGAGGAAAGCCATACCTGCTGGCCCACCCGATAAGCCGGAGTAGGGACGCGGCGGCAGTCAGCCAGTCTCTTATTCTGTGCGCTCGTACACAGTAGGCCGCTTGAGTCGCCGGCCAGATCCGTCGACAGCGCCTCATGTGATGTTGGACGGAAGGCACGGCCACCTCTCCCTCTGTGATGGAGAGGAGTGGGGGTTGGTACCCCAGGGATGCTTCGAAGGGAGAGACGCCTGTAGCGGCCGACGTGCTGGAGTTATGGGCGTATTCGGCCCACGCCAACTGCTCACTCCATGACGACTGTTTGGAGGAAACAACGCAGCGCAGCATGGCCTGCAGCTCCTGGTTCGCTCGCTCTGTTTGCCCATTAGTCTGCAGGTGGAAACCAGAAGACAGGTTGACCTGGACCCCCAGCTTGCCACAAAACATCTTCCACACCTGAGAGGTAAACTGGGGCCCACGGTCAGAAACATGTCCAGAAGAATGCCGTGAAGGCAAAAAACATGCCGGGTTAGGAGCTGGGCAGTCTCTAGAGCGGTGGGAAGTTTGGTAAGGGCAACAAAATGGGCAGCCTTAGAGAAACGGTCAATGATGGTGAGTATAACAGTTTTACCAGAGGATGGAGGGAGACCAGTGATGAAGTCCAGAGCGATGTGCAACCATGGCCGGCTGGGGACAGGCAGTGGTCTAAAGAGTCCCGATGGAGGTGAGTTGGACGTTTTATTTCGAGTGCACACAGGACATGCGGCCACATACTCCTGGACGTCCTGAGAGAGAGAAGACCACCAAAACAACCTTTATAAAAAGGTGACAGTTCGATTCCTACCTGGATGGCAGGTAAACTGTGCGGTGTGTGCCCAGTGGATAACCTTACCCCTGACTGCCGAGGGAACATACAATCTACCTTCCGGACCACCCTTTCTATTTCCCAGGTTAGGGTCCCCACAATGCACGAGGCCAGCAGAATGGGCCTCTCCTTCTCCTCAGGGTCTGTGTCTGGCACGAACTGGCGTGACAAGGCGTCAGGTTTCGTGTTCCGGGACCCGGGCCTGTAGGTAATGGCTAGGCCAAACCGTGCAAAAAACAATGCCCACCTGGCCTGTTGGGCGTTCAGACGCTTAGCCGCTTGGAGGTAGGCAAGGTTCTTGTGGTCCGTCCAAACGACAACAGGATGTTCGCTCCCCTCCAGCCAGTGCCGCCACTCCTCCAGCGCCAACTTGATGGCCAGAATTTCCCGGTCGCCCACGTCATAATTCCTTTTGGCCTGAGAGAGATGACGGGAGAAAAAGGCACAGGGGTGTAATTTACCTTCCTCGCGCTGAGAGAGAACCGCCCCAACTCCCGAATCAGAAGCGTCCACTTCCACCATGAATGGCAGGGCGAGGTCAGCCTGGGCCAGGATGGGGGCCGAGGCGAACAGGCTTTTGAGACGGTCAAATGCTTGTTGAGCTGCTGGAGACCACAGGAATGGCTGTTTGGGCGATGTAAGTTGTTTGAGAGGCAATGCTACCCTACTGAAGTTCCAGATGAAACGTCTGTAGAAGTTGGCGAATTCAAGAAAACTTTGCAACTTCTTCCGGGCACAGGCCACTCCAACACCGCTTTGACCTTAGCCGGGTCCACTCGCAACCAGCCCTGTTCACTGATGAAACCCAGAAAAGAGACAGTTAAGGCATGAAACTCACATTTCTCCGCTCTGCAAAACAGCCGATTCTCCAGCAGACAGCGCAACACCAGTCTCACATGCTTACCACCAAGGAGCTGGTGGTAGACTTCCGCAGGCACAAGCATTCTCCACTGCAACCACTGAACATCCAGGGTATGGACATTGAGGCTGTGGACAGCTACAGGTACCTTGGTGTTCATCTGAACAACAGACTGGACTGGACTCATAACTCAGACGCCCTCTACAGGAAAGGGCAGAGCAGGTTGTACCTGCTGCGGAGACTCAGGTCGTTTGGGGTGGAGGGCCCACTCCTGAAGACCTTCTATGACTCTGTGGTGGCTTCTGCTATCTTTTATGGTGTGGTCTGCTGGGGCGGCAGCATCTCTGCTGGGGACAGGAAGAGACTGAACAGGGTGATCCGAAGGGCCAGCTCTGTTCTAGGATGCCCTCTGGACCCAGTGGAGGTGGTGAGTGACAGGAGAATGGCGGCTAAGCTGTCATCCCTGTTGGACAACGTCTCCCACCCCATGCAGCAGACTGTGACAGCACTGAGCAGCTCCTTCAGTGGGAGACTGCGGCACCCACGGTGTGGGACGGAGAGATTTCGCAGGTCTTTCCTCCCCACTGCTGTCAGACTCCACAACAAAGACTTTAACTGAACAAACACACACATCCACACATGTGCAATAACACTAAGTGCAATAATCTTTTCTGGCATCGTTGTATTTTGTATATAGCATTCGTATTCTATTTTTATCTTATTGTATATTTTTATTCTATTTTATTCTACTGTATATAGTATATTATTTTATTCTATTCTGTACAGCTGTGTACTGTATTTATTCTTATTGTATTCTAATTTTTGCGTCATAACTTTTGCACTGTCCACTTCCTGCTGTGACAAAACAAATTTCCCACGTGTGGGACCAATAAAGGTTATCTTATCTTATCTTATCTTATCTTAACGTGTTCAGCTCTGGATCTGGAGAAAATCAGAATGTCATCAAGATAAACAAACACGAAGTGGTTCAAGAAGTCTCGTAGAACATCATTTACCAGGGCCTGGAAGACAGCAGGGGCGTTTGTGAGTCCAAACGGCATTACCAGGTACTCGAAGTGACCCAGATGGGTGTTGAAGGCTGTCTTCCACTCGTCCCCCTCGTGGATGCAGACCAGGTGATAAGCATTGCAGAGGTCAAGTTTGGTGAAAAAGGTGGCTCCTTGAAGGAGTTCAAAAGCTGAGGCGAGCAGAGGTAGAGGATATTTGTTTTTGATTGTGATTTTATTTAGTCCCCGATAGTCAATGCAGGGGCGTAGGGTCTTATCCTTCTTGTCAACCAAAAAGAAGCCTGTGCCCAAGGGAGAGGTGGAGGGGAGGATGATGCCAGCTGCGCTATATTACGGTCTCGGGTTTCGAGACACTATAGAGTCGGCTAGTGGGCAAGGGGGCTCCCGGGAGCAAATCAATCCCGCAGTCGTACGGACGATGGGGAGGCAGCGATTGGGCCCTGTCGTTGCTAAAGACTTGACCTAGGTCGTGATATTCGGTTGACAAGTCCGGGCGAGTGGGCGGCCCCACAGGATCGTCAGACATGCAACCCGGCACCGCAGAGCGTAAACACTGCTCAATGGCCTGTATTTGTATAGCGCTTTACTAGTCCCTAAGGACCCCAAAGCGCTTTACACAACCAGTCATCCACCCATTCACACACACATTCACACACTGGTGATGGCAAGCTACATTGTAGCCACAGCCACCCTGGGGCGCACTGACAGAGGCGAGGCTGCCGGACACTGGCGCCACCGGGCCCTCTGACCACCACCAGTAGGCAACGGGTGAAGTGTCTTGCCCAAGGACACAACGACCGAGACTGTCCAAGCTGGGGCTCGAACCGGCAGCCTTCTGATTACAAGGCAAACTCCCAACTCTTGAGCACAATGGGTGCTCCACCCCACGATACATCCCTTGGCCCAATCAATCTGTGGATTGTGTCCCTGGAGCCAGGGGAATCCAAAAACTAAAGGTGTGTCAGGTGCCTTGAAGAGAAACAGGGACATCTGCTCAGTGTGATTGCCAGAGAGAGTGAGTGTGATTTCTTGGGTGCAGTGAGTGACAGCAGCTAAAGGACTGCCATTAAGTGCTGACACTTGGAGCGCTTCAGGGAGAGGAACAACAGGCAAACCCATTTTGTGGGCCAAAGCCTCATCCAAAAAACTTTGTTCAGCTCCCGAGTCTATTAGTGCGTCAAAAGAATGGGTGTGGGAAAGAAACAGTAATTTAGCTGGGCAGCTGAGGTGGAGGAATGTATTAACCAGTGTTGGGACTAACGCGTTATTAAGTAACGCGTTACAGTAACTACGTTATTATTGTGGTAACGAGCACGGTAACTAGTTATTATGCCAAAATCAGGAACGCATTAGTCGTTACTGGGATTTAGATAGGGTCGTTACTCGTTACTTCGTGTGGTGGCTATCGCGGAGCTTCCACAGATTCAGTAACATTAGTAAGTGGTGGAGGCCAGCAGGTGGATGAAGGAAAAGGGACGCAAAAGGAAAAGAGACCCGAGGCGGCCGCCGGTCCAAGTGTGAACTGAACTTCAGGTAAGAAGTTAGACCTGCAGTCTCTCTGGGTCAGATATAAACCAAGTTTAGGTGGAGTTTATTTTCGTTATTCTGACTTTTTCCGTACTGCGTGCTAGCTAGCATGACGAAGTTTCTATACAGCTGGGTGGGTGCTATGAAGTTAATGATGTTGAACTTTATTTTGTTCATAAGTTATTAGAGTTGCCAACCGTCCCGTCTTGTATTCAGAGAAAATATTACGCGTTTCTTATTGAGGTGAAAAGGAACAGTTTGTCCCGTAATTCAGCTACAATGAAAAAGGCACAAAGCTGGAGTTATTCTGTGTCTTTGCTGCACAGCTGCCTCTTCTTCTTTCATTCTCCCCCCTCCCTCTCCCGTTTCTACTTCAATCATGAAAACTGATCAATGATCAGCTGATCGTCTCTCTTGTTTGTTTATCGCTCACTTTGCGCCAGAAAGAGGAAACCAGCGGATGTCGCGCTAAACAACAGCAGCACGTTTAAGCTTGATCAGCTGTTGTTAGAATTTATTTAATATTAATTTCTAGTATCAGCTGATGTTTGCTGGAGCCACAGCTGCAAAAAAGCTGCTGGTCATGATATGGTTTGGTTATCTGGTGAGAGGGAAACATGAAGATGAAACCAGGAGATGTCCTTACTGGATCATCAGAGCTGAACAGGTGATGGAGAAACAGGTTTACCTTTTAGGTGACATGAATGAGTTGAAGGGAAGTCATGAACTGTTTCTGAGAGACAAATAACACCAGGATCCTTTTCTATGTAGATGACAGCTGGTAACTGTGCAGGGGCGGATCTAGCAAAGTGTTGCCAGGGGGGCATGTAGGGCATTAACAGGGAAAGGGGGGCACAAAGAAATACTTTTCTTTCTTATCCTCATTTAAAATGTCTAGCTTTTAAAAAATTATTATCTGAATCTTACAACAAACGATTGATAGATTGATGCATATATACCATCAAAACAGTGTACATCTCTGTCACAACAGTGTTTATTTTCATTCAAAGGCTTTATGATTTTTCCTATAATGGTGGGCGGTCTCTAGTCAAAATGCCCGGGCCAATTTTCTGTCCCGGTCCAGCCCTGTATGCAGCTCATCTGCAGTCTGGTGTTGCCTACATCTTCCTATTCAGAAGACAGAATTTCCAAGTTCTGAGTACAATCGAAAGCACCACGACTGCAGTTTTTGTGTTGGATGTAAAAGGCTCACATGACGCTGTGACGTAGGCTAGAATCATGGCAGCAGTCAATGACGGTCCAGGCGTGGGATTTCTCTCGTGGAAATATGCACATTATCTTTTCCTTTCTATTGGTAGGTGGCACAGTGCACTTGTGGCAAGTAAGCAAGCTAGAAGACTGGCAAAGTTATGGAAGAAACACATTAACAAGAGAATTCTGAGTAAAACCAAAGTTACTTTCCCTAGTAACTAGTTACTTTGAAAGTAACGAGTAACTTGAAGTAACTGAGTTACTTTTGAGAGAAGTAACTAGTAATGTAACTAAGTTACTATTTTAAAGTAACTTACCCAACACTGGTATTAACCGGCGCACCCGTCAGTATCCCCACCTTACCGACGGGCTGAGTCTTTTAACCGTGAGGGACAGGCGTCTGCGAAATGCCCCTTCTTCCCGCACCCAAAACACTCACCCACCAGTTGTCTTCTCCTCCGGTTGAATTTAGTCCATCCCAGCTGCATGGGTTGCTCCTCGTCAGCAGGTGAGTCCAGTCGGAACTCCGACACCCCCTACTGACCGTCGCCCCTCTCCAGTCCGCCTGCCAAACTCCCGCATATGGTCGTCTAGACTGATACACATGTTAACCAGGGCACTTAATGATTTAGGAAGCTCTTTAGTAGCCAACTCACGTTTGTGTTCTCATTTAAGCTCTTTAGAAAGGCTCCTCGTAGCGCCTTCTCCTCCCAGCCAGTCTCCTCAGCCAGGATCCAAAAATCCACGGAGAAGTCTGCCACGCTCCGCCGGCCCTGCTTTAATGTAAACATGTGATAAGCAGCACTGTCAGGGTTAGATCCTTTGTCAAACACACATTGAAAATCACTATATGAGATGGAAGGCTGGGCGCTCAGGACTGCTTGAGCCCACAGCAGAGCTTGTTAGTGATGTGCGGATCGATCCTGAAATATCGATTCCTCCGATACCAATCATTTATGTTCTAGAATCGATTCTCACATTAAAATATCGATATTTTAGTAATTTAGGGTAAATTTGTAGTTTATCATTAACAGGAACACAGTGAAAAGAAACTATAACATTCGGATTGTCTACATTCAAAGGAACTACTTCCTCTTCCGCCTTTCACAGTTATGTGCGAAATACAGCTGTATAAATGTCTCGCAGTCCCTTGGCGCGCGCACTCACAACAATGGCTGAGCGTAATTGTGCGGATGTATTTGACCTCCATAAACACCTGAGACGTGGTTTGCGATACATGTGGCAAAAAAGTGAGGTGTTGTGGCCATACCTGCCAACCTTGAGACATCAGAATTAGGGAGACATTCAAAAGGGCTGTTGGGGAGGGGGGGGTGATGAATACATTTTACAGTGTTTATTTATCAGATAAAATACGTTAAATGTCAACGTTATTATTGGCCGGCCCAGAAACAGCGGGGGTGTCCAAATTCAGAGGCTGCTTCCACCTGAGGACTCGGCTTTCGCGGTCTAAAGAAAGCCGGGTAGTACGTCACGAGCTCCCTCGGTGGAGTGAAACTCTGCCGTCTGCTCCTTGCTATCTAAAATATAACTGGGCGCTGGCGTAAACTCTCGACCGTCTCACACTTTGTTTAATTAGTTTTCTGTTTGACGTTTATTCAGCTGTGTGAAAACCCCGGAGGAACCATCCTGAGGGATTAATAAAGTTAAATTTAATTTAATCTAATCGAATAACTTTAATCTCAGCCAAACCGATTTACTCACGAACAAATAAAACACTGAAAAAGCCAAACAACACTTTTAAGTTATCAAAGTGACTTTTACATGTTTAACCTGAGTAATGAAAGACTGCGGGGGTTTGAAGACGATTTGTCGATCGGCTCAGATATTTGAAGTTTACACAGCTACATTCTCACCTGAAAATATGTTAAAAGTTTTTTGCGACCCAGAAAGAGTAATAAGAGCAATATTAAAACTAAGTAGCTGCTGTCATTGTTGGAGACTGGAATTGGCTGGGCCGCGCTATGAATTCTGCGATATGGTTTTTCAATTTTGTTGTCCGGGTGGAAAATCGGGAGAAATTCGGGAGAATGGTGGCTCCGGGAGATTTTTGGGAGGGGCACTGAAATTAGGTATTCTCCCGGAAAAATCGAGAGGGTTGGCATGTATGGTTGTGGCAACATCACTGACCTTGTCAAACACCTCAGAGTAAATCATATCACAGACTATGACGAGCGTATATTGAGGTGAACTGAAGAGGAGGAGAGGGACAGGTGCTGCTAGGGCGAGACAGACGTCTCTCACGGAGTCCTTCAGTGCTGCAGGGAGGCAATGTTTTCAAATAGCACAACTTCAATTTTTTTTTATTTCTATATGATGAACTCTGCATTATTAAGTGATAAGAACAAGAAATCTGATGTCCTGTAATCATTATGACGCTATAATGTGAGATACAATAAATAAAAGTTTTTGTACAAAGTATCGGTATCGGATCAGTATCGTCGATACCACCCTGAATATTACTTGGTATCGGATCGGAAAGGAAATCAGTGGTATCGGACAACACTAGAGCTTGTCCTGTCATGAGCTCAACCATGAGGGTGATCTTGGCAATATAAGAGGCATAAGCTCGAGTCTGCCGCCTAAAAATCAGAGAGCATTGAGTCAAAAATCCCCAGCTTTTGTCCAAATCTCCACTGAATTTTTCAGGTACAGGTAACGTGTGTTCTCGCTATGGCGGAGATGGAGGAAGAGGACAGGCCGCTGCTACATTTAGAAGCTCTACTGAACAAAAAACGTATTGTACCGTATCTTTCAAACAGCTACCCTGCTTATTTTTTCAAACATGCATCCAGATTTTTCTTTAATAAAACATGTAACCTGCATTTTACCACATTTTTAAAAGCATGTATCCTTTTTCAAAAATGTATCCTGATATGGCCACCCTTCCAAGGCCCTGAGAAATTAGCTGAATCACTATGGGTTAAGGATGAGGACTTACCCTATGAACCCACATAAACGGTGATGACTTGTGAAGTTACAAGTCTTTTCTGTAAAAAAAGCATTTTTATTTTGTATATAAATAAATGTTGATGTTGTGCGACGGGATTGTGTGCTTCAATTTTACTTATAATGTGCCAAATCAGCACAACGGACGGCTCAAGACGATGCCGTCCAGAGTAAGGATCTTGTTAGACACAGTGTTTACAAGATTTTCAAGTCCTGTTACAATAACCTCAGTTTTATCTGAACTTTGAAGCAGAAAATTAAAGCTCATCTATCTAAAACATCCCAACAGTTTAACCAATAAATAATCTGGGTATTATCTGCATAGTAGTGAAAATGTATGCTATGCCTTCTAAAGCATGTATAATGTAAACAGAACTGGTATTAGCACAGAAGCCCGTGGAGCTTCATAATTAACCTCAGTGTGTGTGAAGAGGACTCTCCATTTAATGATAGCTGTAATAAAATGTTATGGTCAGCGGTATCAGATGCTGCAATTTGGTCTAGCAGGAAAGATTTCAACATTTCAATATGAATGAAGGCTGAAAACTAATTAGATTAATTTCTGATTACCTTTTCTGTGGTTCTTCAAGTTTGTAACACCGAACATATTAAAGGATGATTTAAGGCTGTCTTGGACTTAAGGTTCACAGGAACAGTTTAATTAGACAGCCATTTACTATTTTTCTTTATTTTCTTGCTTTCATCACTGACATGTTCAATACGCTAACTATATCAGATGAAAAAATAAATCCCTGTGTAGTTAAAAAAAACTTTAATTTAATCAAACTGAAATGTTGCTGAACTCTGATGAACGTGTCTTTTAATCTTGTCAACAAGACTACGGTACCAAATCAACTTGATGAAGATCTCCTTTGAAAAATACATACTCACGAGTAGAGCTGGGCGATAGAACGATAACGATATGTATTGCGAAATAACTTTTTCTCGATAGAAAAACTAAACTATTGCGATAGGCCTCGCCGCTCTTGTCCTCTTAAAAAAAAAGAACAGCCAATCCAAATTAAGTAGTGCAGAGCCGAACCAATCACAGCTGCAGCGTCACGTCACATGACTTGTTACGTACAGCACAAGTGCCAAGTCGCACATGTGTATTTGTTTTGGGAAGCAGCCAGCCGCCGTGCCGCCCGGGTAATGGAGGAAACAAGTGTGCCGACTAGAGAAAAATCAACCGAGAGCAGGACCGAAGGTTACCGAAGAGAAAACTGATGATGGTTCAAATGCCGGAGAGGTTGTCGAACGGAAGAGCCATAGAAGTTCCGTAGTGTGAAGGTATTTCGGCTATTTCAAGTCTGACAAAAAACAGAGTAGCGTGCACTGTAAATTGTGCCGAAAGCAAGTCTGGAAATACAATAAAGCGGTGCATGCTCAATCTCTGACTGGAAGCGCTAATTCGTCATTCGGCTTTTGTCAGACTAATGTAACTGTTAAAACTGTTTGAAAAGCTAAGCTATACAACAAGGAGAGATTGAGAATTTCCTTTTAGTTCTCAGTTTATTTGATATTGACAAAAGTTAGTCAATTTTGTCTGTTCTATTGTAACACAAACTAAGATTTATTCTTAGAATTAAAATTTTGTTTCTAAGTGGAATTGACAATTTAGTAGCCTGTTTTGTTTGTTCTATTTTGAAACTTAAACGCTTTAGCGGCTGCCTTTTGTGTAGTTTGCAATATTTGCCGTTATTTATCTGAAAAAGTCTCATGTTTCTTAAGTACATCTACCCTGTTGAACTTATTATGGGAAATAAATATTTAAATCAAAACAAGCTGCTGATTATTTCACATTTTACTTGTGAGCAACGGCACATTTAAATCTTATAGTTATTTGGCTTATATCGTGATATATATCGTTATTGCCTGAAATGAAAAAAACATCGTGATATGAAAAAATCTCATATTGCCCAGCTCTACTCACGAGACAAAGTAAAAGCAGAGCCCTCACAGCTGGTAGTACAAAACACAGTGACAACTTGTGTATTAGATACCCTCACTCCAAAAGCATATCTCTATATATATGGAATCTCCAAGAATATCGTCCTAAAATTGCATTCAGGGGGTTGTTACAGTAAAATAATTTTTTTTTAAAAGTAGTAAAATTTTCATCTGAAAATGTTGAATTTTAGTAAAAACAATGCTTTGTTGCTTGATACTGTCACTACAGACAAAGTGGTTGTTTAAAAGTCTTTTGTATGAAGCGTTTGAAATGCAATATGTCTCCTTATCAGCTGGAAATATTAAAGCCAGAACTTACAACACGATACTTTTTACTTTATGTACAGGGTTTCCAAAATAAGTTTTATTTCAAGTAAACAAAAAATACATTTGATTCAGGTAAACAGATCATCACATTTATTCTTGTAAAGGGTTTTCTAAAAGGTTTTATTTCATGTAAAGTGTTTCCAAGGCTGTTAGCCGCGTTGCCCTGTGTTGAACTTATTTACAGTGTGTCAGTAAAGGCCGACATGGACTTCTGGCCCCTGTGTTGAATGAGCCCATGTTGGGTTTGTGAATTTGACACCTTAAGGTTTTGAAGTTGGGGATACATGCTCCTGGTGAGCATAAGATGTCTGATATCAGCTTGACATCTCAGTTATAAATGGAATTCAAAATGTTTTTGGAAGTATGACTAATGTATAATCTGTCTTCTAAGGTAAGCACAACAAGGTCTAGAAGACTATGGGGGACAGTTTACTTCGTGCTATAAAAACACAAACCTTAATCTTTGATCTTCCAACTTTATCTTTCTGTTCTGGTTTTAGAGTCTCTGTTTATTGAGTTGTACTTTGGGAATTCCCCTGTTGTGAGACAAGGGTACACTGGGAGAGAATATGGCATTATACAAGCAGAGTTTTTTGGCTGTATCAGTAGATCTAAGAAATACACCTGTTATTTGTTTTTAAAAAGAGTTAGCTGTGGTGGAGGTTTAATTTATAATTTTTGCATGAACTGTTCAAGAATTACAGACAGCTTTATATATTGATAGTGCAGGCATTTTTTACTTAAGTAGAAGCATAGCTGCTAGCGTCAGAAATACTCAAGTAAAAGTTTGATAATGTGCTCAAAGTAAGAAAGTCAAAGTAGTAACCTAGCTGAATATTGTGCTATAATAAAATAATATTAGCAGGTGAGACTACAAACTTAGTCTGGACTACAAACAAACAAACAAACAAACAAACAAAAAACCTATAAACTAACCCCTTGTTTAGAGGTGATTGTCAGTTTGCTGGGTTTTTAGAGACACTGAGAGTGAGAGAGATCATGTTCTACATTACTTTAAAAGTGATTTTCAGAGCTGTTGATGTATGAAACAGTGTCTATAGAGACATGGATCAACTCTGTTTATGGCACTGAGTGTTAAATTGTGACAGTTTCAATAAAGCCTGCAAAATTCTTGCATTTATACTGGGGAGCAAAGAAAAGTCAGACGTTGGTTGTACTATTGAAAACCAGTTTCATAAAAAAAACAATTAAACAGGCATGAAGACGAGTGTGTTTATAAAACTAGCGGTAAAGTATGGGAGCTATAAGGCAGACTGTTTCTGCTATCAAAACAGTTTGTGTTGTTAATACTGAATGATTCTTGGTCACAACATTTTACTCCACACACATTTGGAAAATCGCATAGTTTAACAATAAATATCCCAGTAAAGACGCTTCATTTCTTAAGAAATATGCAGAGGGAGTGATCTTTATCAAAAGTAGAAGTTTTATCTGTAGCTAAACCGTTGTACACAAGATCTTTAAAAATCTATAGTGTGTGAGGTTGTGTAAGTAAGGGGTGGCTTGCCCTTTTCACCTGCGTGTGACAAACCATCTGTTGGATCATGGATTAGACACCTCAGCATTGTGAAAGTGTGGAAACATACTCCTGGCTGAGTATAAGATTTCTGTTTACAACTTAGAATCTCAGTTCTAATTCAAATTAAAAATGTTTTTTGTAAGTATGGATAATGTATACTTTGACTTCTAAGGCATTCACACACACACACAAGAACAACATCAACACAGAGAAGAAAACAACAACAAAAAAAACCACAATCATTAATCTTCCAACTGTATATTACTGTTCTGAATTTAGAGCCGTACTTTGGGAGTCATACTGTTGTGATACTGGGGAGAAAAGGGTAAGGTGTGTGAGACTAAACCATTACGCACAAAACTTCAAAAATCTAAAGAGTGTGTGAGACTGCTAGCTGTGTTGTCCAGCAATAAAAATAAACTTGTCTACAATGTGTTAGTAAAGAGCAACTTGTACTTCTGTCCCATTAAGCAATGGTTTAACAAATTTCACTGTAATCTATAAAAGGAATCTGGATTTAAATACAACATAGTAGTGTTAGATTAAGTGCAGGAAACACTAGTATAAGGTGTCTATGGAACAAATCTCCTTCAACATTCATAATGACCAAAGTGAGGACAACAGGCATTTCTCTCAGTCAGCTGATTGTGTTTAGGGAAAAAGCAGCTAAATACACTGAGATTGCTCCACATTTTAGTGAGTTAACTCTGGATTAGGGATGGGTATCGTTTAGGTTTTATCCGATACCGGTGCCAAACCAGTACTTTTGAAACGGTGCCAGTGCTTAAACGGTGCTCAAACGGTGCTCAAACCGGTGCTTAAAGAATGGAGAACACAAAATTGGTCCAAAAACCTCTCATGTTCAGCTGTTTTTTTTGTAAAAAGATAACAATGTTAGCCTTTTCTGCAGCTATAGGGCATATATGGTATCACTCTTGGCTGGAAGCAGTGCTTAAACAATAGAAAAAACACAAACTTTGTCTAAAAACCTCTCATGTTTAACTGTTTTCCACTTTTTCTTTGGCCATTTTAGCCTTTTTGGCCAGGGTGAAGGAAGTATCTGCCATCAAACAAGAAGACAGCCGCATGTAACTACGACGGTGTTTGCTAGTTCACCTTACATGCATTAATGTAATAACGTGGTTAGCCTACTCAATGTAAATTATACACGAACAACATTAAGCTACTCACGCAGAGAAGAACGGCTGCTGCTGCATCATCATCCTCATCATTTCTGCTACACTGGCAGGGCTAGGGGCCAGGACTCTCCTCTTCGGGTTTTTGGAGGATGTTGCTAACTCCGGGTCCGATAACAGGCACCACACCCGCAGTAGATGCGCTCGGTGTGAGGTCTCGCAGCAAGCTATCAAATACAGCACATTTTTCGGCTTTTAAAAAAAACGCTATGCGTCGCCAGGTGTTTCATCGGATTTGAGGTGTTACTTCCTTTGACAGTATCACAGTATCAGCTTAAAGCACTTGTTGCAGGCTGCTGAGTTTGCATATTTTGCTGTGAAGTACAGCCAGACTTTTGACCGCTTCGCCTTGGGCATTTTTAATCTGTAGCTCTGCTCTAAAAAAATGTACATACCTGGATCCGCCTACTATCCTCGGAAACGTAAAATGATTGGCTAGAATTCAAAGTGTATGACATCTCAGGAAAAAAAAGCACCGAAATGTGCGCTGCTTTTCGGTCTGGTTACTACCGTCTATGTCAGAACCGGTACTGGTACCCATCCCTACTCTGGATGTCTGTGGGTTTTGTCAACATGGGGTGAACAAAAGCAGAAAAAACAGTAAAAGATTCAGACATTGAAAGTCTGGTTTATTTCATGAATACAATAAAACATTTTACAGTCCACAGAGCAAAGTAGCATACATGATAATGGATACTACAACATAACATGGACAGTGAGAAGCAAAATTCATCGTCTTACCAGCTGTTATGTTCTTTAGACTTAAAATAAACATTTGAAATTTAGTGTTTTAAGTCATGTATTTAAAAAATAAAAGTCAACACTTTTTTCTCTCAGCAGCATTACTGAAGTGACACTTTAACAATGCTTCATATCACAGTCTTTATGATGAAAAAACATGTTCTCTCATTAGCAGATGTAGCAGAATACATTTATTGCAATGTATGAGCTACACTTCTTGTAAAAAAGAAAAAAAGCTGATTGGAAATGCATTAAAAAAAAGCTCCTGTCTTGACCTTCGTTCTGCGAGCACGCATGCACGCATGCGCACACACACACTCACATAGTAGCACACACACACACACACACACACACACACACAGATCATTAATACAAAGGATTGCAGCAGCTTTTTGGATTTTCACTCTTTGATGGATTTAATATGAACAGCCACATAAAATTCAACCAAATTTTTTGCCTTTCCTTCAATTAAGACGTGTCTTTGTCATGGTCGGACAGATGACCTGCCTATGAGTATGTGTGTGTCTCTTTCTCTCTCCTCCTCCCCACCCTTGTTGTCTCCACCCAGCGGCCGACACACCTGCACCTAATTTGCCACCCAGCTGTCACTAATGATTCTTGGTTTGGGGCCGAGGTATTTAACGGTGTGTCCTTACTGCAGTCGACGCTGGATTGTACTGGAAGCTTGGTAGTAAAGAGTGTTTGTTACTTGTAACATCGCTTTAGCCAGCTACCCTTCTCACCTGTTGTTGTCGCTCGTTTGTAGGAGGAAGTGATATGGAGCAGAAGGTTGGAGAGAAGGAGCCCGCTGGATTAAGCTCTCGGAGGAGAAACACACTCAGATAATCACTTGGGAGACTCACCTGCACACCACTGGGAATTTGGAGAGGATCACCGTTGAATTTTTGCACTTCGCTTTGTGTTTTGAGACTGTTTTTGAGCACTGTAAATAAACGCACTGTTTGCTTCGCATCCTTTCCCATTACCCATGACAGAACAATCCAGCCAGCAATGGACTCAGTGGACTCAACTCCGTCCAGCGCGTGCTCGCTCTTCAAGCTGAACGGTTGGAACGACATGAAAAAATGCAGCAGCATGTTGCCAAGGAGCAGTCCGCGCTACTACAGGTGGTATCTGAACTGAAACGTATGTTGCTTGCTACACCCAGAGCACCTGTTCAACCACCAGAGCTCCCTGCACAACCACAACCACCAGTAGAGCTTCTAAATGTAGCGGTGGCCTGTTCTCTTCCTCCATCTCCACCTCCACCACAGCGAGAACACACGTTACCTGTACCTGAAAAATTCAGTGGAGATTTGGACAAAAGCCGGGGACTTTTGACTCAATGCTCTCTGATTTTTAGGCAGCAGAGTTAGGGGGAATTGGGGCAGTTCTCTCTCAGCGCGAGGAAGGTAAATTACACCCCTGTGCCTTTTTCTCCCATCGTCTCTCTCAGGCCAAAAGGAATTATGACGTGGGTGACCGGGAACTTCTTGCCATCAAGTTGGCACTGGAGGAGTGGCGGCACTGGCTGGAGGGGAGCGAACATCCTGTTGTCGTTTGGACGGACTACAAGAACCTTGCCTACCTCCAAGCGGCTAAGCGCCTGAACGCCCAACAGGCCAGGTGGGCATTGTTTTTTGCACGGTTTGGCCTAACCATTACCTACAGGCTCGGGTCCCGGAACACGAAACCTGACGCCTTGTCACGCCAGTTCGCGCCAGACACAGACCCTGAGGAGAAGGAGAGGCCCATTCTGCTGGCCTCGTGCATTGTGGGGACCCTCACCTGGGAGATAGAAAGGGTGGTCCGGAAGGTAGATTGTATGTTCCCTCGGCGGTCAGGGGTAAGGTTATCCACTGGGCACACACCGCATGGTTTACCTGCCATCCAGATAGGAATCGAATTGTCACCTTTTTATAAAGGTTGTTTTGGTGGTCTTCTCTCTCTCAGGACGTCCAGGAGTATGTGGCCGCAGGTCCTGTGTGTGCTCGAAATAAAACGTCCAACTCGCCTCCATCGGGACTCCTTAGACCACTGCCTGTCCCCAGCCGGCCGTGGTTGCACATCGCTCTGGACTTCATCACTGGTCTCCCTCCATCCTCTGGTAAAACTGTTATACTCACCATCATTGACCGTTTCTCTAAGGCTGCCCATTTTGTTGCCCTTACCAAACTTCCCACCGCTCTAGAGACTGCCCAGCTCCTAACCCGGCATGTTTTTTGCCTTCACGGCATTCCTCTGGACATGTTTCTGACCGTGGGCCCCAGTTTACCTCTCAGGTGTGGAAGATGTTTTATGCCGAGCTGGGGGTCCAGGTCAACCTGTCTTCTGGTTTCCACCTGCAGACTAATGGGCAAACAGAGCGAGCGAACCAGGAGCTGCAGGCCATGCTGCGCTGCGTTGTTTCCTCCAAACAGTCGTCATGGAGTGAGCAGTTGGCGTGGGCCGAATACGCCCATAACTCCAGCACGTCGGCCGCTACAGGCGTCTCTCCCTTCGAAGCATCCCTGGGGTACCAACCCCCACTCCTCTCCATCACAGAGGGAGAGGTGGCCGTGCCTTCCGTCCAACATCACATGAGGCGCTGTCGACGGATCTGGCCGGCGACTCAAGCGGCCTACTGTGTACGAGCGCACAGAATAAGAGACTGGCTGACTGCCGCCGCGTCCCTACTCCGGCTTATCGGGTGGGCCAGCAGGTATGGCTTTCCTCTAGGAACATCACTCTGCGGACCGAGTCCAAGAAGCTGGCTCCCCGGTTCCTTGGACCCTTTTCTGTGCAAGCCGTCCTGAATCCAGTAACTGTCCGGCTGGCCCTCCCGCGGAACATGAAGGTACACAGCGTGTTTCATGTTTCTCAAATTAGGCCGGTCCGGACCAGCCCGTTTGCATCCAGAGCTCCGTGACTGAGTCCGTATTTTCCCATTACCTGTGACAGTCTTTAAAGCTACGATGCCTGCCTTATTCAAAAAGTTTACTGACATAGTAAAGTAGCTAGGGAACTCAGTAAGTATGAGCAGCAATAACTTAGGGACACTTTCTTAAATAAAGAGGATTTCATCATCCGCAGTTCGTGAAAAAAAAAAGTGCCACATTAAAAACAAATCAGTAGATCCACAAATTATGGATGCAGACTCTTTTCAGCTATAGAGGTAAAGGTATACTTCATGCACTTATCAGCATACAGTTTAAGGGCTTGCATTACAGTGCAATGGTGCACAGTTGGGCATCTTTTATGGTTATACCACTGTGAATTTTGCTTTATAAATATGCTCAAGAGTCTATCATATGTTTGACATCCAGCTAAAAATTTGAAAATATATATTTTTAAATCAGTAACTTTGCAAATTCAGAGGAAATGTTTTTTTGGACAACAAATGAGTCACGTTTTAAAAACAGTTTGAACAATCTGCGCTGCCAAACAGACATTTATGAAGCGCCGGCTATAACATACATGCTTACGGTGTGAAAGGACTGTGGATGTCTTGGAGCAGAGAACCGTGTTGTATTGTTGCTTTTCTCTTATGCATAAGCAACGCCAGCCTGTCAGGAACGCTCTGTGTGGGTAGAAAATGGTCTGCACCGGCGCTGGTCCTGACGCGTAATAGCGAGGGTCTCACGCTCTGAGGAACGCTTCATATAGGACCGGGTGCTTCCAAAACCAATAGATGGGGGGCCGATAAGTCTGGGGGCGATACACCTGCTGGGCATCACCTTGCTGTGCAAGTTTAAAACAATGAGGGTGGGGCACGCAGTTGCTGAGCTCCGGTGTAACTGGCCAAGATAGGCCTAAGGGTCCGCTGTTGCTGGCTACTTCAGAAAATATACGAGACCCTGCGCGACTGGTACATCTGCGGAGCTTTTACCTTCTCGAGGAATTACAAAAAGAGCCGATACCGGCCACTTTAAACAATAGGTTGGGCCCTTGTTCGCATGGTACTCTCAACAACTAAGTGATACATCTATCTTTTGTCTTCCTATGGAATCACAACAATTAAATGTTACCCGCGTTGGGCTTTTGCAATCCTGAACAATTTCAAACAATTAACCGGCTGTTGAAAAGATGGAGCGGGTCTGTGCGACTGGTTTTAGAAGTATCACTGCAGCATTTATTTTCTAAAGGGCTGAATGTTAGTTGCAACCATCTGTTGTGTTAAAAACTACTCTGAAACCATGAAACCCCTTACGGAAGAAATTCCCGTTTGATCCGTTTTTAAATAAATAAAATGCTTGCATCACTGCATGCTGTGACATCAGAATCACAAAATGAGTGTGATTAAAACACAATTAGTTTGAAAGAGCAATACTGGCTGATTTGGGGGGGAAAAGGTGACATCGTGTGCAACGTGTTTTAGAAGTAGTCCAATAGCGTTAATTTTCTAAAGGGCTGAATGTTATTTGTGACCATTTACTGTGTTAAAAAACTAGCTGGCTCTGTCTCCCTCTTAGTTCAACACTCTGAAATCCCGATTTTTAAATAAAATGATCGCATCAACCCGTGAAAGAAACCCCAGTAGATGCCTAAAAACTAGTTAGATTAAAAACTAGTGGTTTGATTAAATGAAACACTTGTGAACAGGCTGACATTGCCCTTTCAGAAGAAATTCTCATTTGTGCCATTTTTAAAATCGCTGCATGCTGAGACATTGTCAGAATCACAAAATTAGTGTGATTAATTAAAACACTGTTACCAACACTTTTGACTAGATGTAAATAAAAAGCATTCCTGTCACGGCTGGCGGAGTGAGCCGTGTGGTGTGGAGGAAAGGGAGGACCCAAAATGCAGCAGTGACTGATGATACGAGTGATGTTTATTTACAAAGTGACAATGGCAGAAACAGGCAGTGAGGCATGACAAAACAACTGAAGAAACCTAAACTGGGAGAACTAAATGACAAACCTGAGACCATACAAAAGGGGTGCGGGGCAGAGAGACGCAGAGACAGGAACACCATAGAACGCAGACGAGCCGACAATGAACACAGACCGACACCCACTAAATATACACACACACAAGGTAATCAGGTAATCACACACAGGAGGGAAGAACACTGAACCTAATACACATGAGGACCGGAGGACACAAGCTGAACACAATGACAACAGACACAGACCTTCAAAATAGAATAGGAAATCCAGAACATGAGCCTTCAAAGTAAAGCAGGAACACACAGACTGATTTACAACACAACACGGGGACATGAACAGAGCACCAAGGACAGACACAGGTAGGGCTGAATACACACACCAAACTACAGGTTCAACCCTAAACCAATACAAAATCAGGATAAACACAAAGCACAAAAATGAACTTCAAGGAAACACAAAACGCTGGGCCAAAATGACCCAGGACCATGACATTCCAGCTTTGTTAATGCACACTGTGAAGCAAAACGGCTTCCACCGATTCCACACAAAAACAAAGAATTGCTCTTAAGAACACATATGTCTGCATAACTGAATGTTGAGACACACCAAAGTGATAAAATAGTTTAATTAAAAACCCTATGGTTTGTTTAAATTAAAACCCAGTTAAAAAAACATAAACTCATATAACCTCTCTGACACCCTGTGTGTTTCCACACATGAACTCGCATACCCTGAGCACACCTGAATGCGCATGCGCACACACACGAAACCGGTCAAACAGGTTGTCTAACCGGTTTGGTTGGCCGCCATATTGGACTAGTGCCATCTTATTACTACTTCCATGAAAAGCGCATTTGAATGCCAAAATTTCCATTTGAAGATCATGACATGTTATTTTTCTGTTTTACCTGCAGTTTTTGCCAAATAGACTTTTTCTCTTAATGCCTCAAAACCCACTATTTTGTGATATTTTTATGGACCAAAAGAGATTTAATTAGTTAAGCCTATTATCATAATTACATTGTAAACAAAGCTATAAAAAAATTAACTCCCAGTCAGTGCAAATATCCATATTATGAGAGTCATGTTGCTTTTAAATAATATCATTCCTATCTTTGTGTCTGTGAAGGTTCTCAGTCATCCAGGTCATCGTAGTCAAAGGAGCTTGCAAAGAAAAGCATCTGGACTTCTTTAAGTTACTTGAAGACATTTCACCTCTCATCCGAGAAGCTTCTTCAGTTCTAAGGTCAAATGGTGGAGAGGTGGACCATTTGACCTTAGAACTGAAGAAGCTTCTCGGATGAGAGGTGAAATGTCTTCAAGTAACTTAAAGAAGTCTAGATGCTTTTCTTTGCAAGCTCCTTTGATTCCTATCTTTGGTTTTCCCTTACTTTGCAGCTTCAGAGGAAAACTGTAGACTGCACGTAAAGCAGATTTATCCATCATCATGTCACCCATTAACTTAGGCTTTTAAATGGGACTTCACTAAAGCTTTTTGAAACTACATGTAATGAGTGAATTCTGGACCTTCTTTGACCATACTTTTCTAAATAAACATGTTTTATTTAATAATATTTGAAACTAGCAACTGAGACCACACTCATCAGGAAAATCTTTAACCCTTTAAGACCTACCATAGAACCAAGTCCGCCAGAGCTTATATTATATTTTTACTTGCTGTGGAGCCATTTTTGGGAGCATTTCAAGTTGCTATACATCAATACAACCATTATAGCCCAGATTTTAATAATATGTATTCATTAAGTGCATAGTAATTACATAAATTGCAAAAAAGTGCAATAAACTACAAAAAAATTGAAAATCATTTTTGCTTTTTTAACATATATTTCTAGTTAGAGAAATTTAAGAGGCTTATCCCTCAAAACTGTAAATACAAAAAAGTTGCACAAAATAGTTTCCTACCACAGGAAACTTATTTTGAGTGTCTTCATAGTTTTATTTTTGAAATACACCAATTTTTATACACTGCAGGAAAAACGAAAATAAATATTATACTGCAAATTTGCAAAATGGCAGCATATGCATCAAAATAAACTATTTCCAGCAGTGCAATATGAGTCCTAAGCATCCCAGAAACGACACAGAAAGTCATAAAGTCAAAGATAACTTTTAAAAAGACCAGTATAGGCCCTGAGGCCCTGATGGTAAAAAAGACTACATTTCCACGAAAATGACGTCACTTCCGGTTTCGGGCAGGTAATGGCGGAAATGCAAAAGTTCGGGCTGACGTCTATTACAACGTAGGAAGTGTTATGAACAGCTGATCGGATCGGCAAAGCGTGTTTCTGGAATATTATGTTTTTGTTCCTGCAAGCGCTTTTTATGCAGTTTTTGCAAAGCTTTATGTGGAAGGAAACCGTGACCTAGGACAAGCTGATGGCATAAGATGTAAGTACAACTCCTCCGGTTTCATATGCAAAAAAAATTTTTGCGCTAGCTTACGTGGTTGCAGTGCTACCGGGATTTAAAAATAGTTACGCAAAACAGAGCGTGCCCGCTCCGATCGACTCTAAAGCGTTAATGAGCTCAGAGATCAGGTGAGCATTAGAGTTGTTTAGAGACTTATATAACGCTAAATGTTTCTACTTCCTTAGTCTTTTTCTGTTAGGTCTCAGTAAGAAGACAAACTGCAGAGGACACATGAGGCAGTTCATGGACTAACCCTGGAATTTGATCCTGGTTTCTGAGAGCAGATTAGTTCCACATGAGGCAGAGGACTGAAAACTGATTCTAACATTCTCAGACCTACACTGGGAAAATGTGTTGCTGCTGGTGACAACATTCTCAAGGAGTCACCTGGAAACACTCACCTGCCCTGTTGCCCTCCATCTTTCCAGGAACAGCTTGTTCTGAGGCCAAACAGGGGACTTCTGGGTAATTCCCAGAAGTAATTTCTATTGAAATCTCTTGCTTATTGTCTCACTAGTTGCAGTGCTAACACTAGAATTGATTGTCTCAGAGCTCTTTAAAAACTGATAATGTGATCACATAAAAACTCTGATTAAACATGTTTTCACTGTAAAAGGATTTCTGGAGTGTTTCATCTTTTCCACTGAGTGTAGTGTCCAGGAGGCAAAACTGCACATCTGTTATTATTCAGTTAAGAGCATTATTGGGTGAAGAGTCTCTGTGGTTGCTTTAAAACTCATTCGCTCCACTTGATTTTGACTTCTTGACTCACAGAAAAACATTCAAGTGCGCATAGATGTTCTTCAGTTAATACCAATTACATTTTCACTATGCTAGCATGAAATAAACAGTCTGAATGCTTATACAGTTTTCTTGCTTTTCTTAGCAATCATAATGATACATCTGAAAGCCATACTTCAAAGTCTGGTTAAAGTCCACCAGAAAACAAGACTAAAACTGTTAGTTAAAAGTTAGTGAGTGTGTCTCAGTTATGGCAACATCAACCTGAGCCCCAACACCCCCGGTAGCAGGGGGGGGCGGGGGGCGGGGGGCTGTTCCGTTTCATTAGCTGTGACACGAGGTCCGTTGTGCCAATATGTGCATATATGGTATCCACAGAAACCTTCAACTAAACCTCCAGCTAGAAGTACATATAACCCATTAATACAAAAAATCAGGCAATTAAAAGAGCAGTTATATCATTTTGCAAAATTTACAAAATACAAACAACACACCACATCTTCATTCGACTTAAGTTAACAAGGAAACGGAAAATTTTCTAAAAGTCGAGATTTCACAGATTCCAAAACTGCAAGTTTTGTCTTGCGCCGACCAAAATTAACTGAACCAGTTGCGAAAGAAGACCAAAAATATATTTGACTCTTAAAACACAATAACATGAAATCAGACTTACCTTTCACTTCCAAAAATAAATATCCATTCAAGACTACTGCTCATTTCCTGAATAACTTCATCTCCCACAATGCCTCAGAGCCATTTTCTGTTGAAAATCTAAATTTTGGGCCCAGTTACAGATATTTGATTGGACAAGAACGAGCGGCATAACTAGCGTCGCATGTATTTTTCACCTTGCAACTTCCAATTAGTGGAACATAATATTTACACCTCTGATGAAGTCTCACAAATGTTAGCTTCAATTTGATACCAAGATTGCTTACACACAGTTTGTAATTGCAGAGAAATACTGTGTTTTATATTGTATATAATATTACATATACAGTGGGATGCAAAGGTTTGGGCAACCTTGTTAATAGTGATTATTTTCCTGTATAAATCATTGGTTTTTACAATATAAAATGTCAGTTAAATATATCATATAGGCGACACACACAGTGATATTTGAAATGAAGTTTATTTGATTTACAGAAAGTGTGTAATAATTGTTTAAACAAAATCAGGCAGGTGCATAAATTTGGGCTCTGTTGTCATTTTATTGATTCCAAAACCTTTAGAGAAGCCAAGCCAAGAAATTGGCTTGGTAAGCTCAGTGACCCCTGACCTACATACACAGGTGAATCCAATAATGAGAAAGAGTATTTAACCTCCTAGGACCTGGCGCCCACATATGTGGACATCACATTTTGGGTTATTTAGACCAAAATACTCAATTTTGCTCTACATGGGCCTGATGTCCACTCATGAGGACATTATACTGGTACTGTTCTATCAAATTTTAAACAAATATCCTCATATGTGGCTCTTATTTTTCTTAGAAACAAAAAAAGGTAAAAAAAAAAAAAAAAAATCTGGTAATTCTTTGTTTTTACATTCATTGGGTCCCAATCAGCCCAAATATCAAAGAGAAATTAAAAATGCATGCCGTGGAAGAGTTCGGGTCTTAGGAGGTTAAGCGGGTCAATTGTAAGTTTCCCTCCTCTTTTAATTTCCTCTGAAGAGTAGCAACAGGGGGTCTCAAAACAACTATCAAATGACCTGAAGACAAAGATTGTTCACCATCATGGTTTAGGGGAAGGATACAGAAAGCTGTCTCAGAGATTTAAGCTGTTTCCACAGTTAGGAATATATTGAGAAAATGGAAGACCACAGGCTCAGTTCAAGTGAAGGCTTGAAGTGGCAGACCAAGAAAAATCTCGGCTAAACAGAGGCGACGAATGGTGAGAACAGTCAGAGTCAACCCACAGACCAGCACCAAAGACCTACAACATCATCTTGCAGCAAATGGAGTCACTGTGCATCGTTCAACCATTCAGCGCACTTTACACAAGGAGATGCTGTATGTGAGAGTGATGCAGAGAAAGCCTTTTCTCCGCCCACAGCACAGACAGAGCCACCTGAGGTATGCTAAAGCACATTTGGACAAGCCAGCTTCATTCTGGATTAAGGTGCTGTGGACTGATGAAACTAAAATTGAGTTATTTGGGCATAACAAGAGGCGTTATGCATGGAGGAAAAAGAACACAGCATTCAAAAAAAACGCCTGCTACCTACAGTAAAATATGGTGGTGGTTCCATCATGCTGTGGGGCTGTGTGGGCAGTGCAGGGACTGGGAATCTTGTCAAAGTTGAGGGAAACATGAATTCCACTCAGTATCAACAGATTCTGGAGACCAATGTCCAGGAATCAGTGACAAAGCTGAAGCTGCGCTGGGGATGAGACAACGGACATCCATGAATACATCACAAAGATGGCCCCAACTGACAGTGTGCTCAGTGAATACCTCAGGCAGCAGAAACCCAAGAAAGAGGAGGAAGGCGAGGAACCATCATGGGAGGACAGGCCACTGCACTGTGGTACCACCGGCAGATAGCTGGCTGACATCCAGAAATCCTACCAGGCTGTGTAAAGATGCCCCTTAGACAATCCAGCACATAACAGCAGGGTGCAAGATGCTAGCAGGCAGAGCATACATGGAACGCCATAACCAAGTGGCCGGCATAGTACACAGGAACATCTATGCATAGCATAACCTAGAAGTCCCGAGGTCAAAATGGGAGACGCCCCCAAGGGTGATGGAGAATGACCGAGCTAAGATCCTGTGGGACTTCCAGATACAGATGGACAAAACGATGGTGGCTAACCAACCGGACATAGTGGTGGTAGACAAACAGAAGAAGACGGCCGTAGTGATCGATGTAGCGGTTCCGAATGACAGCAACATCAGAAAGAAGGAACACGAGAAGCTGGAGAAATACCAAGGGCTCAGAGAAGAGCTCGAGAAGATGTGGAGGGTGAAGGTGACCGTGGTCCCAGTGGTAATCAGAGCACTAGGTGCGGTGACTCCCAAACTAGACAAGTGGCTCCAGCAGATCCCAGGAACAACATCGGAGATCTCTGTCCAGAAGAGCGCAGTCCTGGGAACAGCTAAGATACTGCGCAGGACCCTCAAGCTCCCAGGCCTCTGGTAGAGGACCCGAGCTTGATGGATAAACCGCCCGCAGCCTGATTGGGGATTTAAAATAAATAAATAAATAAATATATATATATATCTTTTGTGGGCATTTTCACTTTCCAGCTTTAGCTTTTGTTAGGGAGTTTTTATTGTTTTATTTGATTATGCTTCAAATGTTATGTTATACATATTTCACCAGACACAGTTTTCTGTAGAAACAGGAAGCTGACCCTGTGACACTGACATTTACCGCAAGAGACCAGTACAGAAATACATATCCGCAGAAGTTGACTTGCATTATATTATTCTTAGAAATTGACTTGCAACACACATACTTTGTGACACACACACACACACACACACACACAGCTTACACACAGACAGCATCAGGACCTGCGTAACAGGAAATGTGATTATATTTGCATATTGACGATGTAACCTATAAAAATAAACGAATGCTGCAGTACGGTGTGTCTCTCTGTCTGAGATTCACCCGTGCCGCACGTTATCAGTATCAAGTGTCTCGGTGTTGTTTATTCACCTGACCGTTTGTTAACTGTAAATCTCTGACAGCTTTCCAATTGATAACCGTATAAATAGGTGCAGATGCTGATTGGAAATTCCTGTTTTCATCTGAGAAATGCAAGGTTGCTGTGGAGCTTCCTGTATGTATGTAATCCACCTCAATGAGAGACCATCAAGCTTTAATTTTGGACCTTCAGTTTGCACACATTTGACTTAATTTGCAAATGTTTGACTCAGTTTCTCATCACTTCTCTGCAGTTGCTAATAATAATGTTTTATCTCACACATTTAGGACAAAATTCACTAACACTGTGCAAATCTGTGTTCTATAAGCTCTGTCAATACCACTTAACTTAAGAGGCACAGTGCAAATGTTTTCAGGGCACTTCTTGTGTCTGACCTTGCTGCATATGTATTTGTATAAGTTTCTCTTTGAGAGTGCAATCTTTTGGGAGGAGAATATTCCACACACATCTCTACTGAAGTACTGAATGTTTCCCTCCTGCACCTGCCTGCAGATCATCCTGCTGTCCTGTCTGGCAGTCTTCTGAGTCTGTCCTCTGTGAGTCATTCATCTTTTCAACATTGTTTTCCCTTGGAAACATCCACCATGTACCATCACTGTTTCTGTGTTGCCTCCTTCCATATGGGAAGGTATTCGTCAGCAGGGGTCAAACTGTTAATTGTTTTCTCAGTGCTTCAGTTTGGCCCTGAATGGTGCTCTATGTTTGGATACTGTGATTAATGTTCCTCAGGACATTTGTCCGTTTTGCAGAATCAAGACCAAAGTCTGAGTTTCCAAATTAATATTCCTTCCTTTTAAATGTTACCAGTCCCTGACCTGAATCATCCTCACTCCAAATAGTGTTTTTATTAGAATGATAATATATCCTGTTGCCAAATTAAGTGGTTTAAGGCCGCACAAACATGCACACACCCACCAACAGAGTAGCTTTTGTACTTGTTAGTCTTGACTCCACTCTTTATGTATTCGAAACACAATTTGGATTTGAGTTGCTTTGGGACTTGACACTTTAGCAGTCCTTTTTGACAGATCTTATCTGACTTTTCCTTTGACGTACAAGATTGTTTTACATGGCTTTGACTCTGAATCAAGTCATGAATCGGAGGACTTTCGGCTTAAAGAGGACCAGCTTGTCTAGATTTAGTTTTTTATCTGCCTTGATTTGATACTTAGCACTTGATGTGCAGTTGCTGGTCTTGAATTGCTAGACTTGCAACTTTGGCATGATAACTTCTGACTCAACTGATTTGGGACTTGAAATTAAATTAAGTGATGAGTGAAAGGCAGAATTGTGGAACTGAGTTATGCAATTCAGTGTTAATAAGACCTTGATATATGAATCTAAGAACGTTAAGTCTAACTTGAGACTTGAAATTTTTATGGATTCATTTTATTTAGTCAATAAACTGTTGAACTGGCTCTGTGTTTAATCTCCAATGTTCATGTTGAAAGCTGTAGCAGAAGTTGGACCATCTTTGAATTTTGTTGTCCTCTGGAACTCCCCCAGACTTTCTGATCTGGACTCCAAATGTTTCCCTCTTTGTTTCCTTGCTTTTCTCTTTGATGTCTTCCTCCCTTGAGTTTTTCTGACAGATGACTTACGATGCAGAGGAATTCCTACCCTCTCATCCCTCTTTTTTTGCAGCCTGGGATTCCCTTGTTTTAGGAAAATAAGACTAGGCTGGGCTGAGCGTGGAGGATGATGGAAGGATGATGGGAGGTGGATGATGGGAGGATGGGGGAGATGATGATGAAGACAAGGCCTGTTAAAATCAGGGAAACCCTGGATACAGCTGCAGCAAGAGACTTGGGGACTTAAGACCTCAGCTGCAGGTGAGGAGTTCCACTGCTTAATATCTTATGCAGTTATTGGGAAGTACACAAGATCTTCCATCTTGGGGTTGTGGTTTGTTGATCAAAAATAAACATTATGATTGGCATGCATAAAATAAACTATTTCTATTATTACAAAAAAATCCTACAAATCATAGTATTTTTGGTTACTTCCCAGCAACACTGAGGACTTAAACCTCAAAGGGTTAAACCAAATCTTGAAGATTTTCCCCAAAGCCTTTTTATCAGACATATTTTTCTGACAAACATTGATTCTAAAAGTTTACCAAAACACATACTGGGAACTCCCTCTCTAGCTGCTGACGTACAGTGGCCAATATGTGGGGGCTTCTGGTGTAGCCAGTGGATTTCATGATGGAAAACAAATAACCATTTGAAGACTTCTAATGTGAGGTGGTCATTGTTTATGATCCAGATGAATTAATTTTAAAAAGCTGAAAAATAAGTTAATTGTTGTCAGATGGTAGCTGGCAGTTTTAAGACTGCCCTTCAGCTAATACAGTCCCTGTTTGGCCCTCTTCACTGACTGTGCTGCTCAAATGTGGTTTGTCAATAGAAGTCAGGATATCAACAGAAACCTACAAGTTTACAATACCAGAATGACTACATTGGCTATAAGAAATCATAGCAAAATAGATCGTATATATAATGTCAACCATTATATACCACTTACATCTGTTACGGAAACCTGATTTAACTCAGACAAACTGCGAGTATGCAAATTAATTCACTCCTAAAAGTCCAATAATAAAGGAGTCATCCTCCTTGAACTTTACTTTAAAATTAAATTTTCTAATGCTTTGTATTGTTTTTATTACTCTTTATATTTATATTTGTATTATCTGATGAAATTTGGTAGTAGCTTTAAGAGACCTGAAAGAGGAGTTTGAACATTATTGTTATGACTCATTTTGCGTCTTCTGAGCCATAAAAGGCTCAGATGATTATCTGTGCGTATTCTTGCTTGAATGAAGCATAAAATCAACCTTGAGATCCTCTGTCTGCAGGCAGACTGATTTCATATGCTGGCTGCTGGTGAGTCAGAGATCAACTCTCTGTTTTATACTAGTCTTAAGCAAAAGGTGACATCTTTTATCTACAACATTAAAATTAATTTACATTTTGAATGTTATTGTATGTCCTTCAGGCCTTCAAGAGCTGTAAACAAGCAACAGTATCTTATTGTAAGCATGCAAGAAAAAGAATGTAAAAGAATGTAAATTATATTCTCAATCTTGAAGTGCAGACCTGAAAGACAGCAGTGTAGATGTGAATATTCATTCAGATAATTTTCAGTGCTCAAACAGATGAATTTGGTTTAAATTGATCAGTACCACAAAGCTGACAGACGCTAAATGTAAACCAGAAGAAGACAGCAGGAAAACGGAGACGTATCAGCTCATCAACGCACACATGGAGCCATTCAAAATAAAGAAGAAGAAGAAGCTGTTATGTCACACATGGCTGAAGGTGAAGCCAGAATACCACAGAGAGATGAAAGGATTTATGTCACATTGGCTCAGTTTGAGTTTTTATGCCGCAGAAATAAAGACAGACTTCAACAGGTTGGAAAATAAAACCATTTTCAAGTATGTGCTCACATACTGCTTAAATTTATGTTCACAAGAAGTCAGATCAGTGGGAGAAATCAGCTGAAAATGTTTGATAACATCGCAATCCCAAATCCTGTGACCCATTTTACCCACTGAGAAGCCTTTTTGCCGCTTGGTCTACTCCAAATTATGAACGTTCTGCTCAACTTTCACCTCAAATATAAACAATTTGACCTCAAGATTATCTGGAATTATCATTGTGCCTTGGAATTGTGCTTACTTCTGGTGCTGTTATCATGGAGGTTTAGAAGGGAGACTAGAGGACAAATGGATTGGGAGTAAGTCCATGTGTTGAAAGAACCTGTGGAGATGTTGGTCCATGAACTGCAGAACCGGTATCCATCAAACTCAGTTACACCATCCAGGAAATACCGGGTCCAGGAATAGTCGTACTTGAATCCAGAGGGAGAGTCCTTGTCGTGCCTGGACCGATTTCTGCCTCTGTGGTGTTTGATTTTTTTTCTCAGAATTCTTTAGAAATTCTTGATGTAATGTTCCCGGCAGCCTTGATAGTCAGTGAGCGTGACCCTAATCATTACAGGCAAATGCAGTGTATTTAAAATGCCTTTGTTCAACATAAAATACACAGAAACTTCTTGACCCAATGTATATACTATATATATATATAATGTTCTTCCTCTACAGCCCCCCCAATTTTTGCACATGTCGAGGAGTGTGTCAGGCTACATTTCACTGTGTGTTATACTTGTATAACTATGCATGTGACAAATAAAGAACCTTGAACCCCTTGAACCCTTGAAACACTCAGCCTTTGAATCCTGAACTGTTATAAACAGCTTCTCCTGGGAAACAAAAGCAAGAATCGGTCAGCATTACAAATCTCACTCACTGGTACAGTTAAAAACAATATTACAGGATAAATTAGACAACATGCTAATGGGAAAACACTAAAGATTCGAGTAAGTTCAGTGTAGAAACTAACATGAGCAATAAAAAATAATGTAGGGTGTTGTTAAAATAAACTAAGCTTGGGACTGGGTAAGTTGGTGGGGGACTAAGAATGGGATAACAGTAGGCAGTGCAAAAACTAAGGTAAGTAAGATAAGCATAAAGCACGTTGAAGCTAAAATGCCTGACTGTGTGGTGTCAGGGACCTCTAATGGGCTTCTGGAAGGCTAAACTGGGTGCAAGTAGTAATAAAAGATAATAAAACGAGTGAAAATGAATCAAGCACAATGTAAGATTTTGTGGCCATTTCTTTATGGTTTATATGTTTTTTAGCTTCTTTTAACTTCTCAGTGTCATCTCAAGAGGAATCTGAAGGAAGTTTGTTCTTGCCACTGAAAATAAATTTCCATCTGTAGTTAATTTGAGGTTGTTATCTCAAAATTTAGAGTTAGGCATCTCAAGTTTCCACTTTTTGAAAATTGAGAAAAACATCTGAAACTTTGACTCATTAAATCAAAGTTTGGGGATAAGAACCTGAGGCAAATTGTTTTTTTCTTTTCTTTTTCTTTTTTTTTTTTGTTGGTGGTGGTGGTAGGGGGGGGGGGGGGGGGGGGGGGGGGGGTATTGAATGGGTGCCCTTTTGGGCTGTCTTGTCCTGTGTTTCCAGGGGTCTCCCAGGGGGATTTGCAGTATTGCAGGAGGCTATTGCAGTTTATTTTTAACTACTTTTCCTCAGCAATGTGCAGTGTGTTATTTGTGTGTTTGTTATGTGTCATAGCTGAGTTGTTCCTGTATATGTTTCACCCTCTGCTCTCATGGTGATTTTCCTCTTGAGTTTGAAACAAAAGCCTGAAACTGAACCAACCACTTCGTCCAAAAGACATCACTTAATCAGCGCTGGCCCCTGGATCTCCCACCAGGGTCTGTTCCAAACCGGCCCCGTCCAGGAACCTGATTACTCAAACAGACATGAAGCAGCTCCAAAAAACCAAAAAGAAAGATGATTGTTTAAGCAGTGAGCGAGGCTCGGTGTGGCTTTCAGCGGGCTGAAATTCCCTGCAGGATGATCTTAATCGAAGGTTTTGGATACGCAGGAGCTCTATGTGGAGCTTTCAGTCATGCCCAAAACAGCTGTGCTCTGGTCTGTATGCTTGTAATTAGACTTTCAGGGGAGTTACGTGGAGTGTTTGTGTCGCTCTGACAAGATGCCTCCATACAGCTCTTGCTTGTAAACTGGTAGATCAGACGACATGAGGGCAGTAAACATATAAGCTTGAGGATGCAGTCCCTGAGCTTATTTTGCAACGTTATATATCAACCTGCAGCCAACAGCAAGCTGCATGGCACACAGAGCTCTTTATAGCTCTGAGAATTAGTTCAAAAAAGCTCTTTTAAAACATAATTGGCTTCCTGGGGGCCTCTGTGCCATGTGAGGCCTCACGTGAGCCCGCTGTACCAACATTTTAATGCAGAGTTAAATTGCTGCAGCAGCCTGGCTCTGCTCGGTATGGTTCTCATTCAGCAGAGGAAAATCCCTGCGAGCACAGCAGTTATGCAACAGTCTGGCGTCCAATAAGCAGCCTGAAGATGACACGCTGACAGCTGATGGGCAGAGGGTTTACACATCACTCATGGCTGCTTCAGAGGAAAGAGTCACCTGGGTTCAAAAATCTGACCAGATATGAGTGTCCAGCTGCAAACCTTAAAGGAGTAAGTGTAGTGCAGTAAAAGTATGAAAAGAACAAAAATCACTTCGAAGAGGCAATATGAATTAAATCTTACATCATATGATATCTGATACAAGGTTGATATATAACAGTCTTGATTTCTGTGTCAGCTGGTAAGTGGAAAAAATGACCTAGTAATACCAAACATGTTGGGGGATCTCCACCTGTTTGCGGTTTCCTCTCAGCATGTTTGGAGCGTGATAATCTTTTAAAATGGAGTCAGCAGGACATTGTATCCTTCCTGCTGTGACAAACTCATGTTATTATTGTGTTTCTGGTGCATGTCAGCTTCAGGCATTCGTGATCTTGTGAGTTGCCTGGTGTGTGACAGTAGCTGTAACAGCTGGTTCATGTCTGGAATCTTACTGACCTGTGTTTGAGGTCTGGTTCCTGTTTTGATGGGATTGTTCTTCTAGTGATGTTACTGGTGTTTTTGTTCTTGTGATTGAGTTCTGGCTCATGCACTAGTTCTACTTATATCACTGAGATTATCAAAGATTTAACAATGTGGTCTACCTGAACTCTTGCTGGAAAATCTAAAAGTGGTCTTAATTGTGTTTTTGAGACACTCTAAAATTAGTTATGGAGTTCTCCTGGGTTCAGCTTAGAGCTGCTAGATTTTTAGGTTTTCCTGTATTATTCAGGAGAAACGGGAGGTCTTTTCTGTTTATTTTTGTGGTAACACAGGAGCACTTGATGCTGTTTTTTAAAATTTAGTTTTCTTGTGCTTATGAGTTTCTGATTATGTTGTTTATCCGGCGATTCAGGATTATTCGAGGTTGTTTAGTTTCTGTCTGGTTTCCATGTTTATTTACCTCTCTGTGTCTTCTCTCTTGCTCCATCTTCTCCTGTGTCTCTCTGTGGCTCTCTCTCATCACAGACATGTCTGGGTGCGCTGCCTCCTGTTCCCATGTTCTTCCCTTTGTGTCAAGCTTGCAAGTCCTCGTCTCATGTGCATTGTGTTCAGTTTTGCTTCCCCCACTTCAATATGTCCAGTTTGTTCCTGCTGTGTTACATTGTGTTTCCACTTCACTAATCACCCCTCAGTGTATTTATCGTCTCTGTTTTCCTTGGTTCCTTTTCATGTCCTTGTGTCTGGCCGTATGTGCTCCCCTTGAATATAATAATGGGCATTGATACTTGTTAAACAGATTTTATGTCTGAAAGGAGATGTTATTGTATTCTAAATACTTTGTCATGGTCCGGGTGAGTGCTAGGCCTTCCCACAGGGCCGGCGTTTCCACCCCTGGGCGGAGCTGCCACATCATGCTGACAGACTGCACCTGAGCGTAATTGGAATTGCCAGCTTCTTAAGACCAGCGCTCACACTCACACCTCGCCAGATCGTCTGCAAACCTTTGTCAGTCAGGGCTTCCACAGTTTCGTCTGTTCATAGTTGTTTCATGTGTTTCCTGACGTTTGTACTTTCTCCACTCTCAGAAGACCTCCGGACAGGGCTGGAATAGGACAAAAAATCAGCCCGGGCATTTTGACTAGAGACAGGCCCACCAGGTATTATAGGAAAAGCAATAAAGCCTTTGAATGAAAACAAACGCAGTTGTGACAGTGATGAACACTGTCTTGTTGGTATATATGTATGATATCTCTACATTTTACATCAGATAAAAACGTTGGTTGTAAGATTCAGATAGTTATTTATTAAAAACTAGACATTTTAAATCAGAATAAGAAAGAAAAGTATTTCTTTGTGCCCCCCTCTCCCTGTTAATGCCCTACCTGACCCCATGGCAAAACATTGCTAGACCCGCCCCTGCACCCCCGTTTTCCCCACTGGCCTCAGGCCGTGACATACTTGCTGTTATCAGTCCCTTACATTTCAACTATCATTGTCCTTTTTTACCATCTGCAGCTTCCCGACTTTCTTGAGTCACCTGTTTCATCCATTGTATTAGATAACAAACAGAAAGGTGATGGTGATGAAAGGTTGACAGATGAGATCAGGCAGAAGTCTTTGTGGACTATGATGTTCACAGACAACGTTGCGATCTGTGAAAGCAGGGAAGAGGGCCTGGAGAGGTGGAGGTATGCTCTGGAGATAAGAACAGTATCTGAAATTCCCATCCAAGAAATGGGAAAATATCCAGCAAAGACCTGAAAAAGGACTTGAGAGATGCACCTGGACCTTCAGTTGAGCCATCTACTGTTTACTGAATTCTCATCAGAAATGGTCTCGGTGAAAGGGTAGCTGTCAAGAAGAGAAACAGGGAGGCTGAGGTATTCTGAATTACACAACTGGATTGAAAGTGAGCATCAAAAGGTCTGATGGAGTGATGAATCCAAATTTCAAATTTGTAGTTCAAATCATTGTCAGTAGAGAGAAGATAATGAGAGAAGTACAACAGTGAGTGTCTACACCGATATGTAAAACATGGTGCAGGCTCTGTGATGGTTTGGGACTCATCATTTCAACAAAGAATGGAGGAAAAGGGAGCCAACATCTGAAGAAGAGCTCTGATATACTTCAAGGAGCCTGTAGAACTATTCCAGAAAACTATTTAAAGAAACATGGACATCTCAAATACTGACTTCAATCTCATTGTCATACCGAGTTTGCAAGTGTTTAAATAAATTGCTGCGTTTTCCTAGAAAAATATATTGAAATGAAGGTGGGCTCAAGACTTTTGCACAGTACTTTACATGTTTTACAACATGGTAGTAAGCCCTGTTATGATCTGTGGTTAGGAGAGAGTGGCACTGACAAGAAACAGGAGGTTGGGCTGAAGATGCTCAGATTTTCACTGGGAATGACCAGAATGGATTAGAAATTAGTACATCTGTGGGACAGCTCACGCTGAGAGAAAAAAAAAAGTCAGAGAGACAAGGCTGAGATGGCTTGGACATGTGGAGGACGGAGAGTAGTTAAACTGGACAAATGATGTTTAACATTGGAAGGGAAATTAAGTCCAGAATAGGGGGCTTAAACTGAAGTGATGGTAGGCACATATTGGTGTTATGCTAGCACTGAAAGTACCTAAAAGGGCTGATCCAGTGCAGAAACATGACCCACTTAAGCATAAAACTGGAGTACACTCTGTGACTGATTTAGTATTTAGTATTTATTTATTTATTGTCATTGTCAAGAACAATGAAATTGCGTTTGGGGCTTCCATACAACCCCAAAAAAAGAAGAAAATAATAAATACCCCTTAAAACCCAAGTGTACATATTTAACCCAGTGTGACTCCAATGCAATAAGACAATCCTTAGCAATAATGTTCGTAGAAATTCAGACAAAGACCTGAGAAACATGACAAAATACAACAATGCAACCCATTCAATATTATTGTACTGTGAGATATGATATCAGATATGATAGTTATCTATTTAAGAAAGAGGGGGGGCAGGAGGGGGAAGAGAATAAAGATATGATGCACCAATGCAGACCAGTTCATTGCTATTAAGAAGTTGGATATGGTTATTGTCCGTGAGAGGGGGGCAGAGAGTTCAGGAGCCTCACAGCCTGTGGATACAGGCTGTTGGCCAGTCTGGATGTTCTGGCCTGTATAGACCTGTACCTTCTCCCTGAGGGCAGCAGATGGAAAAGGTGGCGCGCAGGGTGATGTTGGTCCCGCAGGATACTGTGCACCCTCCTCAGACAGCGAGTGGGGAAGATATTACTGATCTCTGGCAGACTTGTTCCAATAATTCTGCCAGCTTCTTTCACCACCCGCTGGAGTGCTTGCTGATCGGCCTTGGTGCAGCTGGGGAACCACACTAGAAATCCATACGTCAGAACGCTGCTGATGGCACAGTTGTAGAAGTTCAACATCAGAGATCTGGGAATGTATGCGCTCCGCAGTCTCCTCAGGTAGTAGAGGCGCTGTTGGGCCTTCCGTGCAACTGAGGTGATATGGTTGCCCCAGGACAGGTCCTCGGTCACAGTTACCCCCAAGAATTTAAAACTGCTCACCCTCTCCACCGCCTCACTGCCAATGAAGAGAGGCAGATGGTTGTTATGACCCCTCTTCCGGAAATCTACAATGATCTCCTTGGTCTTTTTGGTGTTTAAGACCAAGTTATTGTCGTGGCACCATGACTCTAGTTGTTGCACCTCTGTCCTATAGTTTGTCTCATCATTGTTGGATATAAGTCCGAGCACTGTGGTGTCATCTGCAAACTTAACAATGAGATTGGATGCGCAGGAGGAAATACAGTCATGGGTGAAGAGAGTGTATAGCAGAGGGCTCAGAACACACCCCTGAGGGGCACCGGTGTTGACCACAAGGGTGGAAGAGGTGTTCTTACCCACTCTGACACTCTGTCTACGGTTAGTGAGGAAGTCCACAATCCAGTTGCACAGAGAGGAGTTAAGTCCCAGTTGGTGGAGTTTGGGACGGAGTTTGTATGGCCGGATGGTATTAAAAGCCGAGCTGTAGTCTACAAAGAGGAGCCGTGCATAGGTGTTCCTGTGTTCCAAGTGCTTCAGTAATGTGTGCAGCACTGTGGCGATCGCATCCTCGGTTGACCGGTTCTCCCTGTATGCAAACTGGTGCGAGTCCAGGGATGGTGGAAAAGCAGCTCTGATGTGTTTAATGACCAGTCTCTCCAGGCATTTGGCGGGAATGGGGGTGAGTGCCACAGGTCTGAAATCGTTCAGACATGTGACATTTGACTGTTTTGGGATGGGAACGATGGTTGCTGCTTTGAAACAGGATGGTACCAGTGAACAGGACAGCGAGGTGTTATATATAGAGGTGAAGACGTCCGCCAGGTCCGCAGCACAGTCTTTTAGCACCCGGCCCAGCACTCCATCCGGCCCGGCCGCCTTCCTGGTGTTAATGCTCCGGAACACACGCCTCAGCTCATGAGTGCTCAGGACCGGAGCAGGGTCGGTTGAGGGGAGAGGGGACAGGACAGGGTCGGTGTTCTCCCTGTCAAAACGGGCATAAAAGAGATTTAGATCCTCAGCCAGAGTAGAACTGTCGGCTGAGGGTGATGGTGTTCTTCTTTTGTAGTCCGTGATAGCCCTGATGCCCTCCCAGACCTGCCTTGGGTTTGTGTTGTTCTCAAACCTGGCCTTGATACGCCTCCTGTGCTGCTGCTTGGCAGTCTTGATGCCTCTTCTCAGGTTGGCAGCACTGTATGCCTCCTGGTCCCCGGATTTGAAAGCGTTGTTCCTTGTTCGAATAAGTTGTTGAACTCCGTGTGTCATCCAGGGTGGATTATTAGGGAACACACGGAATCGTTTCCAAGTTGTTACATTGTCCACACAGAAACAGATGTAGTCCAAGACAGTGGAGGTGTAACTGTCCAATGCGACACGATTGTCAGTGTCCTGCACCTTGAATACATCCCAGTCTGTGCAGTGGAAACAGTCCTGAAGCATCGGAATAGCATCCTGCGGCCATGTTCTCACGGTTTTGGTTGTAATCCCAGTGCTCTTGATCTTTTGTGTGTATATTGGGTGTAGCAGAAGGGAGAGATGGTCTGACAGACCCAGGTGGGGATAAGCCTGGGCTCTGTACGCATTCGCCATGTTGGTGTACACCTGGTCCAACGTTCTATCTCCTCTGGTAGCACACTTCACATTACGGTGGAAATTGTGAAGTACAGATTTCAGGTCCGCGTGGTTAAAATCCCCAGCCGCAATAAAGACACTGTCCGGGTGTGCTACCAGGCTGTTATTGATGCTGCTGCTCAATTGTGCTAACGCTAGCTTAGCATTAGCATCTGGTGGAATGTAAACAGCGCAGATGTAAACGGCAGAAAATTCCCGAGGGAGATAGAATGGACGGCACTTTAACACCAACAGTTCTACCTCTGTACTGCACAGTCTTTCCGTTACCGTGACGTTCGTGCACCAAAGGTTGTTAATATAGATGCACAGCCCCCTGCCAGTCTTCTTACCCGAGTCCGCAGACCTGTCGGCTCGATAGGCGGTGCGGCCTGCTAGATCGATAGCCGCATCGGGAATGGCGCTGTCCAGCCAGGTTTCAGTGAAAATCATGCACGAACAGTTATTAAAAGTCCGTCGAGTGGCGATCTGCAGTTGTATTTCATCCAGTTTGTAACGGATTGAACGGGCATTGGAGAGGAATATGATCGGGAGTGGTGGTTTAAACGGACTAGTCTTTAGCCGTGCCCACAGGCCTCCCCGCTTGCCTCTCTTCTGCCTCCGATCGCAACGTCTCCTCCTGCGGCTTGCTGTTGCGGGTAGCCCCGGGGGTTGCTTAACAATCTCCGGGGGGATGAGATACTCGGATGTTAGTTGAAGATCTCCACGGCTTAGTTGTAGTAGAGCATCTCTGTTGTATTGAAGTAACCCCAGACTGTGTGAAATAATACACAGTACCACCAAAAGTGCAAAAGTGTAGGAGCTCCGGGCCGCTGCGTCTGTGCGCGCCGCCATCTTAAGTTTAGAGGACCTGCAGGATGAATGAAGAAAAAGATCTGTTGGTTTCTTGAACTAGGTTTAGAAAATTTCTTAAACATTATTTCTATAAATGTCCTTTTTTGTTGGATTTTGGAGATTTATTCTGATTTTTTTTTTTTTTTTTACCAGTACATTGCTGAAGCCAATCAGCATCTGTGTGTCGAGTAATATGTAACTTGGAGGGTTTTCCTCTGGATGAGTGACACTTTATTTTGAGGTAAACTGCTCCTTTAGTTGAAATGAAGATTAATGGCAGCCTCCAGCTTGTGGCTCCGTAAACCTGATGTACTGCCTAGTTTCTACTTTATTAAAACTTGTGTTCAGCCTTAGATGGATGTTTTTATTTCTCCGCCAGCTACATCGCTCTGATGGATGTTTTTTCTCCAACCGAGTGACTGGCTCCGAGTCACCACTGAGTTTAATAAAGCAGAAAGTCGAAGGAAAATGATTGTCTCTGCAGCTTGCCCCATCATCACCATCAGCTTTGAAACATTTCACAAACTTCTTTTCATTTTTATTTAACATATTAAACCCACTCACACTTCAGCCGAACACATATAACACATTTCTTCCACCGTGGCTCAGCGCACGTGCAACGCTGTTTGCTTCAGGCTCTTCCTTAAAGGATAATTCCACAAAGTTTTGGTCTTCAATTTTTTAAATTATTTAATTTCTCTTAAATTCTTTTTGCAACTAGAAAAAAAGCTCTAGCAATAGAATAAGTGTTGAATGCATAGAACTTTTTATTCAATTTGAACTATCAAAGCAGTTTCTACATACATCCTAGCACATGCACACACATATTTATATGGTTCCTTTATCAGTGTTCAAGCAGTTTTATTCACACAGACACTTTGATGGATGCATCTGGGGAAACTCTGAGTTTACCGTCTTGTCCAAGTATGCTACAACACATGCATTGTTGAACCTTCTGACTGATAGAAGACCCACTCTATCACCTGAGCCACAGCAACCCCCCCCCAACAAAATTTGGTCCAAGGAAAATATGGAAAATACTAACATACTCATCATCCCTATGATTACACTTCAAATACACTCTGAAGGTAAAATAAAAGCACCACACCCTGATCTCACACCCTGCAATTAGAAAATATTCTCTTCTCATAAAAACAGGTCAATGTCAGCTTGTCAAATTAATATGTAGAATGAGTTCATGTGTAAAAGTAAACTAATATACAATCACTTGATTGGAGCAATGTGTAACCACTTTCTGCACTGCTGTGACACGTGTGTAACCTGCTCCTCCAGCACTGCTAATACTCCTAAATCTCATCAAGCTGATCTGTTGTGTGTGCATGTTTTGCACAGCACCAAAGTGCTGTACATTTTAGTTGCATTCAGCTAATTAATGAAACCCAACCATCTGTTTTCTTCCACTTATCCAGTTCTGAGTCATGGTAGGCTGGAGCCTATCCCAGCTGTTATGGGCTGATCAGTGGAGTTCATAGAGACATACAATCATTCACACCCACAGCTAATTTAGAATCACCGATTAAAATCTCTTCTCTCTCTGAATTTAAAAGTCTTCTTAAAACATATTTATTCGCTGAAGCCTTTGGCATTGATTAGAGGGGTTGACTCAATTTGTTTTGACATGTTTCAATTTATTTTAGTTTTTTAGTTATTTATTTTATCTTATCTCATTTTAATTTTCTTTACTTATGCTTTTAGCATGTACAGCACTTTGTGAACTCTGGTTTTATGTTAAAGTGCTTTATAAATAAAGGTGGTATGGTATGGTATGGTATGGTATGGTAAATAATCCAGCCCACCAATTTCCCTGAATGTGACGAGGACAGGATGGTAAGTGACGGTAAGTGATGGAAGTGACGGGAGAAGGTAAGCAAATTATGCTCTAGGTAATGTCAGATGCCGGAGATTTGGCAGAAAAAAGCAAATGGTAGCATAGAATTTTAAAAAACGCTTTAAACTTCAAGTATTCCAAATACACTAATCAATTGTCAGTTAACTAATCACATCTGTCCAACATCCACTATCTCCAACACCCTGGAGGACAACGAGGAGAGTTTAGACGCTCTCCAAGATTTCATTCCACGACCTAGTAATGAAGAAATGACCATGAGAAGCTTTATTAAAGCTGCCGGAGGACACGGTGAAAAACATAGGGTTTGAAAGAGTGCATCACATCAGGGCTCTGAAGACAGGAAGCAGGAGACCATGTCCTATTGTGGCCAAATTTGGCCACTTCAAGCAGAAAGAGCAGGTGAAGAGTCGTAGCATAGAGCTGAAAGGAACAGATTTCAACGTGAACAACCAGTTCCCCAGAGAGATCCTGGAACGGCGCAAGGTCTTGTTCCCAGTCCGACGTAGTTTTATCCAGAAAGGCTCCCGGGACAGACAGCTCTACCGCGACCCCAGCACCACTCTGTGGCTGTATTGACCGCACAACAGATAAGAATCCGCTACACTATTCTATTTACTCACACTCTCTTGTATTAACATCTGTTAATATAAGTTTGCTAATTCAGTATAACGTCACCGTCACTCTGTCAATGTCTTAATTTGAATGTTTCCGTTTGTATTCCTCTTTTTCCTCTCTCTCTCTTATCGCTCACCCTGCTCTTTGGTTTCTTTGCTTCTCTTTTCTATCACTGCGTCGATCACCTGTTTCCCTACCCATCCACAAACAACACCCTCTATTTCTACATGCTCACTCAGCACGATCACGCACACACATGCATTTAAAGGCAACACATTTACAACAGCCTCACAGTGCACACAGATATAGGACACACACACTCAGACGTGCTCACATTTGCTCATATTAGTTCTTATGCACACACATAGTCAGACCTATGGAGCTTCTCGCCGTGCATTTTTCTTCTCTTTATTTATAAACAAATTATGTATTTCCATTTTCCTCACCCATTTAAGTGAGACACACAGCGTACATCATTCGCCATACACACACAATTATGGGCACACTAAGGTTTGTCACATGGAATGTGCACAGAGCTGGCTCCAGAGAAAAAAGGATAAAGATATTTAACCAACTTAAAAACCTACAGGCAGACATTGTTTCATTACAATACTCACATGCCTGTCACAGGTTTGAATAAACTTAAAACACTTGAGTTTCCTAATGTGTTTTCAGCCTGTTATAATTCTAGACAAAGAGGAGTAGCAATTTTAATACATAAAAATATTAATTTCACAGTATTTGACACAGTTATAGATCCAGAGGGCAGATTCCTAATCATTAAACTATCTATATTTAATCAATACTTAATCAAAAGCTATGTATATATGGTCCAAATGTTGATGATCCCTCATTCTTCCACGGATTTTCAGTGCACTCTCTGAACACTTAGATGACACACCTGTTCTTGGAGGCGACCTCAACCTTGGACTAAATGAAGACATGGATAGGCTCAATACAGCAGGAACTCAGCATAATTGGCAGTCCACAAATATAATCAAACAGTATATGAGCGACTTTGGGCTTTGCGATGAATGGCGCTCCCTTCACCCCACCAGTAAGGAATATACTTTTTTCTCACATGTCCATCACTCTTACTCTCGTCTGGATTATTTTCTGGTCAGCAGCTCACTGCTGAACGACATTTCAGACACTGAGATTCACCCTATAGCTGTCAGCGATCATGGTCCTGTATCTTTAACACTAATGCACAAGAATAATACTACGCCAAGTAAAAACTGGAGATTTAATATATCACTACTTAAAGATGAAGACTTTATTAAATATTTTAAAAAAGAGTGGACTTCATATTTAGACTATAATGACACTCCCGAAGCATCAGCTTCTGTTCTATGGGAAGCAGGGAAAACTGTGATGAGAGGTAAAATCATTTCTTTCTCATCACATAAAAAGAAAAAAGAAAACAAAAATATTCAGGAATTAGAAAAAAACATCAAATCACTAGAAGAAGCCTACACGTCCCACCAAGATCAGGAAACATTGAACAAAATACGCAAAACAAAACTAGAATTAAATGAGATAATTATTTAAAAAAACAAAATTCTTAGTACAAAGACTACGCCTACAAAATTATGAACATGGTAATAAATCCGGTCAATTTCTAGCAAACCAGCTAAAAATAAATAAAGAAAAAACAACTATATGTGCTGTTCAAGATTCATCTGGGAACACAATATATGAACCGATACAAATAAACAACATTTTCAGGGATTTCTATAAAACGTTGTATTCACCACAAATAAACCCATCTAAAAAAGAAATTGATCAGTTTTTGGACAACATAACTCTTCCAAAATTATTAGACACTCAAGCAATGGCACTGGATTCACCACTGACACCAGGTGAACTCCAGGAAGCCCTGATAAGTATGCCCAATAATAAGGCTCCAGGTCCAGACGGCTTTCCAGCAGAATTCTACAAAGAATTCTGGTCGATTCTAGCACCAGTTTTCTACAGAACGTTGTTGGAAATCAAAGAAAAGGGCAGACTTCCATCAAATATGAATTCTGCAAACATTAATCTCCTGCTAAAACCAGGCAAAGACCCTGTATATCCCTCAAGCTATCGTCCAATATCCCTTATAAATGTAGACCTTAAAATAATCTGCAAAGCTCTCTCAAAGAGACTGGAGAAAATAACCCCCCTCTTAATTCATCCTGACCAAACTGGTTTCATAAAAGGTAGGCACTCATCAACAAATACACGCAGATTACTTAATTTGATAGACTACTCATACAGTAAAAACATTGAAACTACAATATTCTCTTTAGACGCAGAAAAAGCATTTGACAGAGTTAACTGGAAATTTCTATTTGCAACTTTACACAAATTTGGTTTTGGATCCGGGGCAGCACGGTGGCACGGTGGTTAGCACTGTTGCCGCACAGCAAGAAGGTCCTGAGTTCAATTCCAACATCAGGCCGGGGTCTTTCTGTGTGGAGTTTACATGTTCTCCCCGTGTCTGCGTGGGTTCCCTCCGGGTACTCCGGCTTCCTCCCACCGTCCAAAGACATGCAGCTTGTGGGGATAGGTTAATTGGATAACCCAAATTGTCACTAGGTGTGAATGTGCAAATGAATGTGAGTGCGAATGGTTGTTTGTCCCTGTGTGTTAGCCTTGCGACAGACTGGCGACCTGTCCAGGGTGTACCCCGCCTCTCGCCCTATGACAGCTGGGATAGGCTCCAGCGCCCCCCGCGACCCTGAAAAGGATAAGCAGAAGTGAATGGATGGATGGTTTTGGATCCTCTTTCATCAACTGGTTAAAAATATTATATAATTCCCCAACAGCTTGTGTCAGAACAAATGACCAGACATCCTCCAGCTTCTGTCTCTTGAAGGGCAACAGGCAGGGATGCCCACTCTCCCCTTCACTGTTTGCAATTTTTATTGAACCACTAGCAGCAGCAATTAGACAGAATTCAGTAATTAAGGGCATAAAATGCAAGAACGTGGAACATAAAATCAGCCTTTATGCGGATGATGTGTTACTCTTTCTCCAAAATTCACAAACCAATATCTCTGGGGTGATTGAATTGATAAACTCTTTTGCAAGAATATCAGATTATTCAATTAACTGGTCAAAATCTACAGTTCTTCCGATTAATTGCTCCTTCCACAATTCTTCATATACCCGACTGCAATCTGGAAATATTTAATGTTTAGGTATCAATATCTCTCCTAAGCTTGCAGAATTAACTAAATTAAACCACATCCCACTTTTAAAGACAGTAGAAGGCGATCTGGCTAGATGGAAATCTCTACCCATATCACTCATGAGAAGGCTCACCGCTATAAAAATGATGGTTTTGCCAAAAATAAACTATTTATTTTCAAGCCATCACAAGATTGGTTCAGATCTCTAGACTTGTATATTTCTAAATTCCTTTGGAAAGATAAACCCCCACGTATCAGCTTAAAAACATTACAAAAGGATACCCAAGGATAAAGGAGGACTAGATCTGCCTAACTCTAATCACTACTTTTTAGCCAACAGACTTCAGTTCATCTCTAGATGGTTAAAACACTGCTTCTTAGATGAAGCCTGGATAGATGTAGATCAGGCACTATGTAATAATCTAGAAAATTCAGACCTACCATTTATCAGCTCAAACATTGAATGACATGTATGCTTTAAAAGCTTTCTTGGCCTTCAGACAACAATTCTGATGGCTACAGATCCAAACGGGACAGGCCAAAAACAAAAAAAACAAACAAAAAACAAACAATTTATTTGTATGGCTGGCAGCAATCTCCACAACTGTTTCACTATCCTTCCTGAGGTGGACCAACCTCTACACTTTCACTCTACAGCTACTGTCATCTGGTATTGACTGAGGAGAAACTCCAGCGTTTTGTTGTCAGGACCAAATCAGCTCAACAGTGTGCAAGTGGTTGAGTCACAGTGCAGACCAATGAAACAGAGGACACAGACATGTCCGACAAAACACATACACTGTGTTTTTTACTTCCTGGAAGCAAGATGACGCCAGTGTGCTTAGCGAGCCGTCTCTTTGAGCTTTTCTTACTATTTTCTCAGTGTTATCCTGATGCCTTTGCGCTTCTTTTACCAGTCAGTGGTTGCTGGAGTACTTTTCTATGCTGTGGTGCGCTGGGGGGAGCAGCACAGCAAAGAAGGACTCATCCAGGCTGGAGAAACTGATCAGGAAGGCTAGCTCTGTGGTCGGCATGAAGCTGGACACTCTGGTGACAGTGGCAGAGAAAAGGACACTAAAAAAACTGCTGGACATTATGAACAATGCTGGGCATCCTCTTCACACGGCCATTAACAACCAGAAGAGTCTGTTCAGTGACAGGTTGCTTCTCCCCAAGACAAGAACTAACAGACTTAAAAACTCCTTTGTCCCACACGCCATCAGACTGTTTAACTCCTCTCTGGAGGGGAGAGGGAGGGGAAACAGGTGGACAAAGGAGGGGGGAACAACTAAGCTTTAGTGCCTCTTCACCTCACTGTGCAATACCTTTTGTGCAATACTTTTGTTAATAGTCAACGGTGCAATAGACTCCATACTTGAAATGTGCAATTCACTTGTATTTTTATTTTTATTCCTATTTATTCTATTATCTCAAAATTCTCTTACTTTGAATGAGAGTAAAACCGAAGTTATTGTCTTTGATAGCCATATCCCTCTGAACTGACTAAATGATACCCTTGGCCCCCTTGCTAGCAACCTCTCCCACAGTATAACAACCCCAGGGGTATTCTTGGAAAGCTCCTTTGCATTAGAGGAACAAGTATCTACAGTGGTTAAATCAAGTTTCTATCAGTTAAGTCAAATTTCTAAAGCCAAATGTCTGTGAAGGTTCTCAGTCATCCAGATCATCGTAGTCTAAGGAGCTTGGAAAGACTTCTAAAGCCAAGCCTTTTCTTTCCCCCCAAGAACCTTGAAAAGCTTTTTCATGCATTCATTACTTCAAGACTAGACTACTGTAACTCCCTTTATTTTGGCCTTCCGCACTCTTCTAAACGCTTGCAATTAGTACAGAACGCTGCTTCATGCCTTTTATCAGGTGCCAGAATGCATGATCATATTACTCCGGTTTTAGCTAACTTACACTGGTTTTCCTGTGAAATTTCGTATTGATTTTAAAATTCTTCTCCTCACTTATAAAATTTTAAACAATATGGTGCCTAGCTATTTAACAGAACTTCTCCATTTGTATAACCCCCAAAAAGCACTAAGATCCTCTTACCAGATGCTCTTAATGGAACCTAGGTCTAGGCTGAAAACCAGAGGCGATTGTCCCTTTGCTATTACAGCACCTAGACTATGAAATAATCTCCCCACTTTGTACTTCTGATACCATTCAGTCTTTTAAATCTTGCTTAAAGACTCATCTTTTTACTTTGGCTTAAACTCACTTGAGTTGATTATCATTTGGTAGGCTTCTATGTTTGTCTTGTGTTGCTGTTAGTAAATTATTTTACTCGCAGTGAAGCACTTTGATCGACATTGTTGTTTTTAAATGTGCTATATGAATAAATTTTGATTTTGATTTGATTTGACTGATAGAGGGGCAGAGAGAAAGAGTGAAAAGTTGCCCAGAAAGGACCATGACAGCTTTGCTTTCACTCACTTTTTACTTTTGCTTAGCTTGATGACATTGAGGCACTAAAACAGTTTGGTTAGAGTTTGGAAAATGCTTGCCTATTGTCTTTAAAGATGAATCCAAAGAATTCCTTTACAAGCTTCCAGGTGGCATCAGATGGGAACGAGATCCATCTCACTATTATTATATAGATTGAACATCAAAAGCCAAAGGACTTGTTGTGTAAACCTTTTTAACAAAACATCCATTTCTGATGTTTAAAACAAGAGAGGACAATGTTGAACTACACAAATTGCTTACTTGTCCAAATACTTACCGACCTGATTTTGTTTCATTGAATTGCATAAAATTGTAATAATCCAGAAGAAAATTCATTCATCATGGCGGTCGGCTGCTTGCACACACAATAAAATAATTCTTTTCAATTCAGTTTTATTTATGTTGTGACAACAGTTGCCTCAAAACGCTGAATATTGTAAGTTGGAGACCCTAAACCCCAACAATCAGTGAATCAAAGATATATATAAAGAAGACCCCACTCCTGTCAGTCCCATCAGGACCATGAAATGCTCCTGCACTTTTCTTTTCTGATTAATTTATAGCCTAGCAAAAAAATAAATAAATACAAAAAACCCTTCACCCACGTAAAACACTTAGGCAGCATGAAGGCCACCAATGAAAACACACTAAAATACTTCCCCCATTAAGATTTGCTCTGATGCTGAAAAGATTTTGACCTTACAAAAATGTTCCCTATCAATCAGATAAAACTCTGCCACTAAAAGCACATTTTCACAATCCAGCATTAAAATCACTATTTCCATTAAAGTGATCTCCATCTCTAAAAGTACATTTAACCCACACATGCATATGCACCTGCCAAACAAAGCATTTGACCTATAAAAGCACACCAAATATAATTAAATTCAGTTCTATTTTTATAGCACCAATCACAACAGCAGCTGCCTCAAAGCACATTATATTAAAAAATAATACAGAGAAAACACCAACATTCAGATGACCTCCTTTGAGCAAATGCTTTTGCGACAGGCACGTGCAGGGGGGCTAGAGGGGCTTGAGCACCCGCCCCTTTCCTGATGAGTGCCCAAAGTGCCCCTTTGTTGAAACAACTTTTAAAATTTTTTTATTTTTTTTATTTTTTTCATGTGTGTGGGCGCGCGGAGTCCTGTCTGTGCTCCTCAACAATAATATTTAACTATTAATCACAGTTTTGCTAAATAAAAGGATCTGGCTTGCATCAGTCACATGATCACATTTAACCAATGATCGCCCTTGACGGCAGAACGCGCTGGTTACGAGCCGGGAACGAGCTCACAAAGAGCACGCGCATTTTTTGCGGCCCGGAGCTGTAGGAGAAACACAAATTAACTCATAGACACAGACTTACTATATTTCTTCCATACAGACTGAGCGACAAAACCAGTAAGTAGGTGTACAGAGTACACTGTAGTGTATAGCACACAGGATTATTAGCTTATTATCAGTGTTGGGGAGTAACGGAATACATGTACCGCCGTTACGTATTTAAAATACAAAATATGAGTAACTGTATTCCGTTACAGTTACGTTTAAAAAGGTGGTATTCAGAATACAGTTACTTTGTTGAAATAAATGGATTACACTGCAGTACTTTCCTGTTTCATATTGTAGCAGTTCAGGACTGTTAGGGTTTTGTTTGACAGCTACGATCTGTTGTTCCAGGCGGCAGCGTTACGGTTGCCATGGTTACAGGGCGACGCTCTCTCTCTCTCTGCGACTGTGTAGTTCCCTGGGTGAGAGAGCGCCTTTTCGTTGTTGTTGTTGTGCTAAGCTAACAGGCAGAATGCTACAAGCATAGCTCTAAAGAATGTAGCATCATGGGCAGTGTAGTCCGTGTAGCAGGGAGAATGGACTGCCATACACGTTATGTGTCTGTGAGCGCGAGGAGGGAGAAAAAGGGGAGTGGAAAGGTACGAGTTGTCACCGAGCAAAAACGGGAGCTGGAAGCATGTAAATATAATAATAACCACTTCAGCCAAGAAGAGTGCCTGACGAGCCCAGTTGTAAGTAAGCTATTAAGACTCGACTAATCTTCCCAACACGGCTTATTATGTACACGTTGGTAAGCTGTCTTGTTGCAACTGATGAATTGAAACAAACGAGCGTGCTGTGTGTGCAACAGCGCCACAAACATTACCTGTCCTTTTATTAACTGCACAAGTAGTGCTGGTCATAGCTGCTGGCTACCTGTGTAAGGCTGTCATGGGTCTGTAGCTCTGTCACCGTTTTAGGGAACATATTTAGTTTTAAAGTATTTAGAAACATATTTAGTTTTAAAGTAAGTTTCCGGGCTTTTCCTGCCTTTCTGGAGGGATTATATTTCACTAAAAAACGATCTAATATGCATGTCCACATAATTATGCATTATTATAATTATAATATATTAAAAAACACACACTGTATTTTAAAGAACATACATTAAGAAGCAGATTATGTTAGATTTATATTTTAAATAAGACAAAATTTGGATTTTACAGCAGTAAAATTATTGTATCTCTACAGTTTAAAAATGTAATAAGCTTTGCCCCTGCACAGAGTGGATAGTGAAACAAATGGAATCATCATAATGACATTATTTCATATTTATTACTTCCCCCTCCTCTTTGCTTTATTATTGTAGCTCTAGTAATAAATAATAATGTAAGGATTCTGGATCAGCACAGTGATGCCCATAGTATATACAGTATTCTGAAGAAGGTCTAAAATGTCCCTGTGTGTGCGTGCATGTGTGTGTTTTATTTAGATGGATTTTTAAAAAAATATTACTCATGATATAACATTGTCCAGACATGCCTGGTAAGGACATGAGGAGGAAACAGTAGGAGCTGTGTGAGGCTACTAAAGGCAGTGCTATAACATTTTTCTGTCATCATTTTATTTTAGATTAAGTTCTGGAGTTGTTAGGTGTGGATAATTAAATTATAGTTTATTGCAATAGCAAGTTGTGCCTTGTTCTCAGATAGACAGCAAGTGGAGAGTGATATATGAAATGATGGGATGGAAGGAAGAAGAGAAGCAAAGAGTGATTCACAGGCAGAGCCTAAATTATTTCTCACAGTTTTTTGTTGCCTTATGGTTCCAAGCGCTGTCACCAATCTTTGCATTTTGTTATTATCTCATGACACTTGTTTAATCAGCTACCATCTCTCCTATGGACTTTTTAATGTCTACAGTCTCAGATCAACACACCCCTGCCCTCCAGCACTATCAGCAGCAGGAGCAGCAGAAACCCCTCAACAGCAACATTGTACCCATCAGGTAAAACATCGGCTACGTTTGCTTTGCCTTGTTGCCCATATTAGATTCTTGATGAATGTGTGTTGTTGTTATTCAGCCTGGTTCAATGTGCCCCTTTTTAACTTTGAGCACCCGCCCCTTTAAACCTCTCTGCACGGCCCTGTTTTGCGACAATGGGAAGGAAAACCTAAATTTTAACAGGAAGAAACCTCCAGCTGAACGGAGCTGAAAGGAGGGTCAGCCATCTGCCGAGACTGGTTGGGGTTAGGAAAGGAAGACAGGACAACGACATAAATTTTAGTGTTTAGTCATGTAGAAAAGCATGACTTGTTAAGTTTTTCTACAAAAATGTTTGATTTTAGAAAGTGGTGATGCTATTTTTTGCGGAAAAAAATCCTTTGTCCTTACTACAGCGCCTCTTAGGGATGGGTATTGATAAGATTTTCACTATTCCGATTCCATTTTCGATTCTGTTTAATGATTCGATTCTTTATCGATTCTTTTTAAAAAAGGAGAACACTAAGGTCGATTAGCTTAGAACTTTGTTTTATATCTTCTCTTTGAACAAGATAGAAATTTAGGAGTAACGTGGCCTGTTGGGTTTGTAACCCAACAGTGAGATCTTAAGAGATCCACAGCCTACGGCTCTTCAGTGGGGTGTCACAGGGTCCCCAGGAAAAAAATTGTAAATGTAAAATAATAAAATAAATATTCTTCTGTTGCAATAACAAAGTATAACATAAATTATTCTGTAGCAATTACACAAGAATATCCAGTAATGTCCCTGCCTACAATTAAACACATTCACTTACCGAAAATCGGGGGCATCTGCTGGCAAATGGGTGCAAGCCTTTGACCACAACCTTAGTCACTGCTCGGTGACATTCGTCTATCCTGGCCTGAAAGGAGACGCTACCAGTAGACTGCAGCGAGAACTGCCAGCATCTGAGCCAGCCAGACTCTGTCTGTCTCTCATCATGGTCTTAGGTGACCATGATGAGAGACAGTAATGCACAGTAATGGCAGGTTTTGTAATAAGGCAGATCGCGCTAACATAATATGCACTGTTAGTTGATTATTTACCTGCCGCATTAACGGGAGAGGACGTGCAAACGTTACTACTGCTGCTGGGTTGAGAATTGGAATTAAAAACACAACATTCATTTAAGGTCATCGTGTGTTTTGTGAGCAAATGCTTTTGCATACTCGTAGTGTTTCCTCCCTTAAATGAAATATCCACTTTGCAAGTATTGCAAGTTGCCCTGTTGTCATCCGTTCTCGTAAAGTATAATCAAACTTTTTAGCGTTTGAGCCGCCATATTTCCTGCCAGGTAAATGACGCTCTGCAACGTGGTGACATCATTCGGGGCGACTGGAATCGATAAGGGAATCGTTTGCAAAAATGGCAAACAATTTCAAGGAATTTAAACAGTGAGAACCGGTTCTCAACAAGAACCGGTTTTCGATACCCATCCCTAGCGCCTCTTAAGTATAAATCAAAGTTCATTTATTTGTCAGTGTGCTGGTTTCACAGCTTAGTGAGGCCTTGTTGTGTCAGGAAAGATGAAACCCAGAAAAATAAGTTTGTGTGTTTGAAAGCTGTGTAAAATGTGAGCAAACTGCTTCAGTTTTTCCAGCGAGGCCTCAGAGGAAATCAGTGAATCACATCGGATCCTTTTCACCTGCTTTATGTGGAAAAATGTGCTGAAAGTCTCCTGCTGAGTCTGGATGTGAAGCTCGGAGCTCAGGACCAGTTTCTTTAACCTCAGTTTGCAGGTTATGTAATGCCGCCGTGAGGCTGATTCCTGGGATTTATCAATGTGGGGATGCTCTGAGATCCCTGGCAGGGCTGATGGGAGGTTTGGACTCTAAGGCCAAAGGAGAGATTTGTAGCAAAGCTGTGATCCAACGCCTCAGGCTTCGTTTTGTCATGTAGAGTTGATGGTGGGAGGCAAAGAGCCAGCAGCTTGATGCGTTCAAGTTTGTCAGATATTTCACCTGGAGACGCATAACATTTCTGCCCACTGCATGCTCTATGTGTTTGCACATTGCACAAGTTAAAATACCATTAGCATGTGAGGCCTCAGACCACACACAGCTGTGTGAATATATGTTTGTACAGCTGATAGAGACACCTCAGGTTCTGAGTGTTCAGATTCTGGCTCAGATGCCCTGCCTGTGGGTCTTCTTCCTCCGTCTTCTTGAGAGATGTCACAGTGAAGTGCCAGCTTTTAACCTCTAACCTGACCTACATTCTTCAGTCAGAGTTACTGAGTTGGGAAGCCATTCTCTTCACTTTCTTCTGTTTATGTGGGTTTTAAGTTTGAGTCTCTACCTTACAATATAAAGTGCCTGGAGGTGACTGTTGTTGAGATTTTGTTGTGTCGTTCCACCATCTAAAGAATTGAATTGAAATATAATTTAAGGTTTTTAGGTTTTATGTGCATTGAGAAATAGTCATCACATGACAGCTTATGTGATCTGATCCATTTCAAACTGCATACAGTCTGTTTACCTGCATGCATCTGATTGGTTAAAAGAACTACAAATGGACACCTGAAAGTGTTGTATATCAACAGTTTCCTCCTCCCAGATTCTACATATTCATATGCAAGAGATTCTATAAGCATTTTTGCAAGAGGCCATAAGCATTTAATCCCTGGTTAAGAAGTTTTTCAGTTCTTATTTCAGCATTTAAAAATGAGTCTGTATTCCAAGGAAAAACATTGTTCATTATTATTATTATTTTTAATATTACTGTTATCAATTTTTGTGGGGACCCACAGCTTCAGTCTGGGAAGCTGGATCATTCTCATCCCACCACAGACTCCTGTAAGTGTACAATCTGCCTGGATGGATGACCCAGTCAGATTACACTTTACAGACAGATTGATGATTTGTAAGGCCTGGTGATATTAGAAGCTTTTGGACATTATTGATGATTACTGTTACACTCTAACCCTGTTACACAGTGATATGTGAGTGTCATTCATTTAATACTGATGGTGTCTGCGACACTGGGGTTGGTGTTGAACCATTAAACTACAGCTGACTTGAAACAGCCTCAATAAAGTTTGTCCTCCATTTTTGTTTGTTGGGTTTTTACAACATATTGTGAAATTAATTTTTCACCAAAGAATATTTGTTTAAAATCACAACATTTCATAGACTTTGTTTACAGCTGTGCAATGTGTGCATGTCTTGCTAAACTTTTTGTGTGAGTGCAGTAAACCTTGCAGTAAAGTTTTGTAGCAGAATCTGAACCTATAACGCTGCTGTAGAGTTGGTGAAATTACAGAGTGAGTGCTTGTGCAAACAAAACAGATGTGTAAATGGAATATGATGACTGACAAAGCTGCAGCAATGCAAATGTTTGCTTCAGTTTCAGCCAATCAGCAATTAGTCCTGTCCAGCTGTTTAGTTATGTCCATATAAGTACCCACCATGATGTAAGAACTTTGCTTAGAAAACATTCTAAGAATAGTACAAATGATAAAACTTGTATTGTAAAAAATGTATAACACCTCACTCAGTCATGGTGCTACAGTTGTAGATGGTTGGGATCTGTTTTGTTTTCAGACTCCTCTGTGTTCTCAGATAGAAACATTTGACACTGATGAGATAAAAAAAAAAAAACAATTTGCCACTGTGAAAGAAGAAAGTGACTTAACAAAGATGTTGAGCATAATGAAGTACCTTACTATGACTCTTTGCTCAGAGAGCAGTGTGTTTGTGTTGTCAGTCTTTATTTTCATGGACAGTTCCCCCTCTCATCACTCTTCCCTCCACATGTTTCCAATCTGCTGCTCTCATCACTGTCATTAGAGAGAAAATTAGATTACAGCTCTGAGCTCTGTGCAGCTTGGGAGGCCACCGCCAAGCTCAGTCCTGGTCCAAACTGCTGGGATCAGGCTGGAAAATGCCACCGCCGATTGGCCCTCACATATATTAGCCACAGAATTGATTGGCTGAGAGTCTGGAGTTTGGGGTATATGACACACAGGAATGCGTATGAAGATTCCTACATACCAAGCATGGCACACATCGTTAATCAGTGGAACCAGCGACCAGCAGCAGGCTGGAGGAGGCAACGCTGAAGCACATCGCCCTCTTGAAAAACCATCAGCATCAATCTGCTGAAACGCATTGTGTAGAGCAGTCAGCAGCTCAGAAGTGCAAATAGAGCTAAAACACACTACCTTGGTGACCTCTTGGCTAAATTTGTGTCATGTCATGTTTAACTTCTGTGTCACTTTCACTTTTGAATAGATTACCATCTCTCATATACATCCAAAATAAACCTTAAGAAATACACCTACTGTAGAATACGGAGTAACTTTCCTAAGAATCTGTGTCTTTCTTTCAGTATCAGTGATCTAGGGATACTTAAGCTGTATATCCATGACACAGTACAGAGAGGAGATGCTAACAGCAAGATAATTGTTGCAAATTGATATCAATCTTACCTCTTTGGAAGCACTGTAGGAAGCTAACATTAAGCTCTAAATATATTTGGAATGAACAATGTCGTACTCTAGTTTAGCCATCTGTTAGCAAACGCCTTCTCTGGGGCGCATTAAAGCCTAAAAAGTCAGGCCGTCAGGCCCGTTGATCCCGGTTTTCCCTGGTGTAAATCCTACATGTTCAGTTTCCAAAAGCAGCCATGAACCTCCTAAAAAGATTTATGGCGCACGCTTGAAGACTGGAACTGAACGGTTAGCAATTTTACAAACAATAAATCAAGAATATTGTCTGGAGACTTTTAAATAAAAGAGCACTAATGAGCCCCTAGTTATTATTAAACTCCTTACTGGACTGGTGACCTGTGTTCCTCCAAAAGCTTGATAGGCTAGACTCCATTGCAGATAAAAGCAGGTTAATGAGATGCAGAACAAGAACAAAGGGTGCTAAATGTGCTGTTTGACAGTAAACAACATGTTCTCATATAAAATTGAAGAGCATCGTTTGTCATGCTGGATTTACATCCCAGTTTGTCTCAGACGTCTCTGAGCTTTAACAGAGCCACACATTAGTGGAAACTTGAGTAAAACCACCAGACAGATGAGAAGATCTGTTTCTGAGCTAAGATCTGAATGTTCAGTGTGTGTGTGTGTGTGTGTGTGTGTGTGTGTGTGTGTGTGGTTAAATTCTGCTTCGTCAAAATGGCCTCAGTACTCAATGTGATCCGACTCCACACACAAACAAGTTCACGTCCAGCACTGGAGGAAAACCCCGCGAACAGGGCTCATGAAGTCACCCAACCGCACATCTGCTTCCAGTCAGAGGAGGTCTGATCTGATCCCCCAGACTGTTTCTATGGAGGAGGTTTTAATCTGCTCCAGATTGCCCGAGCCGCCCTGCCTGCTCACCCCCACAAAAGGAAACAAACCACCCTGCAACAAAGGGGTCACATCAGGATGGATTATGAAGCAGAGATGTCACAGATCTGCAAAGGTGTGCTGGTGTGAATCTACAGGTACACGACGTAAAGAAGGGGATTTTAGGGATGAAATTTGGGACTAAATGTTCCCTTTTGTTTGTTGTTTACATTCAACATCAGCTCTGCTGATTTTATTGGACCATTTGGAGCTTCATATGGCTCGTATAAAGAGCAATGACGCACTTTACAGATCCGATGAAGTTACATAACCACCATAAAGACCTGTTGTATTTTCCTTTGTAATGTACACTCTGTGCACTCTCAGTCTGTGGGGCTCAGTGTTATAGGTCAGAAACATAACCAGAATTTCTTTCTTTTCACGTACATGAGGTTGTATGTGTTGATTTGAACTAAACTGAATATAAAGAGGACAACTTTTTGTCACTGTTCTGGGTCATTTTGACCCAGCATTTTCTGTTTCTTATATTTTGGTGTTTTTCTAGATTATGATTTAGGTTCTGATTCTTGAGATGTGCTGTTTTGCTTATTTTTATTCTAGGTTTCAGTTTGGTTCTGGTCATGAGTTTAGTTTGATGTTAATTCTTCTTTAAGTCTCTGTCATCTCTGGGTTCCATGTGTTATATTCTTTCAGTCTGCCTCTCAGTGTCAAGTCTGCGTCTTTGTGATTTGTTCCGTATTCCTGTTTTATTTTGATAGTCCCAGTCTGATGTCAGAGTGTGCAGTTTTACTTCTCGCCTGTCTCGTTAGTCTATTTCTCCCAGCTGTGTCTCCCTCCTGTTTCCCATTCCCTGATTACTCCCCAGTATATATAAGCCCTGTGTTTTCTTTTGCTTTCTGTTGTGTTGTTAATGTCTGCTCATCTTCAATTTGTGCCTGTGTGTTTTGGTTCTTAGTATTCATTGTTCATGTTTTGTTTTCTACCAGCAATAAAGTTGAGGTTTTTTAAGTTGCATTTAGTCTCCGTGTCCTGCATTTGGATCCTCATCTCCGCCTGCCCGCACACAGAGCCCTGGCACTGTTAGTCAAATTTTAGTCAAATTTAGCAAATAACACTTTATTTTTTAGTGAATAGACCATCTTTTGATTTCTGTTAAAGGAAACACAAAACATCAAGCTGGATGATTTTGATGTTTGGCGCCTTGCTTATCTGTAGTTGGTCCCTTTTTGCCTTTTTGTGTTTGTACTGTGATTCTGGTGTGTCTGCAGTTATTTTGTGCACCTTCTTTGTGGTAGCTTCATGCCTCTTTGTGGTCAGGTCATGCCTACTTGAGGTCTTCCGGTACCTCTTTAATTGCATCATGTTCCTTTGTGATTGCCTGGTGACTTTCTGTGGTTTTTGCATGCCTCTTCTTTTAAGTTGCAGTTACTTTGTATCTCTGCGCTTTTTTTCTGAGTTCTCTCAGGTCCCAGTGTCCTTACTAAGGATTGCCATTCCGACCTATTTGTAAGGAAACAGCAGATATGACCTTCAAGCATCTAATAAGGCAGATTGAAATTTCCAACCCATATTCTTTTCATTTTGAGCTGTTTATAAGTATTAGAGTTCATTCCAGGTAGATGCTTCTCAGCTTCCCTTTGACATTTGATGCTTTTAAATAGTTTTGAGCTACTCAACAGATGTTGATGGACCTCTATAATGCTTAAAGACTAGCAGATGATTGGAGGAGAAATTAAATTCTTTGTATCTGTTTTTCACTGAATAATAAGAAATAAAAACATCATTTTTGAGTACTTTAGACATCTCAAGATTGAAGCTGCTGATGACAAAACCAAACTCAGATGAAATGTGCTCTAAACCTAGAAATACTTTGGGGTGAAATCGTCCACAGATTTGTCTTTTGGCTGATGAGCCCACAGTGAGAAATGTCGGCTTGGGCTGCTGTGAAATTTCAGCCTCAGACATCCTTCAGCTTTCACAGTTTGGTGGTAAAAATGTCGGCACGTGGCCTCTGTGTGCAGTCACGTGGGGAAGTGGGTTGGAGGCATGTGTGGTGAGAAAACAAAATAACTTCAAACATTTCTCACCTCGAAGGAGACATCTGTGTAATGTCAGAGCTGCTGCTGCCTTCACGGAACACGGCAAACTCTGGAGAAATCAGTTACCAAGAGATTCAAACAGGAAGCAAAAAGCTTTTTAAATCATCTGTTTCTCCTCGTTACTATAAATATCTAACACTAATTTCATAATATTCACATATTTCTGTATTTTAAAAATGTTTTAGTGTTAACCAGACAGCTACCTCACCATTATCCCAATGCTAAATTCAACCCAAATCAGACATAGGCAGAAGGTAAAGGCGATCCACACTGAAGAGGCAAATGAAATGTGTGTCATAAAATACTCGGCAGCTGCTTAAGGTATTTTCATTTCATGCCAAGATTTATTCATTACAAAACATATAAACTGCTCGTATAATGTAATGCCTTATTATAAATTAACATCAGCAGTGAATATGCGTGGAGCAAAACACTCTTTGGCCGCTAATATAAAGGCAAAGATATATTTCCTCAACCTGATTTAATCTACTAGAGGGCAGATTATTAGGGTTGCATCATTTCTGAAAAGAGAAAATTTTAATTTTTTGGACAACATAAACAGAAACTCACCTGTGTCTTCATGGGTTTTCTTCAGGTACTCTGGCTTCCTCCTACAGTCCAAAGGCATGCGGTTAATTTGTGGTTCTAAATTTTCCATAGATGTGAATGTGAGTTTGAATGGTTATTTGTATTTCTGTGTTGTAAGCCACTTCTTTACAGCGACTTTGCTGACTACACAGAAGAGAAAATGAAAGCAGACTAATTGTGGACCATTTCTCAGTTGGCTGAATCTTCTTCCATTGTTGTACTGATTCAAACTATTGCTGCCTGTCACTCTGCAGCGGTTGAACTGTATCTCTCAGACCAGTACCATTCAATTCTGCAGAACATGAAAGACAGCTCATAAAAATTAGCTGCTAATATGGAAAGTATGTATCTATAATGGTGATCGCATAATAAATTAAAAGAAATAACAGGTAAACATACCTGCACTGTGTCTTGGCATTATGTTAGCTTGGTAAGAAATGATCTTGTTATATAATTTGATTTTGATGAGGCCCTGTCAAAGAGAAACTCTCGATATTTCATAAAGCGCCTTTGAATTTTCCTCCAGAGCACGAGTGTTAGTCAGAATTCTACATGGATTATTTATTCACAGCACCATTCATACAAACTGTCCTGTCATAAGAAACATAAGAAATTGGGTTTCTTATGTATTTTGATGGTGGATTGGCTGCAGCTGGTTTGGTGTTTCCAACTCTGAGGATCCACAACAAACAGAAAGTGAGAGCCAAACAGTGAGTCAGTGGGAACCCCTCTGAGTCTTGAGACTTTCCCACACCAATGAGTCATGATAGGACTCAGCTGGTCCAGAACTTGGGAATCTCCTTCACCAAACATCGCCAAAGGACCAGCACACAAGACACACCCAAATGTGTTTCCAGCTTATTTGTCTTTGTCATCAGCTGTCGATGGATGCTGCCAGGCTGTTTCCATGGTCATCCTGTTGGATGACGCATGTGGGTGAATCTTACTTGGGTTGCAACATAGGAGTTTTACCTAATCAGAGATGAATAACAGCTTAAGTAATGAAACTTTTTAGTCAGATGACACCACTGGGACCAATGATCATTTATCTGATTCAGATCCATTTGTTTAAGTTTTATTCTTTTCAAAGTTGGGCAAAGAGAATGAGGTAAAGAGGTCTTGTTGTTTCTCTTAACTTGTTGGACAGCTTTTGGTGCACAACCCTTCAGAGACCTGAGGATGACTCAGATTCTACAATAAGGGAGAAAGGATGATAAAACACTATTGTTTCTGCTGTCCTGGTTAAACAGGAAACATTTGTACTCATGTGGTTCCAAATGGAACATTAGTCCATCTTTTTTACATCACATTGTGATGAATATCCACTCAATAGAAAAGTGATGTCCTTCAAAGACCCTTCATTGTCACTTGTGTATGGTGTAATGCTGACTGACTTGCAGCAGCATGTTAGGGTTCTTGTTGTTCTCTCAAGCCTGTTTGGATACTGCAGCTCAGCACTGATTAAGAAATGCAAACAGAAGTCATTATAAAGCAGGTAAATAGAAGGAAATACATACGGTCATTAAACCAAAAGCTAGAACAGCATGTCCTCTGTAAAAAGCCACCTTTATATGACTCTGTAGGCTGTTTTGTTATGGTCAGAAATTCATTAACCAATCACGTTCATCCAGGATTGTGGGACCAAAAAAATTATGCGGAGACGAAAAACAGCAACATGTTTGCTAGATTTTGGCAACATTAAAAGAGACAAATAATAACCAGTAACTTTAATAAGACATTTTGATTTAGATATTGGCTCCCAAAAACTTTGTTATTGCTGGTTAGGTCACCAGATTGATGGGTTTCTATATTTCTACCTATCTACCTAACAGGCAGTAGGTCATTCTGTCCAACTCATTGAGATCTGGGCTACATTCTTGTTTTTGTGGTATCAAGCAGGATTATATTAGTAGCAAATGCTGCTTTTAATGCAGCATATCCACAGCCTAACATGTTCTCTTTTTTTTCTGGACATATGCATGACAAAAATCACCATGGTCAAAGCAACCACACTGCAAACAACCAGTTACCCATCAACAATGAGAATGACCAGCCAGATACTTGACATATGATTCTTCTAAAACTGACTAACACTCCCTTCTTGTTGTAGCCCTGCTCTTCAACAATGCCCTCTCTAACGGTGTGTTCACACCGAACGCGATGGACGCGAATAGAGCGTCAGGTTTACATGTAAAGTCAATGGAAAGGCGCGATGACGCGCGATTGCGGGTCCCGCGAAAATTCGGAAGCAGATTTGCGTCGCGAAAACGCCAAAACGCGTGAAACGCGCGTCAGTGTAGCGCGTCTGGCGCGTTTGACTCGCGAATAAAACCACGCGCGTGAGTTTTTGTGTTGCATTTTGTGCATACGCGCGTTTCGCGTCTACCGCTCGAGTTGGAAAAATCTGAACTCCAGCGTCAAATCGCGCCGCGACAACCAATCAGGAGCCTGGTGACGTGGCTGTTACCTAGGTCAAAGGGGCAGATCCAGCCAAAGCCTTTCATACTTCAATGGAGGGGAAGGCTAATCAATGCGGTAGCAAACAACTCGGAGCTGTACAACACCAGGTGCTTTCAGTACCGAGACAGGAATAAAAAGGACCGAGCTTGGAGGAAGATATGTGAAGAGATCGGGCAACCTGGTAAGTTCATTCATTTCTCTTTTGAAAGTTTTCACTGACCCGGGGAAGCCGCACAAAAGCTAGCAAGCCACCGCTATTTTCCCACTGACGTACAAATACCGTTCTGCTTTTATGCATGTTGTCATTTAGGAATATATTTTATTGTTTATTAATAAACAGCACACAGTGGTCCCGCTGTTCATCCGTCACTGCTTTGCTTTTTCGCTGATTTTTTATTGCACAGTACAGCATTGCATTCTGCAGCCTGATTGACAAATCTCCTGCGCTTGCCAAATTTATCACGTTTGGTTTTGATAACCATCGCGTCCAATAGAAAAAACAGCACAAAAACACCCATAACTATGAGCCTCATTCGGAAATAGACACCTGCACCGTGAGGGAAAAAGGCGCACGAAAGTGGCGGGCAGATGAAGACAAACCGCGGCATAATAATACTTTTACGTTTTGCAATCTACAAAGGTTTGCACTTTGAGAATCAATTGTGAGAACTGTGACCAGGGGCTAGTTATTCTGAGAACCCCTGCAATAAATGAGGGACCACTGTCTACTCTACGATTATTATATCCAACCTGTTAACATTTAATACTGTATTGATAGAACCAACTGATTCTGCAGCAGAGCATCCCCAGTCCCTGAGCTCCTGCTGCTGCACCCACAGATATGTACAGCAAGCACTGATACCTTTTTAGTCGGTGGGATTGCCTGTGATCACCTTTACTAAATATCTACAACCAATCTGATTATATCCTGTTATTGTTTTTTTTTTTTTTTTCAATGTTGAAATTAAAATCTAGTAGCAGCCTTCTCATTTCTTTGTGTTTTGTGCTGTTTTACAGGCCCACAGAGGAGGACGGCTCCGAGGCAGATGAGGGACGGGTCCCAGGACGGTCCATCGGCGGTGGAGCTGGCCATCCTGGTGTCCCTGAAGAGGCCACACCAGTCTCCAATGGAGCATTTCCTCCTCAGCCTTGTTCCTGCTCTGGAGAGCAGCTGGTCCTTTTTATTCCTGTCTCTCTGTAAATTCTTATATTTTATATATTTATGTTTAATGTTTTTCTGTTTGAGAATTTTAATATTATTTCAAATAAATGTTTATAATGACTAATGTCTCAGTTCTACTACACAGCAAATGTTGGCACACGACTTGACACATGTAGAATTTATTTCATATTATACTAATGACAAAATATACTAATACAGTGGGATGCAAAAGTTTGGGCAACCTTGTTAATAGACATTATTTTCCTGTATAAATTGTTGGTTGTTACAATAAAAAATGTCAGTTAAATATCATACAGGAGACACACACAGTGATATTTGAGAAGTGAAAAGAAGTTTACTGGATTTACAGAAAGTGTGCAATAATTGTTTAAACAAAATCAAGCAGGTGCATCAATTTGGGCACCACAAAAAAGAAATGAAATGAATATTTAGTGTATATCAATGTGTGTGTCTCCTATATGATATATGGGGTGCCTTTGTCTGGATGTGCTTCCCATCCAGAGCTGCACAGCACAGAGGAAAGTTCCAGCGCTCCTGGAATCCCTCTGTGATGGACCGCCAGTCTCCAGGTGAAGGCACAGCCATGAAGTCGTCCACTAGACAGTCCCAGATGGACGTCGCTGCCTGGGGGGTGATCTGGCTCACCGTGGACACACCGACTCTGAAACTGAACGCGATGGTCCTGAAGGAGTCCCCGGTGACAAGGAACCTGGACAAAATTGTTCAAAATCAGTATTATGTGTACTGCAGTTACAAAATACATTATTCAAATTCCAAAATACTTTTGTGATGTCAGATTTAAATCACAAAACTTAAATCTTACATAAAACATTTTGTAATTATAAGGATAATTACAAAATGTATATTAGATAATATCTAAAACAGTTGTTTTGTTTTAACTTTAACATATCATAATTTGATTGGTAGCAACTTTCACAACTACAGTGAGCCAATCACTCATAATTCCTAAACATGTCAATCAGGTAGGAATGAAGTAAGACATTAATAGAAATAGAGTTGTGTGTTGACATGTAGCCCTTTCCTTGCTTAAATCATTAATATTTTTGAAAAATTAATCTGTGATAAGACATAGCTTATCAAGATAGAACCATGTAACTAGAGATGAACCAAACTGTTCACAGTTTTATCTAACTCTGTTTTAATAAAGGCTGGTGACCCCTGCTATAGAGTCTGACAGCTGCAGGGATTATATACAAATATTCAACTATCCCAGAATTAAACCAGGTCTAAATAAAAAGGAGTGAGTATCACTACAAAGGTTAACTCAGTGGTCCTAATGCTACAGTTTGATATCAGCAAACACCGAGCGCATACATTGATGTGACACCACAGCCATGCTATCATTGCAAACACTGATAACAGCATAAATCGAATTAAATCGGGACTTGATGAAACCTTCTGAGTATCACTAGAAATATTATAAAGAGTCGTCTCTGTACCACAGTTTGCTTTCAGTAAACACCGACAGCATTCACTGTTAGCATAGCACATCCATGTTAGCAGTGTATAACTGGATGGATTAGCATATATTAGCACAGGTATCAATAAAGGACTACCGTATTAAATACTTTTACTAACCTCAGGCAGACGGACAGGCGCTCTGCAGGTGGGATTGAGCGCCTGTAGTCGGTGTCTAGGCGGGCGATGCTGGGACCGACGAGGGACAGCAGGTCCTCAAACTGGCCGAGTGAATGACGGTGATAGCGCTGGAATCGGCCGTCATCCAGGCGCAGCTCCTGGAGCAAGTGGTGAAACTCACCAAACTGCTCATGCCTCTGGAGGACCTGATGGACCCAGGTACGGCAAGGATGTCCTTTACGCCGCTACTCTGCTCTCCACAGTACATAGAGAAGGGAGACTCTCTCTTCAAGCGCTAGCTCGATAGCTGCCATCTTGCAAAGATACCGGTCTGGCACAACTCCCTCCCACATTCCTCCCACATTTCCGGTTCACGCGCGTCAAAATATCATATTTTGACGCGCGATGGATTTTTCTTGGACACGCGTTGAGACGCGAATGTACACGCGTCAAATTAGGGGCGTTTGGGGCGTTTTATTCGCGTCCATCGCGTTCGGTGTGAACACACCGTAAAAAAAACAAAAACAAACAAAGATAAACAAGTGTTTTGCATAATCTTGCAATCTATAGTCACATTTTGAGTGTCACCCCTAGTGGTTGTCTGAGAAATTGTGTGGTGAATGGACTTGTTTTTCTATATTGTTTTCTGCTTGAGCACTCAGTGCTTGGGATTGTATATGCTGTGCTTTATGGAACATGCTACATTCATTCATTGATACAAGAACCTTTACCTATTCTTTTTCTACTTAGTGCTTTCTATCTAATATTCACACTCCAGTGGATGCATCAGAGAGCAACTTGCCTACAATTAGTAGATAATTAGTAGATAAGCTACTTTGGTTGCCTGGAGCTCAGGAGGTAATGTAAAATGTACCCTTTTGTCATGACCTCTGTGATGCATAACTCTGATAACTGTAAAGCTTTCGCTACTCGTTTAGCTTTTCTTAACCGAGTCATTTCTACCTTATTTCAGCCCTTCTTCAAGAACAAAATGAGAAGTTGGTGAGGGTGATCTTTGCTTATGCAGCTTGCTAGGGCTACCCTTGGAAAAGCCCAGAACCAATTGTAATGGTAATCAAACAAAATCTTTACTGATATATACTGAGGAGTCATTAAGGGGAGGTCATCAAATTTCATTTTTGTACAGCAAAGAGTTAAAAACTGAGCTGTCTGAGATATTTAATCTTGTGAAGAGGCCAGTTTTTTAAATGGGTGAAGATATTTTCCTTAACTCAACCAAAACAGTGAATGAAATTAAAATTAAAATGCTCCAGATTACAACTGGACTTGTAGACTCATGAGTCTTTTCACATGGTAAGAAAGAAATTATGATTGTTTAGTTGGAAAACTTTGTTTCGGTTCTTCAGATGGTACTAATTCTTTTATCAAATGTCTGTTGACAACTTTGCAAAGACACCTTTCTTATTTTGTTAAATCTCTTTGGCTTGTTTTAAGTTTCCTCTACTTCTTCATGAATCTGGGAACTGTTAAGTGGTTTTTAATGCGTTTTGTGGAAAGCTAAGGAAATGTGAATTTTGCAGAAGTTGAATTATGAGGAATCAATTGGTGACTTTTCAAGAAGAAATAATAGGAACCCTTACTCTTTTTGCCTTCATTATGACACCACAGAGCCTTTTTAATTTAATTTGAAGGACTCTTTAATTCCTCCCAAAATGATTTATCAGAGGTGACTCTGGATCAGCTGCAGCCACTCTGATGGATGAACAGCTGCTGCTTCTTCCTGGAAACCTGTTGTTTCCCCACATGTTGGATGTTTTATAATCTTCAGCCCTGGAAACAGTTTTCATAACTGCATCTGAATTTATGGAGTATTATTCATCTACTATTCACAGTACTATTCCACCATTTTTGTGCTCATCTCCACACATTTCTTCAATCGTTGTAAATATTAAAGCTGTATCTTAACATAAGGTTTGCATCAGGATTCAGCCTCCTGAACTTTCAGCACTGAGTTGCAGCTTTCCTCAGACTGAGGGTCCACACTGTAAGTTTAGGCAGGAGAACACTAATGACTGATAATAAAACATGGACATGTGGTTGTTAAAGCCATTAAAGACCCTCATCAGCCTTTTCAAACAGAAAGGCTCTTGTTTCAGAAACACAGATTGGACATGGACTTTGCATATGTTTTAGTTCTTAATCTTCCATTTTTATTTAGCTGAATAGAAATGTTGGAATTGCTGATGCTGATTTAGACATAAAACTTCACACAAATTAAAATAATGCAGAACACACTGAAACAAACAGTAAGAGATGACGCAACCAAAGCAAAGATCAAGCATATACAAAAAAAATGGGGGAAATTAACAGTAATAAGGAATGTGAAATGGTTCCCTACTGCTGTCTGTTTGAGAGCAAACTGTGTGGAAGTTGGGTGCCCTCTAGTGGATCAGTGACGGCAGACACATACACAGGTTTAAATATCCAATGAATGTGTTACAGTATCAGCTACTGATAGCAAACATCAAGCTGTTAAACTGATGCAGATGTACACAGATGAACAATCTTTAAAAATAAAGCAAAAATAATGATTCAATTGCATTTTCTGCATTAAGCTTTGAACACTGAAAAATTAGGTTAGTGGTTTCACTTTGTTTCCACAAGTGAAAGTAAAAGTCAGTAAAAGTAATTTAATTTAATTGTTTTTGTTTTAAAAGACGAAAGATTATGGGAATCTTCCACGTCACTTTATAAATCATGAAATCATAAAACATTGATAATTGCAATAAAAAAACAAAATTAAATCACTATTTTTTAGTAACAACTGTCTATCCTTCACATCACCTTTGAGGAATTTTGGCCGACTGGACTTTGACCCTCTGGACTTTGAACCATTGCAACAGCTTGATTTACTGTTGTAGATTTTCTGCTGGACTTAGGATCTCTGTCCTGTTGCATGAAAAAAAATCCTCCTCAGGTCCTACAGGGTTTTGCTGGTGGTCACTTCGATGTCACTCAGATCCTTGTAGGTCTTTGATTGGTTCATATTGCACTTTATTTAATAAAACCAGCTTTTTCTTATAATACATTTTATCAACTTCAGATTGCCTAATGTTACATTAGCACTAAAGAAGAAGAACAGTTGGACATCCCAGTGCAACAAAAATGGTTGCCTCCATGTGCAGTAAATCCGTGTGCAGTTGCATTGCCTTTGAAATTGCTGCTTTGAAGATGGGGACCAGATTTGCAGCAACTCACAGTCAGTTGCTAACTTCAAAGAAACTCTGATGTGTCAGGACCGTTCATCAACCTATTGCTATTTAGGGGATCAAGTTGGCACTATATATAATATATTTCTAAAAAAAATTTCCTGTGGAAGAAACAAGTTTAAAGAAACTTTCAACAATTACCTCTCGTTTGTTTTGTTTTTTTGTTTTTTTTGTAATTTATGTGTTTATCTGAAGTCTGAGAAGCTCATGAAACCTCAGTTCTAAAATATGGTGGAAGGAGTCATACCTGTGTGGTCGTACAGATGCAGAACAAAATGCTGAAGAACTGGTATGCTTTTCCTGAATTAAGGAGAGTGAAATATCCCAGAGTCCAGGACAGACCGAGTAACACCGCCAGAGACAAACTGATGAGGAACCTACTCCTTAAAGACGACTTCTTGTTGCTGCTGTAAAAACAGAAAAAGTTAAAACCCAAATTGAAGCATGGCAGAAATGATTCATCTGTGGAAGTTTTTACATCATGCCTATTAAGATGCAGTTAATGCATTAATATACATTTTCTGAAAACAAAAATGGAACATTATAGTGGTATTGTTTACAAACATTTAAAAACATTTCTTTTCCTTAAAATTGTGTATTCATGTATTTCTTCAATGTTACTATTTTGAAAAAATATTGAAAATATCAACTTAATATGAAAGTAAAAAAACTTTGTGTCATGTTTTTTTAAACAATTTAAAAAAACCAAGTATTTGCAAATTTTGTATTTCATGAGTCTATACTCAAAAGCCCACTAATATTCTGACTTTTTCTTTCTTCATGGAATCATTTGTAATTAGCTTGAAGTCAGCAGTGAGAGGACGACAGCAGCGTTAGATGTTACCTGGTCAGTCTGGTATCAACTTTGCACGTGGCCATGGAGGTGAGAACCAACAGGACGATATTGTAAATCAGGATCAGACCGATAGGAAGAAGGAAAGCCCAAAACATTGGCTTCCCAAAGTTGAACTGTTGCTTCTTATCCAACGCTGCCAGCCAACAACTGCAATGAGAGGATAAAAGAAGCATTAAGAAAAATACTTTTTGTCTATGTTGATCAAAACTTTACAAATACTTTATAACTGAAGATGTAAAATTTTAGTACTCTGGTATGCTAACGCCACATCACACCTCAACAATAAACTGTTCTATAAATTAAACTGTGATGTGGCAAATTTCATAGAAATGTCAAAAACATTTGGACAAGGCAATGACTGAACTGGTAATCAAAGCACATATTAAATAGATAAATAATAAATAGAATTGATCACAGCAATGATTACCCACAATTCCTCTTGTCTGTATCCCAGAGGATTGTCCACCCTGTAGCTCACCGCCAGTGTGATGACCATGAAACAGGCTGGCACTCCTAACAGAACACAATAAATCAAAACAGCAGTTGAAATAGATTTAAATTCAACATTTTAAGTGGGCCAGATATTAAAGTCAACATTTTTACTCATGTTTTGTTTTTTGTTTTTTTTATAAATGTATTACTTTTTCATTATTTTTATGTAAATATTGAAAAAAGAACTAACTTTTATTTGGAGTGTTTTGATTGGATTTGATTTATTTATTTATTTATTTTATTTTATTTTATTTTATTTATTTATTTTTTTGCATGTCTTCTTTGGTATTTTAGCAATCAGAATTATTTTCTAAAGGCTAAGAAAGATGCCCACGGATTTATTGTACCAAGTGGATCATTCTAGCTTTGCCGTATTGGTCCACTTGATTTACCTTTGTTATTGGTTTATTATTATTATTATTTCATTTTACTTTAAGTTATTACAGATGGGACAGACATGACTGGGGGATAGGAAAGGGAGAAAGAAAGAAAGGGAGGGAAAGAAAAACAGAGGGGAAGAGGGACAGTGAGAGAAGACATTAAAAAAATCTGCTGGATCACCTGTTGAAAGAAAAAAATAAACAAACAAGCAAAAACAGAGCAACACAATAGGGAGACTACAGCAATAACCTAGATAAGTGTAACTAACAGTAAATACTAAATATTGAATGTTATTGAGCAGCACCAAGTGCATGACAGCACACGCTGTGCTTTGAGGTAGCAGCCAAGAAAGAAATAGTTTGTTTCTGTGAGCACCCGTGTCAACACCTGTGTGCATGAGCGCGCTTGTATTCAAAAGGTTTCTCCATGTAACAATCTGTAGGGAGTGCATCACCACGTGTTATGGCAACAGCACCGCTTACAACCGCAAAGCTCTCCAGAGAGTGGGATAATTGGAGGTGAGCTTCCCTCCCTCCAGGACATCTACAGGAAGCGGTGCCTGAGGAAAGTGGGGAGGATCATCAAAGACTCCAGTCACCCCAGCCATAAGCTGCTCAAACTACTTCCATCGGGCAGGAGGTAATGCAGTATCCGGTCCTGAACCAGCAGACTGACAGACAGCTTTTTCCATCAGGCCATCAGACTGTTAAACACTTCATAGACACCTCACCTTCACTTACTGGAACTCCAACATTATGCACATCATACTGTAGACAAATGCCACTTATTTTGCACATTTCCAACAACCGACCTCTGTTTATGTTTATTTCTATTTAATGATATATATATATGTATACACACACATACGCGCACACACACACACACACACACACACACACACACACACACACACACACACAAACACACACACAAACACACACAGGTATATATACATATATAGCATACATATTCATATTCTGCTTGTTCTTATGTTATTGTATTGCATTTTGCACACCTCTGTTGCTTGTGAAGCTTGCACACAAGAATTTCACTCACATTTGTTGTACCAGTGTACCTGCAAATGTGATGTGACAATAAAAGTGATTTGATTTGATTTGTACACACACTCCCCAAACACACTCTACCCCAGGTCCAGGTACCATTGCCATCAAAAGGGCAATCCACCCCTAGACCCATAAGACTTTACCCTTTTCCCTGGGGTGAAGACAGGCAGACCACCATCTGTCCTGCAGCAGAGTGTTTGCTTTTAAAATCAGTTTTGTTTTGGTTAGCTTCAAGAGTAGGTTTACTATGTTTTGGTTTAGGATTTATCACTGGAAAATGTTTCATCTCACTTCAGTTTTTATTTTGAATTATTAAACATAGATGTTATTTGTCAGTGCCAAATTTAAGACTCTTAGATAAGTCAAATAAGGATTCGGGTACAGGAAGATGGTGATAGACTGTCTGAAGCAGTTAGAACAAGACAATGCTATTGAATGGACCTCATAACACAGGCTATACCCAGGGGAATCTACACCAAGTCTGTATGGTTTACCGAAGATACATAAACAGGAGGCACCTTTAAGACCAATTGTATGATCAACTTGGTCACCTATAACATCTCTAAGTTTTTGGCCTCGATCCTCAACCCGCTGGTAGGCAACTCTGAACACCACATCCAGAACACCTTGGATTTTGTTGAGAAGGTGAGAGATGTCATTATGGAGGCATGTTACATCTCTCTTCACTTGCATCCCAGTCACTGAAGCGTTGGCAATAGTTCGTAAGAGATTACAGGATGATCCCAACCTCAGCAACAGGACCGCTCTCAGCATCGACCAAGTGTGTTTGATTTTGAAACTGTGTCTTCATTCCACCTACTTCACATACAAGGGTCAATTCTACGGGCAGAAACATGGGTGTGCCATGGGTTCCCCAGTGGAAAAGAGGGCTTTGTTATTCTACGCTGGAACACCACCAAGCCATTGGTTCAGATATGTGGATGACACCTGGGTGAAAAACAAATCTCAGGATGTACCACATTTCACAGATCACATTAACTTAGTGGACCGACACATCAAATTCACCAGGGAGGATATGAAAAGTGGCAGGCTAGCCTTCTTAGACTGTGAGATTTCCATCAGTAATGAGGGACATCTAAAAGCTGATGTGTACCGTAAACCTATGTATACGGATCAGTATTTAAGATTTGACTCCCATCATCCACTGGAGCATAAACTGGGTGTCATCAGGATGCTACAACACAGCGCGAACACCATCCCCACTGACACAGCGGCCAGGGAAGCAGAAGAACACCACATCAAGAAGGCCCTGAGTAAATGTGGTTATCCCAGCTGGACTTTTGTCAAAGCTGGGAAGGCGCCTAAAGAAAGCTCCAGCCGAACCAGGAGAGAAGGACAACCGCTGCCTAAGCGAAAAAGCCTGTAGTGATCCTGTATGTGTCAGGAGTATCGGAACAGTTGAGACGCATTTTTTCCAAACACCATGTCTCTGTTGCTTTTAAACCAAAACACGCTGCACCAAAAATTGGTCCACACCAAGAATCCACACCGAGGTCCCCCGACACAGAAAGAGTAACACTGTGTACGCTGTTAAGTGCCAGGAGGATTGCCAGGATTTATACATCAGGAAAACCAAACAACCTCTGGCAAAGCGGATGGCACAACACAAAAGAGTTACCTCATCAGGCCAGGACTCTGCAGTCTATTTACACCTACAGGCCAGTGGACACTGTTTTTTCCTCAATAGTTTTTTGTCTGATTTTAGATCAATTGTGTTAATACAGTATGTCAAAATGAAACATAACTGTAAATTCAGACATGCGAGGTTGTGCTGAAAAGAATGATACCAAACAAGGCAAAGCAAATCGTTTTTAAAGGTGAAATGTAGAGGTAAAATTTAAAGTAGTCAAAAACAGCCAATTATACCCTTGTTGCTTTAATGCATTTTTAAAAATATTTCAAATTTGGCATTTTTGTTTTCTTTCAGAATGTCCTACCCCATCCCAGAGTCACACTCAGTGGAGTCCAGTGTGTTGGCAGGCTGCGGCGCATTGACCGGACCAGCAGCACCAGTTGAGTGCTGTATACACTGTTCCACATGAAGGTGGCCATCAGGAGGAAGTGCAGCAGAGCTGCTACAGCCGTACACGAGCCACGGTCCGGTTCTATGTGTTCATCAGAATTCAGGAGGTCGTTGGTCAAATCATCACCCTGCACCTTAGTGTCATTCTGTCTGCTGGAGTTTTGGACTCCAGAGAGGAAGGTGATGATGAAGGCCAGCAGGCTTAGGTATATGCACAGCAGAGCCAGCTTTGAATTCAGGTTACTTTGCTGCCCATGAGTATTCCTGAAGAATCTACAGAGAGAAAAAAACAACAACGTTTTAATATTTTTAAACTTTTGTATTTCTAAAAGGAAAACACAAAAAAGAAAAAGAAAAATGTAAGCCCATTTGTAAAGCCCGTACAGTCAACAAAATCATTTGGTTTTAAGCACATCTTTTTGCTTTAAATGTAATGAAAAATATTTCTTATTATAGATATTTTTCTCTATATATAACTTATTTCTTTGATATTAAGGCTTAAAATCAATCAAACATGTTTTTCTTTTTAGCTGATAATATAATTATTTTCATAATTAAACAAACTAACCTTAAACAATAAAAAATTATTGATTACTACTGGTTTTCAGGTCTTACAAATGGGAAAACATACTCCAATTATCCCTCCCAAAATTCTCCTGAATTTAAAATACTGCTTTTATTACAAACTCTACAGACACCAGTTTTACCAGTTTAGGACTTTAATTAGTCAGATAAAATAAGAAAATAATCAATCCTTATTGTTATTATAATTATACTGTTTGTTGGATCCAAGCAAGTTTCAGTTTGTGAAATAACAACTAGAAGTGATGAGTGGTAAATGTGATGAGAGAATTTAAATGCAACATAATTTAAAGTCATTTCTAATCTGTGAAGTAACCCAAACTTACTTTTCTTTAATGTGATAAATGATCGTCACAACCAGACCCAGAATAGAAAGAGAAAGTCCCACAATGGAGATCACATCCAGAGCTTTCGCATACTCGTAGTTCTCTCTGTATGACTGAAAAACAAACAGGATTTAATCATGCCATAAAATATAAATAGTTTACATTTGGAGCTAGTTCATGACCAAGGTTAAGCAAGCTGCAGCCTTATAGCTGTGAACCTGTAAACTTGTGATACTCACCCAGAGAGCAGCAAAGTTGGTGGTGTGGTTACAGAAACATCTCATGAGTCCATCTGAAGTGTTTCCTTTAGAGCAGCCGCTGGTGCTCCAGTCCTTCTGAATGTAGTTCCAGAAAACACAGGAGAAGTCGTACAGAGACGTCCCATTGATGTCCTAAAACAGAAGCACACAGGTTTAGAAATCTACAACTTTGATTTACAAAGTGTCTATTCTGGGTTTGTTTGTAACAATCATCCATCACATTATTCAAATTAAATTCAAAAGTGAGCTAAATCTGACTAACGCCAGGGGAAGCAAAGCTCAAGCCAATGCACACTGGTCAAGAGACTATGAAAATATGACAGGAAACAGAGACCCAGAATCCAGACACACAGCTTGATGCAGGGAAGGACGTAAACGCATAAAGCGATAACACTAACATGAGACTCACTTAACACTAGTGATGGCCAACAATTCTCTTTGGTGACATCTGGTGGCCAAAAATATGGAGAGTAGCTTGAATCTACAACTAATAATGAACTTCTTCATTATGATTTCCCACTCTACAGAACTGAGCCAATAGCTTCTGTTTAAAATCATGTGACAGTTCTGTCAGATATCAGGTTGATGTGATTTGAAAATGTATTTTTTAGTAAAAAATAATGTTATGTCTGTGTTAATAGTAAATCACTGTGATGAATGATCCTTACTTTTTTTAAACATGTGCTATGGCGTGTTCCTTTTTTTTTTTTTTTAGATTGCTTGATGTTTTTTACTAATAATATCTATCTATCTATCTATCTATCTATCTATCTATCTATCTATCTATCTATCTATCTATCTATCTATCGAGAGAGAGATAACAATGTACAACACAATGGATTGGGATTATGCTTGTGCTGAGCTGTGCCCCTTCCTCCACGTGATTATGTAATAAACCAGCGGACAGGCATGTTTATATATAATATACTATAACTTCTATAATTATAACTAGGGCTGGGTATCGTCACTGATTTCTAGAATCGATTCGTTTCCGATTCACAAGGTCCCGAATCGATTCAATCCACGATTCGATTCAATTCAATTCAATTAGATTTGAATCTGGGAAATTTTGACAGTCAGAAATATTATAATTCAGATCAGTACATTTACATATTTTTGTATCTATGAAAAGGAAGCTGACACACGCATGACTTTATCAAAGGTGTGAGCATCACAGCAGATGCCTTTGTGTCAAAATAGCTGAAGATAAAACACAGAAAAACATGAAGGTGGTTTTCCTGGCCTGGGATTTTATAAAAATATCCTGCAGTACATCAAAAATGCAAGAAAACCATTAATCAACATATGACGTTACAGCGGTTTTATTAGAGACACGGCTAAGCGTTTTGCATTTTGCATAATTTTAAAAAGTTTACATTTGTTCAGTATTGAACAGCAGAAATTAGGTTTTCTTTTCGGAAGTATGTAAAACGAAAAGAAAAAAAAACAGCGGCCGACAGCGCTGCAAACAACGGTAGTCTTGTGATAGCAAGCAAGCAAATAATGAAGAAAACAGATTTTTAGACGGGAAACTGTTCTTGAACTACAGAGAGAGAGAGAGAGAGAGAGAGAGAGAGAGAGAGAGAGCTGTGCATGAAGTGTGATTTTATTGTGGTGGAAGCAAAACAGTAAAAGTCAGAGAGAATTCATGACGATGTTTATGTGAAGCGTAGTTTGGATCTTCTTTTGCTGCTGGTTCGGTCAATATTGTTTGGAGAGAGATAAAACCAACAGCTTTAGAATCAGCGAAAAAAGGGCGTAAACACAAAGCATGGACCCACCAACAGATCAGAATCAGCGAGCAGTCGGCTTTCAGCCCCGACCGTGTCCGTGCCGTCAGCTGAGAAAGGCGACATCTCACTGATTCTGATCCGCGGGTCCGCGCTGTGTGTTTACGTCTTTGTGCAGAATCCGTGTACCTGCTCTCATTCGAAATTTTGTGATCTTTCACCTGAGATTCTGGCATTTCGGGCAAAATAAATTTATATTAAAAAAATCGATTCAGGATTTTAATGAATCGATTTCACGTTATCCAAGCCAGATTTTAATCGATAAAACGATTATAAAAACCCACCCCTAATTATAACTATATATATGTATAGTGTATTTCTTATATACATTTTTGACCTGGGAGCAGAATTGCTGATGAACTACTTTTTGTTTAGGAATAAGCAGAGTGTCCTCTCTTCCCAGCTCCATGTCTCTTATTATGTCACACACGTTTGCTCTCTCGCACAAATCACCAAAATACAGCACAAATCGCACCAATGATTCAGTTCCTTAAATTGAATCAGGTTGTCACGGTCACTGTGTACCCGGCTGGTTGTGCCAATAAACTGATTGCTTGTATTTAAACTACTATAAATAAGTTGTTGGTCTATAATATCTGAAAATGTCAAATGCATCCCTCATGAATTATATCAAGTCATATTGAACCACCAACAACATTCCTGTCACAAGGCAGAAGCTACAGTCAGTTTTGGCAGTGACTTTATTATATCCTTTATTTATACAGTTAAATGAAATGTCTTCTTTAAGAGCAGAAAAAAATGCAACAAATAAAACAATAGTTTTGTAAACATATTTTAAGTGGCCAAAAAGGACCAGATTGGTTATAATGTAGGTAACACAGAGTTATAAAGATACTTGAAAAACAGGTAATTGTATATATAACCCCTTTGTAAATCCTAAGTTAAGAACAAACTCAAACTACTGGATCAAAGACCAGTTGGTTCAAAGACCATGAAAAATGTTTTGTTTTTAATGTGAGACAATGACAGTGCTTGAAGTGAAAAAAAAAACCAACTTATTTCATGTATAAGGAAGTTATGTGGTTTAGAAACACACATTTGGACTTAAAGCAATCCTCCTGAGATACCCAGGAAATACCAAACTCATAGCTAGAGAAAAAAAAACAGTAGTCAATAAATGTTATCACACTTTAATTATCATAGAAATACTGAATTTCTTACTATTGGCCTGAATAGCATCTCCACATGTTGTGGCACCATGTTGGGTTCCTGCCCTCTGACACTCGCTGACAGGACCCTGATGGTGGCCCGTCGCCTCATGTAGAGTTTTGAACGGAAGAAACGATCGTTCTGATAGAGAACGAAACCCAGAGAGAGGTTTGAATCTGTCTTATGGCCTCTGACACCTTCGCCTAATATAAGAAAAAGAAATCCACTGTAGTTAGTAAAAACTAGTTGAAATTTGAAGCTTTTTACTAATAACAAACTAAAACAGCTCTCTTATAAATACCCCTTACTAATACAATGAGCTTCTTCAAAAGTTCTGTTGTTCTCTCCCAGGAATGCAGTAAGTGGAAATGCAGAAAACTCACCTTTTGGGAATTGTATGCAAATAAGGGCATCAGCTACGAAACCGTTTCCCACGACAACCTGTGTTGCGTTTGTGTTCAGCTGAATTCTGTTGGCTATAAAACTGTCAGAGTCCCCTTTTGCAAAACAAAAAACTGAGCTGTTAGTGATCACATAAAATCAATTTTAAAATTCCAAATGTAAGCTTTAAACCAACAAAATACTATTGTAGTAGTTGTAAAAGGTGTAGTGAAAGGTTTAGGTGTACTAGGAATTGTTGAGGAAGTAGTATCAGAAGTGTATGTAATAGTATTCAGCCACAGCAAAGAATACCTAAATACTAACTAATAAAAACTAAAACATTCCAAACACAATGAGTTCACAAAAGGACTATAATCTCAAAATGCTGGGTCACAGACCCAGACCCCCGACACCACCGTGCACATAATTCCTCAAGGCGATCCTTCACTTCTCATGTGCTTTCACTAGCGCCATCTAAACCCTCCCTCCTTGACACAGTTATTCAAGACAGCTCTCAAAGGTGACTTGTGGTTCTGACAACATCAAAAATGGCATTATCATCTTCTATGAGGTTCAGCCGCTTGGTGGAATTGTATGTCAGGGGCTGGGTCTGTGACCCAGCAGTTTTGAATTTGTTTTCTATTTCTATATCTTATGTTCTTGTGTTGCCACTATTAGTTAAGATTAGTTGAGTTTTTTTCTAGTTTTACTTCTTCTATAACTCCTGATTTATAAGTCTTTTCTTGTCTTCAGTGTCAATATGTCATGTGTTTCTTGTCTGCATACTCCATGTTGTCAAGTTTGTGTGCCATGTCTAAGTCTCTCATTGTTTCTTGTTTTATTTTTATAAGGTCTCATGATCATTGTGTTTAGTTTTGCTTCCCCTGTGGTGTCACTATGTTCACTCTAATCAGCTGTTTTCACTTCCCTTGTTTCCACTTCCCTCATTACCCTTTGGTGTATTTAGCCCTTTGTCCTCCTTTGCTCAGTGTCAGGTCATCTGTTCTGTTTTGCGCCATGTCTCCATGTTACAGGTATCTTTGTATCCACATGAAGTTTCATGTTTAGGGTTTTATGTTTATTTTTAGCTTTCCCGGTTATTGTTTAGTCTCGTCTTTGTTTGCCTTGTGCGTTGCTTTGTATTTCTCCATCAGCCATATTAAACATCTCGCTTTTTGTTAATTCAAGTTTTGATCCACGTTCCTTTGTTTCTGCATTTGGCTCCACTATTCACAATACATACAGTCTGCTTCTGCATACTGTGACATTATACTTGGCTCTCTGCCAGTTTTGTGGGTTATCTTTATGGAAAGAGGTTCTCCTCTAATCAGTTCAAATTCAAATTCAAATTTTATTTGTCACGTACACAGTCATACACAGTACGATATGCAGTGAAATGCTTGGACAACTGCTCGTGACCTAAAGAAAACAAAAAAGGAAAAGGCTATGAATGAGATAGGAAATAAATATGAAAAATTAAAAAGGGTAAATTTTACTAGGAAGGAATAAAATATAAATTAAGGTTAAAAAGGAAATAACTGTACAACACAAATTAGAATGAAGGGTAAATTTAACTGGGAAAGAATAAGATAAAATATATAAATTAAAGTTGAAAATAAAATAACTGTACAACAAAATACACAATACACAATATAGAACTATATAAGAATGCATGAAGAAATATAAATAAATATATACACAATAACAGCAGCTGTACAAGTATTAACTGGAAATGAAGAATATAGTGACCAGTGTTCAGAGTCAAGCCACGTCGCTACCTGATCAAGGGTTACCCTCGATCATCTATCAAGGTCTTTTGTTGTCCGGAATATCCTTTGATCTCTTCTCTTGCCATTTATTTCAAATTTTCCAAGCTCATCCACTCTACTCTATGGAATTCTCAATCACCTTATTGAGGCCATGGGCTACTTATCTTCGCTAGCCTGCCTACCGGTTAGTGCAGATATCTTTAGACCTTCATAACACAGTTACTACTACAGGGTGGGCCATTTATATGGATACACCATAATAAAATGGGAATGGTTGGTCATATTAAAGTCCTGTTTGTGGCACATTAGTATATGTGAGGGGGCAAACTCCTCAAGATGGTTGGTGACCATGTTGGTCATTTAGAAGTCGGCCATCTTGGATACAACTTTTGTTTTTACAATAGGAAGAGGGCCATGTCACACATCAAACTTATTGGTAATGTCACAAGAAAAACAATGGTGTGCTTGGTTTCAACGTAACTTTATTCTTTCATGAGTTATTTACAAGTTTCTCTTTGTTCTAAGCCATTGACATGTCGAAGAGGTTAACACGTGAGGAGTGGATCAAAATTGTGTTGATTTCTGGTGAACGCAGTAACCGGGTCATTGCAGCAGATTTCAATGCAAGACACCCTCTGAGACCACCCATCTCCCATGCTACAGTTAGCAAACTGCTTGCTAAGTTTCGTGAAACTGGTTCAGTGTTGGATTTGCTAAAATGTGGATGCAAGAAAACTGTCACTAATGAAGAAACATCAGTGGCTGTCCTAGCTTCATTTAGCAAGAGCCCACAGCGTAGCACTCGTCGCATGTCACTGGAGAGTGGTATTAGTCGAACATCCCTTCGGCAGATATTAACTACTCACAAATGACACCCTTACAAACTCCAGCTACTGCAGCATCTCAACGAGGATGACCCAGATCAGCGCACAGAATTTGCAGAATGGGCAAAACAAAAATTGGAACAGGACCCTCAGTTCACGCAGAAGATTTTGTTCAGTGATGAGGCAAAATTTTATGTGAATGGTGAAGTTAACAAACAAAACCACCGCTATTGGTCTGACACTAACCCACATTGGATGGATCCCTCCAAGACTGTTGGATCAACAAAAGTGATGGTATGGTGTGGTATATGGGGTACAACGATGGTGGGTCCATTCTTCATCATTGGAGACCTCAAGGCCACTGGATATTTGAAATTGCTACATGATGATGTGTTTCCCTCTTTATGCACTGAAGCTGGCACGTTCCCTGAGTTTTTCCAGCAAGCTGGTGCACCACCACATTATGGGTGCCAGGTTTGAGCATTCCTAGATGAACAATTTCCTGGGAAGTGGATTGGTCGTCGTGGGCCAGTTGAATGGCCCCTAAGGTCTCCCAATCTGGTCCCCTTAGACTTTTATCTTTGGGGTCATCTGAAGGCAATTGTCTATGGTGTGACGATACGAGATGTGCAGCACCTGAAACTACACTGTTGCTATCAGTGTGTGAAGAGTGGGAGAAGAGGGTTGCATTGACAATCCAACACAATGGGCAGCACATTGAACACATTTTATAAGTGGTCAGAAACTTGTAAATAACTCATGAAAGAATAAAGTTACGTTGAAACCAAGCACACCATTGTTTTTCTTGTGACATTACCAATAAGTTTGATGTGTGACATGGCCCTCTTCCTATTGAAAAAACAAAAGTTGTATCCAAGATGGCCGACTTCTAAATGGCCACCATGGTCACCAACCATCTTAAGGAGTTTGCCCCCTCACATATACTAATGTGCCACAAACAGGACTTTAATATGATCAACCATTCCCATTTTATTATGGTGTATCCATATAAATGGCCCACCCTGTACTTCTAAGGGATGCCTTCTTTGGGATCTGACACACCAAAAGCTGGCACCAGTTCCCTTCAGGGCTTTCCCCAAGCCGCAGCTCATTCATGTTTAAGCCATTTGCCTATATGTACTTATTATACTTATGCTTTCAACTCTAACATGAAGACGTTGGCCCAGCTAGTGAATTGGAGATAAATTATGTGAATTTCAGGAGCAGCACCACGCCTTGAAACATGCCCCTTCCAGTTGTTATCTATATATGACCACCCAGTTCTACAAGCTGTTCGTTCTCATTTCCATACCTTACCCTCCCTGACCTTTTTCCATTCTTTCACTTCTTCACTTCTCAGTAGTACATCAAGATCTGCCAGGCCTGGGAGCCACCACCCATCCCCTCAAAACCTTTCTTCAAACTGCAGCTCATTCATGTTTAAGCCATTTACATTTATCTACTAAAAAAATGTTGCCAAACCTAAAGTGAGGATGTGTGTCAAGCTAGTCAATTGAGACATTTGATCTCAGTAAGTCACACGATAGGGTGGGGCAAGGTCTCACAATGGGTTCATCCAGAACCTTGGCTGATAATGACCCACACCCATTTTCATAACTTGGCAAATGTCAGTAAGCAGATGATCGAAATTGGATTAAGCGACAGTTCCATTAGTGCTTAAATCTGCGACTCTCCACCAACTGGTCTTAGAACTGTTGTTTCAAGGTATGAAACTGGGTGTGGCTCAGGCGATTAGAGGATCATCAGGGGGTCCTTTTTGTCCTTCTGCGGGGGGATACTCCCACTAGGTTTAAATCTGGGACTCCCCACCATTTGACCTTAGAACTGAAGAAACTTCTCGGATGAGAGGTGAAACGTCTTCAAGCAACTTAAAGAAGTCCAGACGCTTTTCTTTGCAAGCTCCTTTGACTACAATGACCTGGATGACTGAGAACCTTCACAGACATGTTAATGTTTAATGTTTTTTATGTTAATTAATGTTGAATCGATTCTAATTAGTAGTTATGAACAGTTGTTATGATATGGCAGGAAGGACGGTATTTAACTGCTGCAATCATTGTACATCCATAAATACATCCATACATTACATACATCTATAAATCTGGCTAAGCGGATGGCACGACACAGAACAGCTAACTTGTCAGCCCAGGCATCCAAAGTCTACACCTACAGGCCAGTGGACACTCTTTCAATGATAAAGATGTACACACCCTGGACAGAGAGTCAATCTGGTTTGAGTCAAGCTGAAGTCAAGGAGGTCATTTACGTGAAAAGGACAAGACCATCTCTGAATTGAGGAGGGGCCCTGAGGGTACATCATTCTCCATCTAACAATGTTGTGATTACAGCCATTCCCCAACTCTCTGTGAATGGTACTCATGCCATTGATAAATTGTCATTGATCATGACAATGGTCAGGACAATTTGCTTGACCTCATGCCCTATTGTTTGTCAGTGGTGCTAGTTTCAGTCATTATGCAAATGTACTATTTATAAGGTTGGGGAAACCTGCTATGAGGTGCCGTAAGGGATATTATTACTAAAATGCTCTCACACACACACTACCAAAATTTTATCTCTCACACACACTACTGAAATTTTATCTCTCACACACACACTACTGATATAATGCATTTTTTTTTATTTGGGGCGCCTTTCAGAAACCCAAGGTCACCTTACAAAGAACAAAAAAAAGGAACAATAGTCATAAAATACATAAAATAAGTTAAAATTGCAAAACAGAGCTTGACAACAGATAAAATCAGCACTAAAGCGAATAAACCAGTTTAAACACATGTGTTTTGAGCTGTGACTTAAATACAGAAAGGGAGTCAATATTTCTTATGGCTGGAGGAAGAGAGTTCCAGAGCCGAGGAGCAGAGCGACTGAAAGCTCTGTTCCCCATAGTAATAAGGCGTGAGGACGGAACAGTAAGATGAATATTAGATGAGGATCTGAGAGGGCGGGAAACAGTGGTGATATGCAGCAGGTCACACAAATATGAAGGATTTATGGATACACTTGTATGTAAGAAGCAAGATTTTAAAATTTATCCTGGCTTCTATGGGCAACCAGTGAAGCTGTTGAAGAACTGGGGTAATATGAGCTCTTAACGGAGTACGGGTTATGACCCGTGCTGCAGAATTTTGAAGAAGTTGGAGTTTATGAAGGGACCTTTTAGGGAGACCAAATAGGAGGGAATTGCAGTAATCAATATGGGACAAAATAAGACTATGGACAAGGATGGCAGCAGCATGGAGAGTAAGGAAGGGACGGAGTTGGTTAATATTACGTAAGTGGAAGTATGCAGACCGGGTTATGTAATTAATGTGAGACTGGAATGAAAGAGTATTATCAAGTATGACACCCAAACTCTTAACCTGAGGGGAGGGAAGGGTAGGAGAATTTTCAATGTTAATGGAAAAACTGTGGGATTTGGTTAAGGTAGATGGTGTACCAAGAAGTAAAACTTCAGTTTTATTACTGTTGAGTTTGAGAAAATTGGAGGAGAACTAGGATCTAATCTCAATAAGACAGTTTGAGAGGGAGGTAGGTGGGAGGGATGAATTGGGTTTAGTAGAAATGTAGCTGGGTGTCATCGGCATAATGCTCTCACACACACACTATTGAAATGCTCTCACACACACTACTGAAACGCTCTCACACAAACTACTGAAATGCACTCACGCACTCCACTGAAACCGGAGGCATTTCAGCTAAACAGGTTTTTTTCTGACAAGGAAACTAACGGAAAAAGTGGTACATTTCAAACCACTACAAGGATGTCTACTCAGCAACCTGCTAGTACAGCAGTCCCCAACCTTTTTTTGCACCACGGAACATTTATGGCTGACAATATTTTCACGGATCGGCCTTTAAGGTGTCGTGGATAAATACAATAAAATAAAACCAGTACCGGTACCAAAAAAAGAAGATTTATTTTCAAAAGTAATTAATTACTTAGTTACTTAGTTACTTTTTAAAAACACGATTTAATAAAGCGATAAAGCGATAGATCTTTCAGCCCAATTCTACTTTTTCTACATAATCCATCATACAAAATGTAATCAAATGGAAAAGTCTCTTTTTTTTTAACTTGTTTTATCAGTTTTAATCTTTTAACTTTATGCATCAAGCAAAAATTTAATTACATGCAACATTCTCTGAGTTTAATAAATTAGTTTAACATTTAAACCTATTTTCTACACATTCCAGCACATAAAATAAAATATTTTTTGTGTTTTCACTCACTCTTTCAAATAGATGCAAGTAAAACACAGCAGAAAATAAATAAAGTCAAAGACTCAGCGGTCCTGTTGCTCTATTTTCACCTGTAAAGCAGGACTGCGGTAGGCGGAGGTTTACCCTGGTGCAGGTGTGCCGTGGTCAGTTGAAGAATCCGCGAGTTTCTCTGTGAGTTTCCCATTACGTCGTTGCGCACTCAGTGCTTGCTTGGAAGTTTAGGGGTTTTTTTCGCTGTAAAAAGAAGTTTTCTTCCCACGCACGATGGACGCTAATGTTTTTGTCACTTTTTATGGAATCAAACTCAAAGTAAGGTCAGTACTTCCACGCTTTAAACGCTGCACGCTCATACTCTCTCCCACAATCGATATGTGATCCATTGTTGATCTGCACACAGCTGTTGTCACTAACAGCGCACTCGCTTACGTCACTGTCGTGAGACATTCTCGCAAAAAAAAATATCACGGTTTTAGTAACGCAGCGTTACTACGGGAAAGTAACGGTAATCTAATTACCGTTTTTGCAATAGTAATCCCTTACTTTACTCGTTACTTGAAAAAAGTAATCAGATTACAGTAACGCTACTGCCCATCTCTGTTCATAACACATGGAAAAAGACCCAGGGAAACAGAGTTAACAATATAAACGATATAAAAATAATGATAAAAAATTATAAAAACCCTGAAAACCATAAATGTCAAACCGGAGCCTCAACTCTTGCGGCCAGTACCAAGCGACTCACAGACCAGTACCAGTCCAGGGCCCGGGGATTGGGGACCGCTGTGCTAGTAGCCTAAGTGAAGCAGCCGCATTACTTAACATACTTACTTACCATATATATTAGCATCCTTGAATCCAGAAATGGATTCAAGGTGCAACACGGAATTTGGCAAGGATGTCCTATTTCCCCTAAGCTTTTTATATTGGCAACCAAACTGTTAACACTATTGATCAAGAACTCTAATGACATACAAGGAATTTCAATTCAAGGAATTTCAATTTTTGAAAGAAGGAAATAATATCGTAGCCATCCCAGTATAAGGAATGTTCGCTGTTGCATTTGCAAATGAATGGCACAGGGGAAGAAAAAAAGAAAGTTTAATGCAGAGATGCAGAGAAAATTAACATCCCAGTGGTCGAAAAACATGCTTTTGCATTTTGCGAATGAGGGATAGAGAAAGAGAACCTGGCATCCATTTGCTGCTGCGTATTGCAAATGAAAGATGGTAGAGCAGTTTTTTTGGCAAATGATAGATGGCAGACAACGTGGCATTCAGGGGACAGAAAAGCATGCTGCTGCATTTAGGTAAGGAGGGATAGACAAACTGGCAACCTATTGTCCATAATTTTTTGTTTTTGCAAACAATAGATAGATGGGACTGACATCCTGGAGGCAGAGGGGTTCACTGCTGCTTTTACAAAAATAGATCCAGAAAAACTGGAAACTCAGTTGCAGAAAACCTTGCTGCTGGTCACACTAGGTCAACCAGCCACTCCATATCAACAAAATCAAACAAAATTGGTGTCAGTCAACTGTGCTATATTTGTGCTGGTTTGTGCTGATAAAACATTTGTTTGTGCTACCATCATTTTAAAGACATGAATTAAAGTGTATACAGGTCATCCAACATCGACCAGCCCCTTTCTTTACTGTTGTGAGAAATAAACCAGCATTGGATATTTTTTTAGCATGATCATACTCTTAAAACTAAAAAAAACTAACATATAATAGTTGAAATAAACTGCATTCTGTTGGAGAGAAAAACTTCGATTTGACCTCAAAATGATTTATTAGCTGCCAGCCGTGTTTCCCAGGTGTTTCCTCTTGCCCTGTGTCCCTCTTGTATTTAGTGTCTGCATCTCCCTCTGTTCATTATCACATTCTCCCTCATCTCTGGCTGTCTGTTCTGTTTGTCAGTGAAATTCTTAGGTTTTCCCACTTTAGTTTCTATTTATTCTGTCCACCTATAAAGATGTGGTTTTTTGTAAAGTTCTGCCTGTTGAGTCTGATTTATATCCTGCCTGGCGGTCACAGCGACACTTGACAAAATCAAGGTCCCCATTTGTAACTCTGTCACCACTGTCCCATAAAAAAATACACACAGACACGGCATTCAAAGTTTTACAGTTTCAAGACTCCCTAAAACAACAATTGTTCCTTAATTTGACACACACCTGTGGATCTTAAATCTGTCTGAACAGATATGCCCTCAATGTTAAATTTATTAAGGTATTCGTACTGCTGCCAGAATGTGTCAAATTTGACCGAAACTGTATGTTGGGGTTACCTAGTGGAATATGTTGTGATAAAAAAGCAGCACACTTTGCTGGGTTTTTTGACACAGTTTCTCACTGACCTTTAAGAGAAGTGAACTGGACTCCCTGAGTGCCTGCAGCAGAAATCTGTGCTGACTGGACCACCAGGTTTGGCTGAACTATCTGAGATTGAGATGCATTGAGATTGAGGCTGAGGTTCACAGAGAGCTGATCCAGAGTCACCGTCAGCCTGGAGATAACATACAAAAAGCATTGTCATTTCTAATGTTCAGCTGCCAGTCCCTCTGAAATGTAATACTTAATCATTTTAAAGCACCAGGTTTATTTTTAGCAATTCTAAAAAACAAAAAATAAATAAACAAACAAATACAACAAAAAAACAAAAACACAGTTGTTTAAAATTAGATATCTATACACTTTGAATCCTATCAGCAAATTATGATACAAAAAAATCACTTCTTTTAAAACAGATCCCCCCCCCCCCCCCCCCCCCCCAAAAAAAAAAAAAAATTGCGTAATTTTGTTTTCGGTCGATATATTATGGGTTATTGTTTAAACTTTCCAGCAATGGCTTTCAGTATAACAGACCTACACTCAGAGGAGAATGGCCAGCCTGCTTTAATTGACTGGAAGTCAAATAACCTTTCATTACAACCAGGGTATGCAGAAGAACATGTTGGATGCCACTCTAGTCAGCTAAGAACAGGAAACTGAGGCTACAATTCAAAAACTCACCAAAGTTGGACGACAGAATGCTGGAAAGATCTCATTTGTTTTGATCAGTCTTGATGACATTTAGATGGCAGGGTCAGAGTTTGGTATTGCTACTAGTCATGACCATCCCTTTATGACCATAATATGCACATTTACCCCAAGTACATAGTTTCCTCTAGGTCTAATAAAGTATTCTGATTCTGATGTACCCATCTTCTGATTGCTGCCTATAGTAAGATAATGCGCAAAGCTCAATTCATTCAGTTCTCTGTACTCAAATGGCCTCACAGTCACCATATATCAAACCAATATTGCACCTTTAGAATTTGCATTAAAGGTGTGAAACCAAAAACTCTTCACCAACTTTGTGATGCTGTCATGACATCATGGGCCAAAATCTCCAGCACCTTGTGGAATCTATGAAGTTTTTAAGACAGTCCAACCTGGTACAATCAAGCTATATTTAATGAAGTGTCCAGTGACTGTATTTGTTTAAACAATTGTTCCACAAAAAGAGAATATTGAAAAGGGTCTAATTTAAACCAAACACAATAGGAAGTGTGACCAGGAGATATTTTATTTTGTATTCTTATAATCAGCTATCATTGATTAATCATTTACCATTGTTGAATCAGTTGACAGAATAATCTTTGAATCACATCTATGTTACTTTGAGCAAATATTAATGCATACAGATGATCAGTACTTGGACACCGGCCTGTCTGCGTTCAGTTCTGCACGTACGCCGGCCTGTAACAACACACACACACTTAATAAGAACAGAAAGGTCGTCTTAGGACAGTCTCTCTGAGAGCTACACTATCACAAAGTGCACAATGTAATACACACTTGTTTTTCTCTAAAGTAGCAGTTGATGTCCATATAAGGAGAACGTTTTGAGTGCGAGGAACTGTTATCATTGCCAGTAAGGTCTAACTGTGTGACGTCATAATGACTATAAAGCTTTCTGTCTTTGTGCAAACGAAGAAGAAGTCCGGCTCTTCCCACACTGTAATGTGTGTTTTAATAAATGATCTGTGCTGACCCAAACTATATCCCAGTCGTAGTCTCTTCCTCAAAATCCGAACCATGACAATTCTGGTGCCGAAAAACCCGGTTTGAGGAGGGACAAATGGAGCTTGGCTGGGGTATAAGTGGTGTCAGACGGACAGCCAGGAGGCCGACTGAGTGATGGGCCCCGAAGTATGAGAGGTAAGCACCGCCTGTTGATGGATCTCCAAAGGTGCTGAATTGGAAATTACACTAAATTAAATGTTCACTCAGTGGGGCTTCTGTTCTGTTCTGATCTTGAGTAATTAGTTTTAAAATAGGGCATATTAGTCTGACTAAATTCATTGCTGTTTATTTTGGGGGTGAATTTTGAGCTAAGAGGTTATATGTGTTTAAGACAATACGGTTTAAAGTGTTTGATGCCAGACAGTAAATCGGTAGTGTAGGAAATTTGGTTGATCTGTGCTGACCCAAACTATATCCCAGTCGTAGTCTCTTCCTCAAAATCCGAACCATGACAGAAGCGTCATATAAGTAAGATAAGATGACACAGATACGATGAGACATGAGAACTTAGGAACCTTGTAACCATCAATATAGATTTTATTATTTGTTTGGTTTACCCCAGACTTGCGTTTTTTGCCTTGGTATCATCTGGCACAGTGGCATTCAGCAGCTGACTTACTGTTGCTACTGCTGCCACCCTGACGTTCTGCAGAAACAAAAATATGAACTAAGATTAATACGTTACATGATTATAAATCATGACCAAACCCTTGTTAACACTGATTTAAAGCTTCATTTCTTTTTTTTCTTAAGATTTGTTGAATGTTTGTACCTCTGTGGCGTTTGCAGACAGCAGCAGTGTGTTGGCGATCTCAGCTGCTGCTGTAACATTTTCAGCTGTCAGCTCTTCTGGGTTGGATGTCAGAATCTGAGTGCTGGTTGCCAGCATCTCTAAATCAGCTGGACTTGTGAGCTGAAAGAAGAAAGACAATCTGGATTCCTCTGCATGGGATCTCAAAGCTGCATTTCCACAGGATTGCCTCAAAGCAATATTCTTAAACCTCAGTTATACAAGACTTTCAATCTACCTTCAGATGAAAAAAGCTGCACTTCTTACATTTTGTTGTATGTCACTGAGTGTCAGGTTACACTGGAAGATCTGTGGATGGCTGAAATTTGCTGATCCATTCATGAACAAGCATCTGGTTAAAGCCCGAGGTTTACCAGCTGAGTGGGAATAGTAACAGAAAGAGAAGCATCACTACACTGTGCTGTACCTGATAGAGTGATGTTGGACTGAGGGGATGACTTACCGCTACTTGTTCCTACTTCACACTTTTCATTATGTGTCCTGTCGCCACTGCTCTACTCCCTCTACACTTCAGACTGTGTGGCCACCCATGGCTCCAACACCATTGTGAAGTTTGCTGACGACACAGTGGTGTTGGGTGCCATCTCCAACAACGATGAGGCGGCCTACATGGATGAAGTGAAGAATCTGGCATCGTGGTGCCAGGACAACCACCTCCAGCTGAACGTCAGCAAGACCAAGGAGCTGGTGGTGGACTTCAGAAGGGGTCAGCACAGAGACTACAAGCCCATCATCATCAATGGAGCTCCAGTGGAGAGGGTGCAGTCCTTCAAGTATCTTGGTGTCCACATCTCCTCAGACCTGACATGGGCTGCCCACATTCAGGTCCAGACCAAAAAGGCTAGGCAGCGCCTGTATCACCTACGACAACTGAGGAAGTTCAGGGTCTCTCCAAAGATCCTCAGGATTTTCTATACAGGCGCTGTGGAGAGCATCCTCACACAGAACATGACATCGTGGTTTGGGAACAGCTGTGTGAAGGACCAAAAAGCTCTCCAGAGAGTGATCCGTACAGCAGAACGCTGCTGCAGGATTGCTCTCCCCCCGCTTCAGGACACCTACACCAGGAGATGCCGGACTAGAGCAGCGCAGATACTGAAGGACCCGTCCCATCCTGGCAACAAACTGTTCCAACTTCTGCAATCTGGTAGAAGGTTCCGCATCTTCTGGGCAAGGACAGAGAGACTCAAGAAGAGCTTCTATCCCCAAGCCATCCGTGCCCTAAACACACACACCCGCCCTCTCACATCATCTATAATTGACTGAGACAGGACTCTCTTCCAGACACTCTAAACCAAGGCACAATGTACATTTCAATTCCTTTAATTTTAAATATGTTTATATTGTCTATCCTGTAAAATAGTCAGATGTCTATTCATATTAATGTACAGAATTCACCTGCTTGCTGCTACTACTGCACATTCACCCAGTGTATATACTATATGTCTGTATATAAATATATATAATGTTCTTCCTCTACACCCCCCCCACAATTTTTGCACATGTCGAGGAGCGTGTCAGGCTACATTTCACTGTGTGTTATACTTGTATAACTATGCATGTGACAAATAAAGAACCTTGAACCTTGAACCATTAGAATATGCAAACCGGCCACTGAGTGTAGAGTTGAACGTGAATTGTCCTAACGTCTGTTTTTTGCAGGAATTGTCTAATACAAATCTATAAAAATACAAACTGTGTTTTAGAGAATTATGTCCGACTCTGAAAAGAAAACAATACGTAGTGATTTATATTTTTAAAAAAAAATCACAACAAATGGATGATGCATGCTCAAGAGCAAAAGAATATTGGCATTCAGATAACCATCTGTCATTGTTTGTTTACAGCTGAGATGGGTCTGTGCTAGTTTAAAAGCTGTGTCTCACAATAAAGTCAAGACAGTGCAGTTGACAAGCTGATGGTGTTTTCCTGCATCCTCACATCACTGAAATAAATAATTCATGTAAAGTTTAATGAAACAACATATTAAAACTGCTTCATTGGTACTGTTCTCACAAATATCAGATCTGTTATTAAACCATGTATTGGTCAACAGAAAAACTTTGGCTGCAGATAAATCCAAGATGACAGTAATGTAATCAGACTGAAGGGATTTTGAGTCATCTTTGTAGCATAAGCTGTGGATAAATGAGATTAAAATACAAACACAATATAATTTGTTACACTACATGGACTTTTAATTTACAAATCACAACATCTTGCAATAAAAGAGGTAATTTATTGCCAACAACCAGTTTCCAAATATTTTTAATAATGACAAAGTTATTGTCTATTGTCACCTTGTAACAAAATTCAGTCTTTGTTATTTTTTTTTTTCTTCGTTTTTGAACATGTCTCTCCGGTCAATTCATCAGGACAGATGCAGACACCATCCAGGTTTTTCCCACCATTAGAACAATTCAGGAAAGTGGTGCTAAGAGGGGTAACCGTAGTTGGAGATGTAGTAGTAGTAGTAGAAGGTATAGTGTGAGGTTTAGCTGCACTAGTGGGAATTGTTGGGGAAGCAGTATCAGGAGAGGTGTATGTAGTAGTATTTTCATGAGTTACAGTAGTATTAGCTGTAGGAGTTAAAGTAGTGTTAGTGTATGGACCTGTGTTAGAAGTAGTATTAGTGGGAGCATAGTAAGTAGTAGGCATTTGCTCAGTCATGGGGTTAGAGATAGTATAAGGGCTGGTAAAATCTGTGGTTGTAAGAGCAGGACTGGTAATGGTAGCAGAAGTAGTTTGTGGATGTTCTGATGTGACAAATTCTGTTATTAAAGTATGCTCTGAGTTAGCTGTTGGATCAGTGCCTGGTGGACTGGTACATACATTAAAAATATTACATAAAGTGGTATTGTTAGGAACTGTTATAGTTGTACCCTCTGTTCTAACCGTTTGTACTGTGGTAATATTTTGTGTAGTAGTAGAATGATCAGAAACATCAGTAGGAAGGAGTGCAGTAGCTGCAGTATCAGGGATGGCTGCTGTTCCAGTGAACTCTGCTCCTGCTGTGAAGGAGGCTAAAGGAATAGCTGTGGGAAACACATCAGAATTACAATGATCAGTTTGAACCTAACGATATTAACATGCTTTTGTTTAGCATGTAGAATATTTACTGTACTTGGCATGAACTTATACCATCTCATCTGTAGTATTAAACACAATACCCAGCTGAGGCTGATTCAGATAGTTTTACAGGTGCTGGACATTAAAATGATCTGATGGTGGCAGTGCAGGTAAAATCAGGACTACTCAAGCCATTACATTTCACAGTATGTCAATGTGGAGCCCCTGACATGTCACTGTAACTTGTGGAGAATGAGACTAATGATCCTCAGATCTTCTACGTGGAATTGCAACCAACTAATACAATTTTACTTAATGATGATGCCTGGGCTGGTCCAATGGAGAAAGTCAGAACTATATTAAATTAACCTTTCATGTTTTATAGCGTTGCACTGCTGGTTATGACTATGGGAATGGGTTAGGCACAACTCTCCTCCCCTGCAGTCTCAATAAAGTTTTCTCATTGACTTCTTCTGAGACAGACGATATTTGATTAAGGGGTGGGACTCTGACTACAGGTGGCTTTCATGTGAGCAGTGATAGTTGTTCAAGCTAGAGTCAAATTCTGCTTTATTGTCAAAGACCATATGTACAGCCATACACAGAAATTTTAAATTGACATAGCCCTCAGTGTACACTAAAACAATATAAAGATAAAAAATAAAAAATAAAATAGGAGTCTTATGTACAACACAATACTATACAATTATATAAAGAGCAAGTTTGTGTGCAAGTGGGTGGGGGTGAGGGGTGGGGGGCAGTCAGTGAAAAGCCAATGGTGGTGGTTCAGTTTTGTATGGGGGTTCAGAAGGAAGAGGTGAATGCAGGTCTCGAGTTTGTGTGAGAGAGCAGCGAGAGAGCCATGGTAGCATTGCAATTTCAAATTCCTCTGTATGACTTGTAACAGCAGACTGGCGAAGAAGGAGTGGCTAGCAGGTCCGAGCGAGCGTGTGGTGTGGAGGTTAGCCGAAAACTCGAAGCCAGTCAGTTAAATCAAGCAACAGACCTTTATTCGTTGTCAGCAACATAAGACCATACAAGCCAGGTCTCCACGGCTCTACTCTGTCCGTACATACATGTCGGTAGTCGCCGGCGCCAGGCCGTTACAAGTGTGAACAGAACACGAGCTGCATGAAATTGCTGCCACGCTATACTGACACACACACCCACTAGGAGACTCCCCCAACTACTACAATAGTAGCCCCCAGCCCCCCCGCACAGTGGTGCTATAACACAATAAGGGTTGTTACAGACTGTATATATGGTCTTTGACAATAAAGCTGACTTTGATTTTAAAGGTCCTGTAGTGGAATCAGATCAGCAACACAGGTTAAAACAGCAGGCTTGCTACAGCTGGAAATAAGCACAGCTGCACATTCTGAACCACACCAGAGTAGTCTATGCAATGACCTAAATGTCAACAATACCTGGAGTCGTGCTCACAAGCAGCAGCTGGATATTGTCAGAGGTCAATATTATCTGTCCTTTCTGTGCCTTCAGGATGTTATAGAGTAAAGTGATTAACACGGTAATGGCCTCTATAAACAAGGAAATATAGTACCAATGTGATAAATGGAGAACATCAAACATCGGTGAAGCTCACAGACTTGTGTTGACTTTTATGTGATACAGAGGGAAAACATTCAAGTCAACCTTCATAACCAGATCCTGGAACGTTCTCCAGTTATAGCAGGCAGCTGTAAAACGATGAGTGATGGATGCATTACTTTATGTGCAGTCAGTGGTCATGGAAAAGAAGTCCATAAAAAAATACTCACTGTTCTAGATACTTTGATCATTACAGTATGATGTCACTGCTCCAAATTAATTGTAAACAAAACTATGAATGTTATAGACATAGTGCATGTTTGTAGGTTGTCCTCCTAGTCGAGTAGCAAATCTTGACGATACTTTATATAAACATTGCCTAGGGCACTATGAGCGCCGACATCTATATGCCGTATAAAATAATATAATATATACAAATGTCACGATCTTATATGTTTGCACATTTGACAGTTCAAACAAGCACCACTTTGTTGTCTGCTGGGTGGGCAGCATCAGTGCCAAAGATACCAGCAGGATCAACAAACAAATCCACAAGTTTGGAAACATCATTAATTAGAATTTGGAGGCATTTGAGAGAGGTCACTGAACAAACTGCTCTCCATCATGGATAAACCATCACACCCACTGCACTCCACACTCTCCCTCAGACTGACACAACCTCACTGCCAAAAAAAGAACACTTCAGGCAATCATTCCTACTATTTTCTACAAATCTGCATAACAACTTTTCATTCTGTTACAGGTGAGCACACCTGTCAGGCATAAGGTCCTAAACATATATTTGTATTATACCTTGATGCAGCTGTTGATGCATATTATTCATTAATGTAATTTGCACTTTCCTCTTGAAACAACGTTAGTCTTACTTGATTACTGACTGTTTTCAATTACAGTTTCTTTTAATGCTTTTTTTTGGTGGTGGTTGGGGGGGGGGGGGGGGGGGGGGTATTACTGTTGTAAGTATATACAGTGGCTTGCAAAAGTATTCAGCCCCCTTGAACTTTCCCACATTTTGTCACATTACAGCCACAAACATGAATCTATTTTATCGGAATTCCACGTGAAAGACCAACACAAAGTGGTGTACACGTGAGAAGTGGAACGAAAATCATACATGATTCCAAACATTTTTTACAAATAAATAACTGCAGCACTCTCTCATAGTATAGTTATCATTTGTTGTGTTTTCTTGACTTTAATATGTCCATTGTGGGAACAAAAAGTATCTATGAAAAGGTATGTCAGATTAGAGTGATGTGTTGTAGCACAATGTATCATAGCATACTACTACTACTACTGATACTAATTATAAAAACAATGACACAGTAAAAGAACTAAAACAAAGAAATTACCACTATTAACATTCTTTTACTGAGATAATTATCATTAAAAACTGTATTATTAAGTCTGAAAAAACGATGACAAAGAAAGGCAATGCATTTCATAAGTTTTTTGATATGTTGTGTATATATATTGCAGTTGTTTATGTGCATTAATTCAAACTTATCTATGAAAAATTAAGGAGAGTCGCATTTGAGTTGGTTCAGTTTTAAGTGACGAATTAAGGAACTGCCAGCAACAATCAGAAAAGCTCAGTTTTTCTTACCCAGAGCGAAAACAAGCCAGCCATCCATGATGATGAGCAGCTGCACATCAGGTTTCCCATTTGTCTAGTTTGGTAATATTTTAAAGACGCCACTGTGTGAGTCTGCGTGAAAACATTCAGCTGAGTTACTCTGCTTTACAATAAGCCATCAAATTATTAGAGATGGACCGATCCGATATTACGTACCGGTATCGGTCCGATACTGACCTAAATTACTGGATCGGATATCGGAGAAAAATAAAAAATGTAATCCGATCCATTAAATATCACAAAAGCACCTCGCAAAACTTGCAACACGCCGTAACTCACCTCAGAACGTTAGCAGTCGGAGCAGTATGCATCACGTGATAGAGCAGCTGTGGCATGCCGGTGTTCTGGGAATTTCTCCTACCCCGTAAACCGTCCTACCCGTAGTTCCTGAGCATGTGCGCGCATGCGCACAACACAAAAAGGGAAGCTAAGCGCATCCGGCTGTGATTTCACGCTACTCCATTGTCATATTTGCAGGAGAATAGGTAAGTAGTAAGTATTAGTACTTTTTATTGACGTTGATACTTGATTTTTTAAGCCTTTGTGATTGTTTGTCAATATTAAAGTGAAGTCACTATCTGCTTTCTGCACAAAACTGTCGAATTTGCAGATTCAGTGAAGTCTGCTGTCAAGTTACCGGACACGTGGTATTTGCACAACACTTTTGAGTCCGCAGCTTCGGTGTTTTAAGGCTGTTTCGGTAATTTCGTTATTTAATAAGTTAAATTATTTGCATTGTCAACTGCACATATTGAAGCTCATAAGAAAATGTTTACTGACATTCGTAGATATGGAGAAGAAGTGGGAAGAGATTTACGCGTTCATTTCTGCGGGCTCCTACCCTTCAGGATATGACAAGGCTCAGAGGCAAAACCTCAGAAGATATGCCTCAAAATTCAAACAAAAGGGTCAGTAATTTACTGTTAATACTAACAACTCATATGTGGTTAAATTAATTTCTAAATATATATTGTTTTACTGCAGATGGAGAACTCTTTGTTGGAACCAGAAGAGTAGTAAAAACCATGGATGATGCCAGGAAGATATTTCATGAGTTTCATTCATCTCCAATTGGAGGACACACTGGCACACACAAAACGCTAAATGCAGTGTGTTCCAGATTTTACTGGTTTGGTATGACAGTTGACATTAAAACATGGGTATGTATTAACTGTTTGTACTGTTGTTAAATAGTGTTTAAAATAAGCACATTTTTTGATATCAGTTAAAAATATAAATAAATATGGTTAATTAGTGATATTACAGTAATAACCCGTAGGCCTGGCAGAGATTTGAAGACACGCACACAAACTATTGTTGCTAAATAGTTTGTTCGTTAGAGAATATGTCATTAAGTGTTTTTGTTTTTTACAAATGAGAATGTTGAACATTTACGTGAATTCCATAAATATTTTTACCTTAAAGATTCAGGAATGTGACCAGTGTCAAAAAGTTGGGAAACCACTGACTGCTGTGCAACCGTTGCAGTGTATTCAGGTAAATATTATGCCCCGTTTACCCATCAAACTATGCTTGTAGCTCATATTCATAAAGGCAGGAGGGTTTGCCAACTAATTTTAACCATCAATGTTAATGTGTACATTATACAAATTGTTATTCAAATTATTTATTTGTCCTTGATAGGTGTCTGAAGTGTGGGAACTTATTGGTATAGATCTTACTGGACCTCTTCCTAAAACTTCAAGCGGCTTCCAGTATATACTTACTGCAACTGACTACTTTTCAAAATGGGTTGAAGCTTTCCCATTAAAAACGAAATCTGCATCTGAGGTAGCCCAGCACTTGTGCTCCATTATATATAGACATGGCTGCCCCAAAAGGATTTTGTCAGACCAAGGCAGAGAGTTTGTGAATGAAGTAAGTGTTAAATAATTTTCAGTTACATTTTTTAACTTTACTTCACTGGGGTCAAAGATTTTTTCTTGTGTGCTTGTATAAGCAGTATAACCTTGTCCTTATCTGTTGAAGCTCAACTCTGATCTTTGCAAGTTATTGCAAATTGAAAGAAGTGTCACAGCAGCATACCATCCACAGACGAATGGTCTAGATGAAAAGACCAATGACAACATAAAAAGGTATGCCTAATTTTTATCTATCAGTTTTTAATAACATTACTTATGTTATTCAAACTTAATTGTTACTTAATAATTTATTAATTTCTTTACTTCTAATTAAACTTTGTCTTACTTACTGTGTTTACATATTTCTATGCCTGCATTTAGAGCCCTCCGAAAACTGGTGAATGACCAGCAGAATAACTGGGATCTGTATCTAGAGCCCACCCTGTTTTCACTTCGGTCAAAAGTACACACCACAACAAAATACACACCTTTTTTTCTGATGTATGGAAGAGAGGCAGTATTTCCATCAGAAGTGCCTGCTCAAGTGCCGGTGAGTGTTTGTCAAATTCTTTCTATGTTAGAACTAAGAATTGAAACCATTTAAGAAAAAAACCCAGTAATGTCTTTATGAATATGATATCATCTTGTTTTAATTGCTAATATCTACAAAATTTTAGATTTCCAACATCATTCTGCCAGACGACAAAAGGTACAGTGACTATGTACAGTCTGAAAGTGAAGCACAACATGCAGTTAAAGAAACTGCACAAGAAAACATTGCGAAGTCACAAGACAAGCAAAAGGTTGCATATGCCAAGCGGGCCCTGAAAAAGTACAAAAATGTTGTGTACAATGTAGGGGATCAAATTCTGCTTCTAAATATGAGGAAACGTGGGCGAAAAGGAGGAAGACTTGAACCGGATTTTTCAGGTCCCTACACAATTGATGACTTCAGTGGAAAATGTGTTAGACTGAAAAACGCTGAGGGAAATACTTTAAAAAGTCTATACAGTATTGACCACATTAAACCCTATAGAACAAGCCACCCTGTCCAAGTCTCAACTCCAGCTGAACCTGTTGAGAGTAGCCCATCTTCTGAGATGTGGCCTTGCAGTCCTCAGCATCAACATGAAGCGCTGCAAAATAACAGATCCTCTGTCATTCAGTTTGCACCAAAAATAGCTCAGGTAAAATCAGTCCAAGCACCAGAAGAGCTTGTACCAGTGACCCCCCAGAAACCCAGCACTCAAGAAAAAGGTGGCATAGCTAAAAATCTCATTCTGACCGGTTGGTCAATTGTTGCCTGTTTGGCTAGTCAGATGGATAGAATGTTTTATTTTTTTCTCCCCTCTTGCTAATTTTGACCTGTTGGTCCAATTTTGGCTAATTTCTGATTTACATAAAGCTACTCCCCTCTGGCATGTTTATGTTGTTGGCCCGTTGGCCCTTGTCTGCTTGTGGCCCGTTGGCCCTTGTCTGCTTGTGGCCCGTTGGCCCTTGTCTGCTTGTGGCCCGTTGGCCATTGACCGTGATTTTCAAATGGCAATTGTTATTACTAAAGAAACTTATCATATTTTGTTTTTTAGTGAAGTGGCTTTGGGCTGCAAAAGACACCGGGCGTGTGGAGGCAGTCGTTGGGCCATACAAATTGTATGACTCTTCTTTTCGCACACTGGAGGATAGTGGGTGGCTTTCTGATGAGGTAAGTGAAATAATCATTTTTGGTCCTAGTGGTGGTCTGTAAAAATAATCTTCTTTTAATCCAAACAGGTCATTGATGCATACCTGCACTGCCTCATTAAGAAACAAAAGGCAAGTAAGAACGTATGCCAGTTATTTCACAAAGGTATTTTATAAAATTTTGTAATCATTTAAAAAAATAATAATAATAATAATCTTGCATTTTTTCAGAAACCCGTGTATCAGTTGTCTTGCGTTGTTGCAACCTCTCTGTTTTCTGGGAAGTTTAAATGTGTCAGCAAGGTAATGTAGATGTTATATTGGTTATATAGTGTATGTTATGTAAATAAATCTAAACCTTTATAAACTTAAAAATATTCCACAGATGTTGTTTCCGGCTGAGGACATTTGGTTGTGCCCACTGAACTCTGGTGCACACTGGATACTTGTGGTACATGTTCACACCTCATGTGTTTTTTCTCTATTTTGTTTTACTGTTCTTTTTAGCAGCATATTCTTATTTTGAAAATGTTTACAATTGATTGTTTACTTAAGTGAGTGTAATACACATATTCTACTAAATACAATTTTTATTTTAGGTTGTCAAAATCTCCTCACAATCTGTACTGCTGTTAGACCCTCTTGGAAATGAAGGTTGTTATGAAAGGAAAGTTATGCGTAACTGGAGGTATTCATCATTCATTAATTATCTGTTTTAGGTTGTTTGGTTTGTGGGGGGTTTTTTCTTTTTATTTAGAGCAAAATGCTGGCTACATTTTAAAAACTTGTTTTGTTTTTATTAGGAATTTTCTGAAGATGAAAGGAAAGGAAGAGTCCCAAGTGGATTGGAAAATGGAGACTCTGCCACACAACAAGCAGATGGACTCCAGCAGTTGTGGAGTTTTAGTGTTGAAGGTATTTAATAAGCAATTGTATTTAATGTATTAAACTAGAATTAAGTTAATCAATTGCAATTACTGTAACATATTTTACAGTTTGCCGAACACTACCTTCTGAGTGGAGAGGTTACTAGGGTGCTGTCCACTCCAGAAGCCATTGGGCTGCACCGCACTGAAATTGCTTGCGAACTGCTAGAACATCAAAGTAAGTTGAGTCATGTGCTTTTGTATTGCAATAGCACTTTCAGTTTTGTTTAAAACTGTTAGGTTTAATGTCAGTGTGTTTCTAGGTAATGCTGATGACTACTGTGTGGTTTGTTCCATGCTGGAAGCCGATCCAGACTCCAGTATGATTGAAATGGTAAAACAAATAAACCACAAATGCAATATACAGTGGCTTGCAATAGTATTCGGCCCCCTTGAACTTTTCCACATTTTGTCACATTACAGCCACAAACACAAATCAATTTTAATTGGAATTCCACGTGAAAGACCAATACAAAGTGGTGTACACGTGAGAAGTGGAACAACAATCATACATGATTCCAAACAATTTTTACAAATGAATAACTGAAAAGTGGGGTGTGCGTAATTATTCAGCCCCCTGAGTCAATACTTTGTAGAACCACCTTTATCTGCAATTACAGCTGCCAGTCTTTTAGGGTCTGTCTCTAACAGCTAGAGACTGGTAGAGACATTGGTTTTTCATGTGGAATTCCAATAAAATTGATTCATGTTTGTGAATGCAATCTGACAAAATGTGGAAAAGTTAACGGGGGCCGAATACTTTTGCAAGCCACTGTAGTAATTATTTTCTCATCAAACTCATAATGTTGTTTAACACACTTACACCCCTCTCCCTCTTCAGGTGCAGTGCGAGTTTTGTTCCAGATGGGCACATTTTGGATGTGCTCAATATGAGAGCAGCCTGGTCAAGTACCTGTGCGACAAATGTGCATAATTTGTACACTGTTTCTTTTTCAGTTCTTTCTCCCTGTGTTCTGTTAGATCTATATAAATGTCAAATATATGTATCTGTAAATATATTCAGTAAATATATACTGTAACTATAATGGAGTGAGTTCATTGTCAAAGTTTATATAGTCAGGTGTTCCAATCACTTCAGTGGTGACAGCTGTATAACTTAAGCACCTTGGCATGCAGACTGCTTCTACAAACAAGTGCCAAAACATGCTACCGTTGTTATTATAAAGTAGAAGCATAATTCTGACAGGAAGAATTACGTGCCAAAACATGCTACCGTTGTTATTATAAAGTAGAAGCATACTCTGACAGGAAGAATTACGTGCCAAAACATGCTACCGTTGTTATTATAAAGTAGAAGCATAATTCTGACGGGAAGAATTACGTGCCAAAACATGCTACCGTTGTTATTATAAAGTAGAAGCATAATTCTAACGGGAAGAATTACGTGCCAAAACATGCTACCTTTGTTATTATAAAGTAGAAGCATACTCTGACAGGAAGAATTACGTGCCAAAACATGCTACCGTTGTTATTATAAAGTAGAAGCATAATTCTAACGGGAAGAATTACGTGCCAAAACATGCTACCTTTGTTATTATAAAGTAGAAGCATAATTCTGACGGGAAGAATTACGTGCCAAAACATGCTACCGTTGTTATTATAAAGTAGAAGCATACTCTGACAGGAAGAATTACGTGCCAAAACATGCTACCGTTGTTATTATAAAGTAGAAGCATAATTCTAACGGGAAGAATTACGTGCCAAAACATGCTACCTTTGTTATTATAAAGTAGAAGCATAATTCTGACGGGAAGAATTACGTGCCAAAACATGCTACCGTTGTTATTATAAAGTAGAAGCATACTCTGACAGGAAGAATTACGTGCCAAAACATGCTACCGTTGTTATTATAAAGTAGAAGCATAATTCTAACGGGAAGAATTACGTGCCAAAACATGCTACCGTTGTTATTATAAAGTAGAAGCATAATTCTGACGGGAAGAATTACGTGCCAAAACATGCTACCGTTGTTATTATAAAGTAGAAGCATAATTCTAACGGGAAGAATTACGTGCCAAAACATGCTACCTTTGTTATTATAAAGTAGAAGCATAATTCTAACGGGAAGAATTACGTGCCAAAACATGCTACCTTTGTTATTATAAAGTAGAAGCATACTCTGACAGGAAGAATTACGTGCCAAAACATGCTACCGTTGTTATTATAAAGTAGAAGCATAATTCTAACGGGAAGAATTACGTGCCAAAACATGCTACCTTTGTTATTATAAAGTAGAAGCATAATTCTGACGGGAAGAATTACGTGCCAAAACATGCTACCTTTGTTATTATAAAGTAGAAGCATACTCTGACAGGAAGAATTACGTGCCAAAACATGCTACCGTTGTTATTATAAAGTAGAAGCATAATTCTAACGGGAAGAATTACGTGCCAAAACATGCTACCGTTGTTATTATAAAGTAGAAGCATAATTCTAACGGGAAGAATTACGTGCCAAAACATGCTACCGTTGTTATTATAAAGTAGAAGCATAATTCTGACGGGAAGAATTACGTGCCAAAACATGCTACCTTTGTTATTATAAAGTAGAAGCATAATTCTGACAGGAAGAATTACGTGCCAAAACATGCTACCTTTGTTATTATAAAGTAGAAGCATACTCTGACAGGAAGAATTACGTGCCAAAACATGCTACCTTTGTTATTATAAAGTAGAAGCATAATTCTAACGGGAAGAATTACGTGCCAAAACATGCTACCTTTGTTATTATAAAGTAGAAGCATACTCTGACAGGAAGAATTACGTGCCAAAACATGCTACCTTTGTTATTATAAAGTAGAAGCATACTCTGACAGGAAGAATTACGTGCCAAAACATGCTACCTTTGTGAATGTGACCTACAAGCACACTTTAATGGGTAAAAAAAAGTGTCAAACCGAACTGGCTTTATGAATATCAGCTACAAACATACTCTGATGGGCAAAGTTAAGTGGCAAACCGTCATACCTACTTAAATTTGTGCTGGAATTATTGTTTGGCAGCAGAAATGTGCATAAATTACATACAGTAGGACATTTTGCCAAAGTAGGGCAGTTTGTCATATGGCAGCGTAAAATTATCCTACTGGTAGGACGGTTTGCCAAAGTAGGACTGTTTGTCAGGGGACACCGTAAAATTATCCTACGGGTAGGACGTTTTGCCAAAGTAGGATGGTTTGTCAGAACACCGGACCTGTTGGTGGTCTGGATAGCATGTGGAGCTTCGCTAGCAACCTGGCATTTCATCTCCGACAAAGTTATCCCCAAGAGAAGTAAAGCAAGTGTGTAAGTCCATCGCTGAATGTTTGTAAAGCATTCCCACGTTAAGCTTAACAAGCGACTGCCTCTCGCTCTCCGGCTGCTACTTCAATCGTGAAACTGCTTAAATGATCAGCTGATCGGCTTTTCTGTCGCGAGTCCGTCTCTCTTGTTTGTTTTTGGCCCACTTTGCACCAGAAAGAGGAAACCAGCGGCTGAACAACAGCAGAACGTTTAAGCTTGATAAGCTGTTGTTAGAATTTATTTAATATTACTTTCTACACCAGGATCTTTTTCTACGTAGCTGACGCTGGTAACTGTGCAGGGGCGGATCTAGCAAAGTTTAGCCAGGGGGGCCGATAGGGCATGAACAGGGAAAAGGGGGCACAAAGACATACTTTTCTTTCTTATTCTCATTTAAAATGTCGAGCTTTTAATAAATAATTATCTGACACCCAAAGTTTTAATTTCATGTAAAATGAATAGAAGTCAATTACTGTATATAGTGACTATTAAGTCTAATATATATACCCTAGTAAGCTATAGTACTTTTTACTTTGGGAAGGTACCATCTGTGCAGTCTGCAATTTTGTTGAAGAAAGATGTTGAATCTATTTAATATTTCTTGAAAAATAATTGATTTCTGTGCATTTTTTTTCACACTGCATCAAATTAAGGTTGATTACGTCGATTAAGCATCATGAGGTGGCGCGTGAGGGGTGGTTCCCTATTTTTTATTTATTTATGTTTGTTGTTGCTGGGAGTTGGAACCCTATTAGTTAGGTTGCTTAATATTTACGCTAAGTACTCTTTAAAATACCAGAATAGGGAGGATGGTGTAGGTCTAAGTTTATTAGATTGATCAGTATTGCTGAACTATGAAATATTTTTTTTGTATACAGGTATAACAGAATAGCTTTAGTGTAGTTGTTGTTTTAAACTTGAGTATGAACTTGCAGACTTGCAAAATGCAGCAAGATATTTAAAAAAACAGTTTTGTTGATTAAAAAAAAACACTATATCGGATTCATATCGGTATCGGCAGATATCCAAATTTATGATATCGGTATCGGTATCGGACATAAAAAAGTGGTATCGTGCCATCTCTACAAATTATACAGCGCCTGATTGTTTTACTGCATGTTCAAGAAAAGGTTCCTTATCTTTGTCCATAAGTTACCTATAAAGAAATTCAAACTGCAGTCCAGCTTTGTAGAAGGTGCTCAATTAATAAATATGGTGTGATTTACTGTACAGAATGTGCACTGAGTGAAACCTGAAGTGTCACTGGTAAATCTAAGCTTCTCCAAACTTTTAATATCGTTTTTATTTTTATATTAAAACTTCATAGTAGAGCTGGGCAATATAAGATTTTTTCATATCACGATATGTTTTTTTCATTTCAGGCGATAACGATATCTATCACGATATAAGCCAAATAACAATATTTGTAAGATTTAAATGTGAAATAATCAGCAGCTTGTTTTTATTTAAATATTTATTTCCCATAATAAGTTCATCCATTAAGCGGACGCGAATGGATGGATGAAGTTCAACAGGGTAGATGTACTTAAGGAACATGAGACCTTTTCAGATAAATAAAGGCAAATATTGCAAACTACACAAAAGGCAGCCGCTAAAGCGTTTAAGTTTCAAAATAGAACAAACGAAATAGACTAAATTGTCAATTCCACTTAGAAACAAAATATTAATTCTAAAAATAAATCTTAGTTTGTTTTACAGAAGAACAGACAAAACTGACTAACTTTTGTCAATATCAAATAAACTGAGAACTAAAAGGAAATTCTCAATCTCTCCTTGTTGTATAGCTTAGCTTTTCAAACAGTTTTAACAGTTACTTTAGTCTGACAAAAGCCGAATGACGAATTAGAGCTTCCAGTCAGAGACTGAGGCTACGTCCACACGTACACGGGTATTTTTGAAAACGGAGATTTTCCGTTTTCGTTTTAAAAAATAATCCCGTCCACACATAAAGGCAGAAATGAAGGAAAACGCTGCTGTGAACATGCCAAAGCAGCAGGTGGCGCTAGATTCCTAACCGTGCAGAAATGTTGGCCAATCAGAAGTCTAGAAGCCTCGGTGGGAAAAAGTAAACAAAGCTGGGGCATAGAAGCAGAACCGAGTCGTATGTGTGGATGGACAGTAACTGTGTTTATATGTAAGCATTTAAACACTGCAGAGAGTAGAATTAACAGTAACAGTATTGTAGAAATTCATTTCACCGAAACAATAACGTGGCACACAGTGTGACGCATGCACCAGTTTATTGTATTTCCAGACTTGTTTTCGGCACAATTTACAGTGCACGCTACTCTGTTTTTTGTCAGACTTGAAATAGCCGAAATACCTTCACACTACGGAACTTCTGTGGCTCTTCCGTTCGACAATCTCTCCGGCATTGGAACCATCATCTGTTTTCTCTTCGGTAACCTTCGGTCACGCTCGGTTGATTTTTCTAGTCGGCACACTCATTTCCTCCATTACCCAGGCGGTACGGTGGCTGGCTGCTTCCCAAACAAATACACATGTGCGGCTTGGCACTTGTGCTGTACGTAACAAGTCACGCGACGTGACGCTGCGGCTGTGATTGGTTCGGCTCTGCGCTACGTAATTTGGATTGCTGACCTTTTTTTTTTTTTTTTTTTTAAAGAGGACAAGAGCGGCGAGGTCTATCGCGATAGTTTAATTTCTCTATCGAGTAAAAGTTATATCGCGATACATATCGTTATCGTTCTATCGCCCAGCTCTACTTCATAGACAATGAGCTATCAGAATTAGTTTCGACTATGGAGCCTGAGTGTGTGAATAAAACACAGGAAACCAAAGTAGAGCTCAAAAATATATATATTATGTTTGTTTTGAGAAATGTATAGACAGATGTACAAAAAAAATATGCATATATATCACAAACAGAAATAATGTTGACAATACAAAACAGCTTATTAGGTTCCAAAAGGAGGTGGGATGAGGTGTAGTCCAGTATGAGATTTAGTTTAGTTACATGGACCTGTGATAGGTCATGTGTCATAGTTAAATTCAGTCCATAGGTTTACGATTCCTACCGCAACGTAGCGGTGGTCGGGTGGCTCGCCATCCCGCGCTGATCAGGGCTGATCGCGGGAGGAAAAAAAAAAAAACCTGACCTAAACAAGGTCAAAAACATAAATTATCATTCACCGAAGAAAATGAAACAGCATTCTACTGCTGTGACAAAATAAATACATAAATCCATAAATAACAAAGACAAGTAATTAATACCATGTTTCATACACCAAACCATCTCTTATAATGAATTTCATTCAACATACTATTATAGAAAAACATTCTCATGGGTCCCATCAAAGTATATCAGCAATAAAGCTAATAAACATTATCCAAAGTTACTCAAGTATATTTACAAAACTCATTTAACCACAGGTGTTGCGCAACAGATTCAATAATCTCAATGGAATTTAACTCCATTCAAAATCTCATAGGCCGTTTTGGCATTTCACCAGAAAAGTAACAAAAACATCCAAAACTGACAAAACTACAAAAATCAAATCACTCGTTCAACTCTAGATACGTTAAGTCAACATTCGGCCATAATGGAATAAACAAAAACAACAATATTCAATAAATAAAACTAGTAATTGCACTTACTGTCGCTAGCCTAGCATTAGCTTACCGGCGTTTTAGGATGTTCGATCGGGGCTCCGCATTTTCATTAATTGTGACAAAACAAACAAATAACTCACCGTTGAGTCGATTGTGAGGTGGTGTAAAGATGAATGAATCGGCCGGGTTATTGCACGCTGTCAACTGGTCTGCAGTGTAAAATTTGTCGATATCTGACAAGTACGTCAACCACAGGGACAACAGCAGCCAGAGGAGGGACATGCAGCTGATTGACCCGGAACTTATATAGGGTTCATTCCCGCCACAATAAAGGGACTGGCGGAAGTGGGGTCAGAAGTTACCGTGGTTACACTCAGGTCTTTTGGACTCTGTGGTGGCCTTAGCCATCTTTTACGGTGTGGTCTGCTGGGGTGGCAGCATCTCTGCTGGGGACAGGAAGAGACTGAACAGGCTGATCCGCAGGGCCAGCTCTGTTCTAGGATGTCCTCTGGACCCAGTGGAGATGGTGAGTGACAGGAGAATGGTGGTTAAGCTGTCATCCCTGTTGGACAACATCTCCCACCCCATGCAGGAAACACTGACAGCACTGAGCACCTCCTTCAGTGGCAGCCTGCTGTGTGGGACGGAGAGACTTCGCAGGTCTTTCCTCCCCACTACTGTCAGACTCCACAACAAAGACTTCGCAACTGACCAAACACACACATCCACATATGTGCAACAGCAATAACACTAAGTGCAATACTCTTTTTCTGACAATGTTGTACTTTACACAGTTGTATATAGCATTTGTATTCTATTTTATTCTGTTGTATATAGTGTTTTATTTTATTCTATTCTATTGTGTACAGTATCTTATTCTTATCCTATTCCAGTGTTTTTTCTCATTTTTGCTATGTAACTTTGCACTGTCCACTTTCTGCTGTGACAAAACAAATTTCCCACGTGTGGGAATAATAAAGGTTATCTTATCTTATCTGATTATCATAGAGAGATAACATTCAATAAACTAGTACTCAGTGGTTTGTAATGTTAGTTAGCAGCAAAAACATGCTGACCATGTTAGTGGTTTCACATAGTTTCATCAGCCATCAACACTAACTAATATATCTCTTCACTCTACAGCAGGAGAAGGAAAAATATAAATTATTTTAAATACATGCTGCAAGTGTTTTTATCTCCCATTCTCACCCCGAGACATAGTGATTGATTTCTCACTGAGCAAATCAGCTGATCACTGTTTAACCTTTCATTCTCAGTTTGTGTTTGGAGTTTACTGCTGTCTCCACAGCGCCCCCTGGTGTCCACAGTTTGTTGGTCATGACCCAATTGGTGTCCGTTTCCCACAGCTGAAGCTCACAGATTTATCAGGAACTTATAAACAGCAAACATGAAATTAGATGTCAGCTGTTGTTGTTAATTTATTATTAAAAGGCTGTTCTCTTTCCATTCTAGCTGAATGCAACATGTGGACATTAAAATCCATTACTTCAACCATGAAAACAGGCACACACACCAAGAACTAAACAGTTAAAAGAGTTTCAAATTTCAGATTTTGAAAGGATTGCCATAAAACAACAACTTAAGTCTGCATCTTTTTTATTTACATCATCTCATTGACTGGATTACTTCATATCAGAAGTGACAAAAAATGAAGCCCAAATATAAGTAAAGGACAGTGTCACATCGAGATACTTTTTCCCCTGCGGACATATTGATGGATGTTATGATTTCCAATTGTCTTCTGTAAGAAACTGTTATGTTTGTGGTGTGATACACATGTAATAACCTGTTATATAGTAACCTGTTTGGTTGTGTTCCTGCTGTTGCCTGGAAACTTTTACAGAGCTCAGAGGGAGAGGTCCCCCCTACATTTAGAACAACCAGGTAGAAAACTATAAAGTTTTTGAACCTCTAATTAAACTATGTTTATAACTGAATTATTCAGCTGCTGATTCAGGACAGTCTTCCTCGTTTACCTGAGCACAGAGGGGACACCTTGGTGTTCCCGTGCATCCTCAGCGCACTCCAGTGGATCACGCAAGGCAGGGACTCTGTGCTGGCCGACCTGGCCAAGTCGACATTGCCGGTTAAACAGAGTGTCACGGCCAAAGCTGCTCCCCTCCGTGAGGCCGCCGAGATCCACGTCCTCATCACCGGAAGCCTCCACCTGGTGAGCGGAGCACTCAAACACCTGGACCCAGCAAACATCTCTTATATTAGTCCATGTTTTATCCTTTGAATCCGCTCTTGCATTATTAAACTCAAAAAGTAGCGCGCATCAGGGGTGGGCATGGCCAAAACAACAAACAAAACATTCTAGTCATGAAATGGAACTGACTTACCTGTAATCAGAAACCCAAAAGAAAATACAGGCCTCTTACCTGTCTCTCTAACCTAAACGGGAGAAAAAGGTTCTAAAAGAAAACTGCATCCCACCCCTACAGCTACTAGATCAACAAAAAAGGTCTGTTCACACTATTTACAATATATACAATGCAGCCAAGCTCTTCTCATCACAGAAACACATTCACACAGCACACTGCAAGGCACAGGGCTAAATGCACAGCTCGTTTGAAGCAGGATGTAGGCGGGGCTGCCAGTCTGGACGGGCCACAATAAGGCCCGTCCACATTCTCAAGTACGCGAGTCTGGACTAGCCAAGAATGCACGGGAGTACGGACTTGCCAAGAACGCGAGCACGGACTCACAATTTGTACAATTGGAACACCAGCGTACTTGATGATGTCGCAGGTCCGGAGTCCCCCCCCCCCCCCCCGTCTAATTTAACTGTGATTAATATATTATGAAGCTTAACTTTAATCTCAGCCAAACCAATTTACTCAGGAACAAAGGAAACACTGAAATAAACCAAGAATTAACATTTAGAAGTGATCTAAGTGACTTATATATCATGTTTAACCTCAGTTGCGAAATCTCAGTTAATAAAACTAGTGTACATGTATGCCTTAATAAAAAGAAACAGGTGAGATGTTAGAACACCTTTATTTTTATTTTAGTGAACACTCAAAAATTACAATAGACAGCTGCTGGGGTTTGGAAGAGAACTGAACACATATTTAAAATATAATCTGATTATTTTGAAGCAGCCTTCAAAATCTCCACGTATTAACATTATTAATGCTGTTTTTGTTCCAGGTGAAAATCTTTCCTCCTGAATTGAAATATATCTCAGCCAAAATGATTTACTCAGGAAAAAATAAAACACTGAAATAAACCAAAAATTAACATTTCGAAGTTACCTAAGAGACTTGTATATCATTTTATCCTGAGCAGCAAAAGACAGCGGGGGGATTGACAACGATGTGCCGGGAGTCTGCTGTTGTCACCGGCTAATCCTCGACCTCCCAGTCTGCTATGGAGCTGGTGGGTAACAGACGTCTCAGAAAATGTCGGAGCACGTTTGGAAATATATGATATCTTGATAAATCGAGCAGATGTTTGAAGTTTACACAGCTACATTCTCGCTTGAAAATAACTTAAAAGTTTATTTTGTGACCCAGAAAGAGTAATATTTAAAAGTTTTTAGCCACGCTCGTCCACCATTGCCGCGTTTGAGTTTTGGGCGAAATGCATTCTGCGATATTTAGCTGTATCAAGTCCACACAAGTCACTACCAATGCATGTTCGATAAAACAGCGTTCTTGGCTTGATGCGCACTTTGAATTGTAACAGTACTTGGTCTCCGACTGATGACGTATCACGAGTACACGAGAACGCAAGTACGCATAAGTACGCATAAGTACGCATAAGTACGCATATTGAGACAGGCCTTCAGGCTGTGTCCCAATCCAGTGACCGCACACTTTGGAGTACGCGCAGTTCGCATACTATGTACGGTGTGTACTAGGAAGTACAAGAAGTGCAGAAGTGAGAGGCTTGTGAAATAGGACGGTCTACCCTTCAAATTTGCGTCACCAGCTGTACCTTCCCATATCACTCCTCCCGATCAGCAAAATGGATACAGACCACATCCTTGCGTGTGTAATTTCTCTGCTAATGGAAGAGCTCCAACAACCCACCCGTCACAGACGACTGATTCTGTTGCAACTACGAGACAACCACGTTCAGGTACAGTGATAAATACATGTCGACATTTCTCCCCCCTCAGATATTTGACGTGTGTACCTGTGTACTAGCGTAACACCCTGATATATACCACTGAAGATGTGAGTCCCAGATAGGAGTGTTTGCACCCGTAGCCTGCACACTGAAGCAGTACATCCTAGGACATTCTACAAAAGTGCAATTAACAAAAAACCCAAATACTGTTTCCACAAGTACAGTGTCCATTGTCTGCTAAAAGAAGAACAGCAACAGTCAGAATAATGACAAGAATAAAACAATGTCTGTCATTTCCTGTATTTGCCTTCACCAGACCAGACCCCTGTACTGCAGAATTAACCTGAGTGTCCCAGTCCTGGACAGATTCTTCAATAATGAGGACACCAGGCCTGATTTTCGCCTCAGCAGGGAGTCTGTGAGAGCACTGATGAATCAACTTAACCAGGTTTGGAGACATGGTTGGGATGCCCCGATTGAGGCCCTTGTGTTCCTTTTCTGGCTGGCAAGTGTAGCATCCTACAGGGTCGTGTCCAGGGTGTTTGTAATACCCTGTTCCACTGTTCACCGCATTGTGTACACGGTCACAGAGGAGGTGTGGCCACTCGCCACCAGGTCATCCACCTCCCTCGGACCCCAGAAGACCTAGATGCCATGTCCAATGGGTTTGCACAGCTGGCAGGACACAGAGCCTTTGTGAAAGCTGCTGGTGCAATTGACTGCTGCCAAGTCTGCATCAAGCCTCCCAGTGGCCCTGATGGTCAGTGCTACAGGAACAGGAAGTTGTTCCCATCTATAATCCTGCAGACGGTATATAACCATCAGGGTCGCTTTGTCAATACACATGTGGGCTGGCCGGGGTCAATGCATGACTCCAGGGTCCTCTGCAGCAGCCCACTGTACCGACAGGTCTGTAACCCTCCCCCAGGGCATTTCATCCTTGCAGATGGAGGGTACCCATGTTTCCAACATCCACTCCCCCTCATCACCCCCTACAAGAGGCCAGTCCACGGTGTGGGAGCCCAGCGCTTCAACGCACATCATTCCAGGGCATGCTCTGTCATAGAGCGTGCTTTTGGAATGACGAGGTTCCGTGTCATCTTTCTGCAAGCGCTGGACCTTTGTGCCACATGTACGTCAGTCTAATACAATCATCATTGTTGTTTGTCGAATCATAATGGTAACTGTAGTGTGTAATCTGGCATGTACACTGTGCTTACAAGACAAAACATATGTTGCAGGTCATAACAGCATGTGCCATTTGCATAATATCTGCATTGGTGCTGGTGACATTGTGGCCCCAGATGAGGAGCCCGAGGATGATACCAAAGATGAGGGGGAGACTGGTTTGGAGGCAGTCAGTGGTGCACACTGCCGGGACCAATTCAATTCAATTCAATTCAATTCAGTTTTATTTATATAGTGCCAAATCACAACAAAAGTCGCCTCAAGGCACTTTATATTGTACAGTAGATACAGAGAAAAGCCCAACAATCATATGAACCCCTATGAGCAAGCACTTTGGCAACAGTGGGAAGGAAAAACTCCCTTTTAACAGGAAGAAACCTCCGGCAGAACCAGGTTCAGGGAGGGGCGGCCATCTGCTGCGACCGGTTGGGGTGAGAGAAGGAAAACAGGATAAAAGACATGCTGTGGAAGAGAGACAAAGATTAATAACAGGTATGATTCAGTGCAGAGAGGTCTATTAACACATAGTGAGTGAGAAAGGTGACTGGAAAGGAAAAACTCAATGCATAATGGGAATCCCCGGCAGCCTATGTCTATTGCAGCATAACTAAGGGAGGATTCAGGGTCACCTGGTCCAGCCCTAACTATATGCTTTAGCAAAAAGGAAAGTTTTAAGCCTAATCTTGAAAGTAGAGATAGTGTCTGTCTCCCGAATCCAAACTGGAAGCTGGTTCCACAGAAGAGGGGCCTGAAAACTGAAGGCTCTCCCTCCCATTCTACTTTTAAATACTCTAGGAACAACAAGTAGGCCTGCAGAGCGAGAGCGAAGTGCTCTAATAGGGTGATATGGTACTACAAGGTCATTAAGATAAGATGGGGCCTGATTATTTAAGACCTTGTATGTGAGGAGCAGGATTTTGAATTCAATTCTGGATTTAACAGGAAGCCAATGAAGGGAAGCCAAAACAGGAGAAATATGCTCTCTCTTTCTAGTCCCTGTCAGTACTCTTGCTGCAGCATTTTGGATTAGCTGAAGGCTTTTCAGCGAGTTGTTTGGACATCCTGATAATAATGAATTACAGTAGTCCAGCCTGGAAGTAATAAATGCATGAACTAGTTTTTCAGTGTCACTCTGAGACAGGATATTTCTAACTTTAGAGACGTTGTGCAAGTGGAAGAAAGCAGTCTTACATATTTGTTTAATATGTGCGTTGACGGACATGTCCTGGTCAAAAATGACTCCAAGGTTCCTCACAGTGTTACTGGAGGCCAAGGTAATGCCATCCAGAGTAAGAATCTGGTTAGACACCATATTTCTAAGACTTTCAGGGCCGAGTACAATAACCTCAGTTTTATCTGAATTAAAAAGCAGAAAGTCTGCGGCCATCCAGGTCTTTATGTCTTTAAGACATTCCTGCAGTTTAACTAATTGGTGTGTGTTATCAGGCTTCATGGATAGAGCTGTGTGTCATATGCATAGCAGTGAACATGTATGCTATGTCTTCTAATGATACTGCCTAGGGAAGCATGTATAGTGTAAACAGAATTGGTCCTAGCACCAAACCCTGTGGAACTCCATAATTAACCTCAGTGTGTGAAGAGGACTCTCCATTTACATGCACAAATTGGAGTCTATTAGATAGATATGATAGCTACAAACCACTGCAGTGCAGTACCTGTAACACCTACAGCATGTTCTAATCGCTCTAATAGGATATTATGGTCAACAGTATCGAATGCTGCACTAAGGTCTAGCAGGACAAGCACAGAGATGAGTCCACTGTCAGAGGCCATAAGAAGATCATTTGTAACCTTCACTAAAGCTGTTTCTGTGCTGTGATGAGCTCTGAAACCTGACTGAAACTCTTCAAATAAACCATTCCTTTGCAGATGATCTGTTTGCTGTTTGACAACTACTCTTTCAAGGATTTTTGATATGAAAGGAAGGTTGGAGATTGGCCTATAATTAGCTAAGACTGCTGGGTGTAGAGATGGCTCTTTGAGTAAAGGTTTAAATACAGTCACCTTGGAGGCCTGTGGTACATAGCCGATTATTAGAGATATGGCAGGACTTCTTTGAGCAGTTTTGTAGGAATGGGGTCTAAAAGACACGTTGATGGTTTGGAGGAAGTAATTATTGAAGTTAACTCAGAAAGATCAATTGGAGAAAAAGAGTCTAACTTAACATCAATGGTACTAAGAGTAGCTGTAGATAATATTACATCTGTTGGATGATTATTGGTAATTTTTTCTCTAATGATTAAAATTTTATTTGTGAAGAAGTTCATGAAGTCATTACTAGTTAACGTTAAAGGGATGGTTGGCTCGATAGAGCTCTGACTTTTTGTCAGCCCGGCTACAGTGCTGAAGAGAAACCTGGGGTTGTTCTTATTTTCTTCAACCAGTGACAAATAGTAAGATGTTCTGGCTTTGCAGAGGGCTTTCTTATAAAGCAGCAAACTATTTCTCCAGGCTAAATGATGATCCTCTAAATTTGTGACATGCCATTTCCTCTCCAGCTTAGGAGTCATCTGCTTTAGGCTACTTGTTTGAGAATTATACCACGGAGTCAGGTACTTCTGATTAGAGACCTTAGTTTTCACATGAACTACAGTATCCAGAGTCGTACGTAGTGAGGAGGTAAAATTATTAACAAGATAATTGACCTCTGATGGGGTAGTGTTCAGATAGCTGCTCTGCTCTATAAGCATTGAAGATGCTTATCCACCAGTATGTGAATGTGAGAGTGAATGAATAGTGGAATTGTACAGCGCTTTGAGGGCCCCGAAAAGCGCTATATAAATGCAATCCATTATTATTCATTATTATTAAGATGATTACAGTGGGTGGATTATATTCTTAAACTTAGTTACAGCGCTTTCAGAAAGACATCTACTGTGATAAAGTCTACTCTCCACTGCTGTGTAATCAATTATTGTAAATGTAATCAGGAAATGATCAGACAGGAGAGGGTTTTCAGGAAATACTGTTAAATGTTCAGTTTGTATGCCATATGTTAAAACAAGATCTAGAGTGTGATTAAAGTGGTGGGTGGGTTCTTTTACATTTTGAGAGAAACCAATTGAGTCTAATAACAGATTAAATGCCATGTTGAGGCTGTCATTTTTAGCATCTACATGGATGTTAAAATCACCCACAATAATTATTTTATCTGAGCTGAGAAGTAAATCAGAAAAAAAGTCTGAGAAATCAGACAGAAACTCTGTGTAATGCCCAGGTGGACGATATATGATAACAAGTAAGACTGGTTTCTGAGTTTTACAGCTGGGGTGGACAAGACTAAGCATCGGGCTTTCAAATGAATTAAAAGTCTGTCTTGGTCTTTCGTTGATTAATAGGCTGGTGTGAAAAATTGCTGCCACACCGCCCCCTCGGCCTGTGCTTCGAGATTTCTGGTAGTTAGAATGACTCGGGGGTGTTGATTCATCTAAACTAACATAATCATCCTGCTGCAACCAGGTTTCTGTAAGGCAGAGTAAATCGATTTGTTGATCAATTATTAAGTCATGTACTAACAGAGACTTGGAGGAGAGAGACCTAATATTTAATAATCCACATTTCACTGTTTTACTCTTTGGTTCAGATGTGGATACTGTATTGTTCCTTCTTTGTGATTTTTTATGTTTAAGTTGTTTGTTGCTGGTTTTTAGTTTGTTTTTTGTCTTTTTGGGAGCTGACACAGTCTCTATGGAGATGGGTTTTCTGGGGGGGTAGCAGAAGGAGAGAAGCTGCAGAGAGGCGTGTAGGACTGCAACTCTGCTTCCTGGTCCCAACTCTGGATAGTCATATTTTGGGGGGTTTAATAAATTTGTCCATATTTCTAGAAATGAGAGCTGCTCCATCCAAAGTGGGATGGATGCCGTCTCTCTTAACAAGACCAGGTTTCCTCCAGAAGGTTTGCCAATTATCTATGAAGCCCACATCGTTTCTGGGACACCACTCAGACAGCCAGCAATTTAAGGAGAACATGCGGCTAAACATGTCACTCCTGGTCTGATTGGGGAGGGGACCAGAGAAAACTACAGAGTCCGACATTGTTTTGGAAAAGTTACACACCGATTCAGTATTGATTTTAGTGACCTCCTCCCGTGTAACCGGGTGTCATTACTGCCGACGTGAATTATGATTTTACTGAATTTACGTTTACCCTTAGCCAGCAGTTTTAAATTTCCTTCAATGTTGCCTGCTCTGGCCCCTGGAAGACAAATGACTATGGTTGCCGGTGTCTCTAGCTTCACATGTCTGAGAACAAAATCACCAATTACCAGAGTTTGACCCCCAGCGGGTGTGTCGCCGAGTGGGGGGAAACGGTTAGACACATGAACGGGATTGTAGTGTACCTGGGGCTTCTGTTTAAGACTATGCTTCCTCCTCACCGTCACCCAGCTGCCCTCTTTCCCCAGCTGCTTGGGGTCTGCCGGGGAACAGCTAGCGGGGCCTACGCTATCTTCGGCTGCAACAGCACTTCAGCAGCACTGCCCGAGACTCCCTGCTCAGCCAAATGTCAGGCCTGGTTAACAATGCCTGTGCATACTGGGACACTCAGGTTAATCCTGGACCACAATGGGCATTTCATTACCAATAATCCTGTTGTGTTTTTCGTTGTACTGTTGTTATTTTCGCAGTTTGGCAAATGCAATAGGTCAGGCCCTCAGAAATTGTTTTATGGAGTTCGTTACAAACATGCAAATACAGTTGGGATGTTACGAATGTCTTTATTTACATAACTTAAATCATCTTGTTTGTACACAACAAAGGTTGGGACGCCAACATAAATAAAGTATGCAAATATGTACATTAGATGTCTGTGAACACGACTCAATCCTTTTTCTGCTCGACATGCTTCTCAAGGACACCTAGCAGCCCGTCCATCCTCTCGGCTCTCTGTTCCTCCATTTGACGTTGCTGTGCCATGTCCTCTTTTATTAGAGCAATGAGTTCATCCTCCCCGTCCCTCTTTCTTTTCGCCACTCATGCCTCCAGCGGCTCCTCATCCTCCTGCTCTTCCTGGTGAGGAAGTGGGTTGCCCACTACTGCACTGGGCCCTGGTGTGTCCTCCTGGATGGAGGAAATTAGGACTGGAGGCCTGGTAGAGGGCCTCTGTCCTAACACCTCATCCATGGGTCCAAACCAGGGCCATGTTGCAGCAGTGGGCTTCCCACTTGCACTATTGCCTGTCGCTGGATACTTGCACTCCTAAAGGCAGAGTACATCAAAAGTGGCAGTTGGCAAAAACAGCTACAGTACAGGTTTACATAGATGACTTCGCAGTATTCCGTGTGGAGATACATCTGTCAATACCACTGTACATTGTATTTCCTTTTTAGATTCTCCCATTTTCGTTTGGCCTGCACAGGGGAGATTTTCCCTACCAGGTCCATCTTCTCCACGATTGCTCTGACAGACGAAATATGATAGAACATGAAAATAAGGTTATTCCCTGAATGGCATCCACAGCAAAATGTACTAGATTAGGACCGCAGGGCAGACAGTTCACTCTCCCTTGTGCCTCACTGATTGGAAACCTCATACTGTTGCTGTACCTCCAACCCACTGCGGCTGAGTGTTTTGCACCGGTGAACAGGTGCTCATTTTCACGGCGGAGTCGAATGAGTTTGGCCGTCTGCTCCTTGCCGTTGGAATGCAGCAAGACATTGGATTACATTCCTGACCATCTTGCACTTCTGTTTTATCAGTTCCCTATTTTCCGTATGTTCAGCATATTCAGCTGTGTGGGACATACAAACTGAAATGTCAGGTAAAACGATTTATTGTGGGACAGGGGCAGCACTAACTGAGGCCAAACATTTACTTTTTAAGGTTCTAGGTTAAGGTCAGGGGGTTCTCTATCATATTTGACATGGATGGTGTGACAACCTTTGCAAATATGTGATGTCTTGGTGGCTCACGCAGATATTTGGTGTGTACACAGCTACATTCCTGCCTGGAATATGTTGACATTTCAGTTTGTGGCCAGGGAAGGGTAATATTGGTACAACTGATTACACTTGTAGTGGTGATACTTCTATTCATACTGCCTTCTGTCTGGAAAATGATTCACAGATTTGCGGGACTGTGCATTTACGATAATGTGGTTCCAACAGGTGTCACAAGATTCATCTTGGCATTTACTATTCACCAAAGCGTGCGGTCGCTGGATTGGGACACAGCCTCACTCTTCCACTAATGGTCAGTCTCCATCTGGAACTTAACCTTCCTGCCTTCTTGGGACCTTTTTGTGCCACTGCTATGTGTTAAATGGCTGCCATTTCCACTGTGTTCAGTGGAATATAACCAAACTTGCCACAGGATAGTTTTTACCTGTCAATGTTAATATTCCAGTGTGAATTCCTTAAATCAGCCTAAAATGGCTGAGCAGCAGAAATCCCCACACCCATCACCCTGGGGACCATTTTCTGCCCATTGACTTCCATTATAAACGCTATTTTTCAACCCCAAATTATCATCATATGATTTTATTTTTTCTTCTTTTCTTGGATGTCAATGAAGACTCAGGGCCTTGAAGTTTAAATTTTTAAATTGCAAAAAAAATGCAAAAAAAATAATGGCAGGTCAAAATGTATGTTGGTGCCAATCTTTGGTCCATCTAAAGGCCTACTTATAATGACAATCACATATTACTTCAACTGGTTTTTTGTGGAAATATTTAGTTTTGTTTTTTGGTTTTTGGGGCTTATAACACAGGGCGCTCATGTAATAACACTGGGATTTGAAGGGTTAAAACAACGAAAATATAATTAAAACTTTACATGAATATTTCAGGGAGAAGTAGTTTTACAAGGTTGGCTAATTTAAAGTGGAATAAAATATGGATATATGGTCTTTTTATGGCGTGGCTGAGAATGGTCCCTAGGGTGATGGGTGTGAGTTTTTTAAAGGATGGCAGGAGGGTTAAACAAGCACAAAATCAAATCAATTTATTTATATAGCACTTTTCACAGGATAAAAACCACAAAGTGCTTCACAGTAATATAAAACAGAAATACATAAAATACATTAATAATAAAACACACAGCACAAATCTAATTAAAAGCCAATCTAAATAAATGAGTCTTAAGCTGCTTTTTAAAAGAATAAATACAATCAAGGCAACGTAATGATGGAGGGAGAGCATTCCACAACCTGGGGGCCACCGCTCTAAAAGATCTATCACCTCTGGTTTTAAAATATGTTCGAGGGACTACCAACAGCCTTTGATTAGATGATCTCAGGCTGCGAGAGGGAGCGTGAGGTTCTAAAAGATCAGAAATGTAAGCAGGGGCATCACAATTCAAAGCTTTAAAAGTCAGTACCAAGATTTTAAAATGAATTCTGAAATGTACTGGAAGCCAGTGTAATGAACATAACACTGGTGTAATGTGCTCTCTTTTTCGCGTCTTAGTTAAAAGCCTTGCAGCAGCATTCTGGACTAACTGGACACGGTCAAGATTCCTTTTGCTCAAACAAAGAAAAAGGTTGTTACAATAATCTAAGCGAGATGAAATAAAAGCATGAATAACCATTTCCAACTTAGATTTAGACAGCAAAGTTCGCAGTTTGGAGATGTTTCTTAGCAAACAAGACAGAGAACAAACAACGCCACCCTCAGGTGTGGCGAGCAAAAGCAACACACAAAATCATGACCTGGGTCATAACACTTTCTTTGAAATCAGAGCAAAGCTTCAACACCTTCTCTATTTAAGACATTGTGGTGGATCTGTGGCGCAGCTGTGGGGAGGCAGAGCTCATCACACTTCCCCTGCATTTAAGTCTGTACTGGGTCCTGACTGAAGTTGTTGGTGTATGTGTGGCTGGCAGCTGGAACGCTGCAGCCAAGAATAAAAGTGTTACAAAAGTGGTCATGTCTGACATGCATCGTCTACAGACATCTACTGGAAACTGTGGATAGAGGAAACCCTTGCCCCTGGTGACTGGGACTCTCACAACTAGTGATGGTATGATAAATGCCTGTGAATTTTTTTTCCCACCAAAAGGTAAATCATACAATGCACGATGTACTGACATCCGCTGATCATTTGATATACAGCAGTACTGCTGTGATATGTAAACGTATAAATGTAGCGATTGCAAAATACCCATATGAGGTTCTGTATATATCGTGTCACACTTAAATGTTTCAGATCATCAAAAAATTTAATATTAAACAAAAATAACACAAGTAAACAAAAATCCAGTTTTTAAATGAAGGCATTTATTATTAAGGGCCCTGTATGAAAAAGTGATTGCCCCCTAAACCTAATAACTAGTTGCACCTAATAACTGGTTTTAGAAGCAATAACTGCAATCAAGCATTTGCAATAACTGGCAATGTGTCTTACAGCACCGTGGAGGAATTATTTAAATAAAGTTTTTAGTAATAACTTTAGAAGATTTAGAAATAATTCAGACCTTTTAAAATAAGAATATATAATGTAAAAAAGAATATTTCTGCCATTTCCATTACAGAACACTGAAAAACCTGTTTATGCCAGTGAACTGTTAAATCATGAAGACCACATTAGAGTATAAGAAAGAAAATAAAAAAGACAGCAAACAAAATAACACAAAAAATTATTTAAAGTGGAAATCAGTTTTTAAAGACAACTATGTTCTCCAATTAAGTGTCATTTTTCTGTCACAAAGTTGTTCAATACAAAAATCATATCAAAAACTTCACATTTCATATTAAACCACAAGCTGTTGGATTAGTAGACAACATAACGAAATAACAATACGCCACTAAAGACAAATCTTTTAAAATTAAAATGACAAATTAAAGGCTCAAAACTTTGAGTAGAAATGCAGATTGGCTCCTTTCAAAGTGTTGATAATACTTTTTAGGCTGCAAATCTGAAATTAGTGGACAGCTAAATGTTTTCAGACACAAGCCAAAGCTTAAAATACAAATAACTGTAATTCATTAAAGAAAAAAGTGCAATTTTAAAATTAAAAGGTGTGACATTTCCAACATTTCAAAAGCTTCCAGTACAATTTAAATGATGATAAACATTATTCTCTGGTAAAATAAAACGTTTATCATTCAGCTCTGCTGTGAACTTTGAAGTCAAAACAAACTAACTGTCACCACCTGGAGGCAGCAATGATCACTGCTTTGTCCAGCTGGGTCACCAGTTTTTAAAAAGACACATTCACCATCATTAATCACTTCAGATCAGTATGAAGAGCTGCTTGGACACCAGCGCAGCACCTTGAATTCATAATGAATACAGAAACAAGAGTTTCTGCTGGACATAAATAACAGCACAAAAACAAACACTAAAAATAACAGTGCATCAGTATTGTACAAAAAGCATGAACAAACCTCAGCACATTTTCAGAGCCTTCAATTTTTGTATTTCTAATTTATAGGTGGAAAGTAAAGAATTGGATAAAATATTAACTTTACCACCTGACAACAAATATTTATTTATGTTGCCTATTTATGTGATGAACAAAACATTGTCTTTTATACAAGATACAGTGAACTTATAGATAGCTGTGAAGGAAAAATGCCAACTTAGGATCATAATTTTGGATAGAAAGTGCATAGAAGAGCAGTCTTTATAATCTATGTCATCTCTGTCGTCTTTCATGTAGAGAACGAGAGACTGTCAAAGCAGTCAGGAAATCCAACCGCTTCTTCCTCTGATGGCAGAACAGCATGTTGGAAATTCTGGGAAATGCAGTTCAGTCAGTCAAAAATACAATTAAAAAATCAGAAGCTCATCCAGGAGAATTCAGCAATATTCCCAGCTATTAGCTTACACTGAAAAATATGAATTTTCATTGTGATGTATGCATGTAATCCTTGTCAACATGACAAGTTTTTACTGGAAGAGGCTTTTTTGTAAGTCCTCCTCAGGTCCTACAGGGTTTTGCTGGTGGTCATTTCGATGTCACTCAGATCCCTGTAGGTCTCTGATTGGCTCATATTCCAGGTATTCCACTTCTTCCACAGATTGTACTTTGTGTTGTTCAGAGGGATGTTGATTGAGGAAATGTACTGCATGGACCGTGACATGGAGGCTCTGAAGGCCCGTGTTCGAGCTGTGAAGAGGAGGAAAATTTGTAAACCCTAAAAAACAGAAAGGGAAGATGATGGTTACTCTCTTTATTTTTGTAAGTAATGTCATGTTTGATGCTACTTATAAGTAACAAATTATTCTTTATAGTTATTAGTAAAGTACCTGAAATTATTTTGCAAGATTTTTCTTATTACTTTGTAAATTCTTGTGTGTTGTGTTTGAATCCTGCAGCTTATCACACATTTGAATTCCATGTGTGAAAACTGCAAATGTCCAGCATTGCACCCCTGATGATCCACCAGGACAAACTCAGCAGTGTGTGAGGAAGAGCCAGCAGCAGCTGACAGATGGAGAGAATAGACAGACTGTTCCCTGTTTGTGAAGGACTGCTAGGAAAGTTTAAAATAACTAATTGTCTGTCCTGAATCAGTCTTATTAGGTAATGATAAAATAATTTTATCATTCAAATGTTTTCAGTGTGGGGGGAAGTACTCAGGGTCTTCAAGTTACACACTATGAAAGGCAGCAACAAGTTTAATATTCAGAAACCTAAAGTATGTATCAGCAGCAGAATGGACCTAAAAATAAATGTTTGTTTCAGTTCTATGAAGCTTTGAGTATTTTGGATTAGTAGCACTGCTGTGTTTGTTGTATCATATTGCTGTAATTGTTTATATGCTTTATATATTCTGAGGTAAGTTGATCTATAGTGTTACATCATATTCTATAAGGATGTTATGTGTTTGTATACTTTGTGCCCAGTTTGACCCATTTAGCAGAAGTCAGCCTGTTTAAGGCTCTGATATCTATTCTGTATGACTTAAAGCAGTTATGACATAGTCTGATTTTCTCACCCAATAAAGGAATATTTCATATATCAGTCTACTCTTCATTCTATCAGAAACAGTTATCACAGGTCGTACATTTTCTTTTTACACATATATGTAAGGATTCAGACATATTTACTAATGCCAATGTCAGGTTTATATTGTTGATTGTCATTTATGCTTAGAAATATTTAACCAGACCTTAGAGGTGTATAATCGATTGTGTAGTGATAAGATGTGTGATTCTTAGTAGTCTGCAAAGACTTTGTGTGCATTCCAGAGTGTTCTGGCATACACACTCACACCCTAGGGTCATGAGAGATCTTGTATCTTCTCTTACTGATATATGGTACAGCAAACACATCTATATCTGTTTTAGTATAAGTGCCTTTTGTTTAGATGAACTGCTGGACTTCCAGACCAGCAGGGTTAGGGAAGTTGTTTATGTGGTCACATTCTGACCCCCCCCCCCCCCCCCCCCCCCCCCCCACACACACACACACACACAGACAGTACTTTGTTTACATGTGTACCTATGTAAATGAGCCTATGTATATTCATGTAACTGCAATAAAAGAGCAGCGTTACGAGGGAGCAGACAAGAGCAACTGGGGTCAAGCGAAGGAACGGTGTTTGTCCAGTTGGTCTTTCTTGTATACGAGAAACATAAAGAACTTTGCCTGCTTGTGTCTTGCTTTGCTGTGTAGTAGAATTGTCTTGAACGTTCCAGCGAATAGGTTTATGCTACAAACCTATCAGCCAACATATTAAAAGAACAATATATAATACATCTGTATATACACTGTAAAAGATACTTGTCTTTGAGTGAAGATATAAGGTTTTAGGAAATATAAATAACTGCAACTTGAATCTTTACTGAAGCCCAGTATTTGATACAGAGTTCAGGTTCACTGCTGTAATACCTAATAATAATTAATATAATAGTTAATTTAATATTGGCCATATTGTATTTACATTACCAAAGTGAGATGACTTTAGTCTCATGAACAACATTAGCTAATTGTTATTTACTAGCTAATCTTTAAATGACTGTTCAGTACAGAAATGAAGCCCAACAATCATGTTTTACAGTCCTGTGGTCTCAGCCTCAGATACTTATCAAATCAAACAAAGCTCATGTAAAAACAAACAGATGAACAAAAGAAATGTCTCCTTCATTTCTGTCAAACAATGCTGTATGAAACGTTTCCAGCGGTTAGTATCATGGTTGCTAGGCAACCTGAGCAGCGTGACAGAGGCTAGACGGTCCCATTTCACAAGACTGGCACTTCGGGCCTTCTCGGTCTTTGGAGGACCCGGCCCACGAAGACTGCGAAAGGATGCAGATCCTGAATTGGGATACAGCCAAGGACTTGACACTGAGACATGACTGACTGTATATGCAACATGGAACACAGGGAAGACACAGTGACCAAAACTAGGACCTAGAACTACAAATATAACATGAACAGCAAACCACCAAGAAAACCAAAGTCATGAATAACAAATAATCAAGGAATATAACTTAAACAAACACAAAACACTGGGTCACAGACCCAGTACCATGATAGAAATTCCTCCACAAATAGTGACGTACTTGCTGCAGAACAGAAGTTTAAGTCAGGCCATGATTGTTGGAAGACAGGTTGCCTCCCACCAGGCTATCTTTTTAAAATGGTGATGCAATTGGATACCAGAGCTACTTGCAGTCAGTTGTCAACAGCGACTGAAACTCGGGTGTGGCATCCTCTTTAAATGCTGTGGTTACTGAGATGAACCTTTGTTTTTCTTGGCTTTGTCACTAATATAATACTAATAATACCGGTGTACCACAAGGCTGTGTGATGAGCCCTTTCCTCTACTCCCTCTTCACCCACGACTGCAGGCCTGCTGATGGTTCCAACACCATCATTAAGTTTGCAGACGACACCACGGTGATTGGCCTCATCAGTGACAACGATGAGGCCGCCTACAGGGAGGAGGTGGATCGTCTGGCTGAGTGGTGCGACAGAAACAACCTGCTGCTTAACACAGAGAAGACCAAGGAGCTCATCGTGGACTACAGGAGGAATGCTGACCCACATCCACCCATCCACATTAAGGGGACGGCTGTGGAGCGTGTGAGCAGCTTCAAGTTCCTGGGAGTCCACATCTCCGAGGATCTCACCTGGACGACCAACTGCTCCAAGCTGATCAAGAAGACTCACCAGCGCCTCTTCTTCTTGAGGACTCTGAGGAAGAACCACCTGTCCTCAGACATCCTGGTGAACTTCTATCGTTGCACCATCGAGAGCATCCTGACCAACTGTGTAACAGTCTGGTACGGGAACTGCTCTGCCTTGGACCGGAAGGCATTGCAGAGGGTCGTGAAAACTGCCCAGCGCATCGCCGGAGCACCACTTCCTGCCATAAAAGACATCTACAGGAAGCGGTGTCTGAAAAGGGCTGGGAAAATCATCAAAGACCCCAGTTTCCCATCACATGGACTCTTCACCCTCCTGCCCTCTGGGAGGCGCCACAGGAGCCTCCGGACTAAGACCACCAGGTACCGGAACAGCTTCTTCCCCACAGCTGTCAGACTCCTGAACTCTGCCTCCTGACATCTGACCCACGTTAAACTCATGGACTGAACATACACACACCCACAATGGACAACTGTACCCTCAAACACACAATAATAACATGGACTGAACCACCACTCACAACCACTAGCACTTTATATAGCCTCTGTAGAAACTATCTACACCCTCACTTATCTTAACTGCACTACTGTATAGCTCTGTGTAAATAATCATTCTGTACATTCGATAATCTTTAATCCTACAACTGTTTACAACTTGCATAGTTCCCATTTCTGTATAGCTGTATATCTCAGATTCTGTAAAGTTATTTATTTCATATTCTGTAGTTTTTCATATTTATATCCTGTTCATAGCCTGTACATAGCTTGTACTCACTACAGCCTGTACATACTTATAGTTATAGAATATTCACAACATACTTCATACCGTGTACATTATAACATACCATAATAGACCCATTTCTGTAATATACTCACATATCTATATTATTGCTAATATATATTGTAATATATCTATATCACTAAAGCACTTCTGGATGGATGCAAACTGCATTTCGTTGCCCTGTACCTGTGCATGTGCAATGACAATAAAGTTGAATTCTAATTCTATTCTATTCTAATATCCTAATATTTGCAAGAGTTACCAGCATTTTCGTACTTTTATTACTACTACTGCTTCAGTTAAAATGTTTCAGTTTTCCTTGTTCCCTTCGATATACCATGAATTAAATATAAAACTTTCAACAATCACCTCCCATTTGTTTTTGTTTTTTTGCATTTTATGTGTTTACCTGAAGTCTGAGAAGCTCATGACACCTTTAATCTCAGTTCTAGAATGAAGTGGAAGGAGTCGTACCTGTGTGGTTGTACAGATGTAGAACAAAATGCTGAAGATCAGGTGTGTTTTTTCTGAACTGAGCAGCACGAAATATCCCAGAGTCCAGGACAGACCGAGTAACACCGCCAGAGATAAACTAATGAGGAACTTCCTGCTTAAAGATGACTTCTTGTTGCTACAGTAAAAACAGAGTTAAAATCCACATGGAAGCTAGTCAGAAAGGATTCTGCATAATCTTTTCATCACATCTGTGAAAATGGAGTGTATGCATTGATACACCTCTCCTGAAGACAAAGATGGAGCATTACTGTTATTGGTTATTAGTGTTATTATTAACAAAAAGAAATAAAGCCATTTTGTTTTGCTCACAGTTAAATTGTGTTCAAAGTTTTTCTTTTTCATTTCTCATTTTTAAATGTTGGTTTTCTTAATATATTTATATCTGAGAATTGCACCTTTTAACAGCCACTTAAATTTGGGTAATTTATTTTTGAAATATTTTTTGAAACAACAGCAGCTTTAGATGTTACCTGGTCAGTCTGGGTTCAACTTTGCATGTAGTCATGGAGGTAATAACCAACAGGACGATGTTGTAAATCAGGATCAGGCCGATTGGAAGAAGGAAAGCCCAAAACATCGGTTTTCCAAAGTTGAACTGTTTGTTCTTATCCAACGCTGCCAGCCAACAACTACAGCGAGAGGAAAAGAACATAAAAAAACACTTTTGTCTACGTGTTGATCAAAATTTTATAAATACTTTATTTACTGAAAATGACATTTTTTTTAGGCAGTGGATGTAATTTCTATGGAGGACCACAAGAGCCACCCTCATCAAAATAAAGAATTCTGTTCTTAATGAACTGTAGAATAAATTCTGCATTTGTAAATTCATTTTTGAACTCCACATTAAAAAACTGATTTTTAAAATGCTTTTTAGAAACTTCATTTCAAAATCCATTTTCAAATTCCAATTCAATACAATTAAGACAATTAATCAATTTATCATATACATAGACATATTTTTTTCTAACTTCAGTATGACTGTGGTACATATTACAAAAGAATAAAAACTTTATGTGAATAACTTTACTCTTCTTAAATATAACTCATAAAACAAGTAAAAGTACAAATGTGTAAAAAGTTACAGACTTCCTCAGTAGGTTTACACTCTTTTGGAGTGATTTTAATTGTGTGTTAAAGAAGAAAGAGCCAGTCAGTCATCACTGAGGCAGTTTTTCCTTCATGAAGTCCAGGTGCTGGTTTCCCCGTGTGTCTGTCTGATGCCCCAAAGCTGACTCAGAGCCATAACACCATCCATGACTGCGGTATGGAACAGATGTGGGTGTATCCTCATCTCCCAGAGGAGTCCAAATTGTTATCAAATAGACCTACAGACACAAAAACATTGATACTATAAACAACCAGGCTATCAGCAGTGATTTAACTACTTTAAGACCTCTGTGAAAACAATTTTCACATCATTTACAGTGTATATCACAGAATTCAAGGCCTTTATAAGCACAGAGCATACAGAGAAAAGTACAGGGTGGGCCACCGTAATAAAATGGGAATGGTTGGTGATATTAAAGTCCTGTTTGTGGCACATTACTATATGTGAGGGGGCAAACTCCTCAAGATGGGTGGTGACCATGGTGGCCATTTAGAAGTCGGCCATCTTGGATACAACTTTTGTTTTTTCAATAGGAAGAGGGCCATGTCACACATCAAACTTATTGGTAATGTCACAAGAAAAACAATGGTGTGCTTGGTTTCAACGTAACTTTATTCTTTCATGAGTTATTTACAAGTTTCTGACCACTTATAAAATGTGGTCAATGTGCTGCCCATTGTGTTTGATTGTCAATGCAACCCTCTTCTCCCACTCTTCACACACTGATAGCAACACCGCAGGAGAAATGCCAGCACAGGCATCCAGTATCCGTAGTTTCAGGTGCTGCACATCTCCTATCTTCACACCATAGACAATTGCCTTCAGATGACCCCAAAGATAAAAGTCTAAGGGGTCAGATTGGGAGACCTTGGGGGCCATTCAACTGGCCCACGACGACCAATCCACTTTCCAGGAAACTGTTCATCTAGGAATGCTCGGACCTGGCACCCATAATGTGGTGGTGCATCATCTTGCTGGAAAAACTCAGGGAACGTGCCAGCTTCAGTGCATAAAGAGGGAAACACATCATCATGCAGCAATTTCAAATATCCAGTGGCCTTGAGGTTTCCATTGATGAAGAATGTACCCCATATACCACACCAAACCATCACTTTTGTTGTTCCAACAGTCTTGGAGGGATCCATCCAATATGGGTTAGTGTCAGACCAATAGCGGAGGTTTTGTTTGTTAACTTCAATTTTCAAATCAATTCAATTCAATAAAACTTTATTGATCCTGAAGGTTGACCCCGAAGGAAATTGGGTTAAGGCTGCCGACCTTACCCTTCTGACCATACATACATGACACAAACATCACATGGGGAAGACAGGTCAGAGAGGTATAACAATGGAAAATGCACAACATGAGGAAAGATCAGGAGAAAAGAAATAACTCCCCCCAGACTGAGCTCCAACAGGGAGATCAGTTTGAGAACAGAAAAAAAACACCTCTGCACATAGCACATGAAAAAAACTCTTAATACACCAAAGAAACACATGAGAAGACACAGGGGTGGGTAAAGGGTGAGAGACAGCCAATGTAGACAGTGCATCCGGGCCTGCAGCATAAGCGCTGGTCTCCTTGATCCACTGTCAGCATCGGAGGGGAATAAGCGTCAAAGGCGTTTGGAGGGGGGAGGGGGGATGAGTGTACATCTGCATGTGTATATATGTCTGTGTGTGTGTGTATGTGTCTAGAGCTGAGACAGTGTCCTTCGCCCTGCCAGGCTAAGTAAACAGTCTTCCAGCCAACCCAGGTAGCCTTGCATAGAATGGGAAGAACAGTCTAAACACAGTCGTTATCAGGGTGTTTTTGTTCAGCTCCAGCCTTGAGACGGCAGCTGGCGCTGAAGGGATATCCACATGTAGTAATGCTGGTTTTTACTTTAGTGCGAACAACTCATGAGAATTTCAAAGCTGTTCTAACAGTCCGACACTGGTCTTTCAAGCTCCCGTTGGAGAGCCGTGAGCTTCTCCATGATGTTATCAAACTTACGCTCCGTGATGTTGTCATTCTTGTGCTCAAAGAGCCGATTCTGAGAACTCACGACCGCAGTGAGCTTCTCCAAGATGTGATCCAATTTGCGCTCAGAGGTCTTATTCTGAGTATTCACGGCAGCCGTAAGCTTCTCCAAGATCTTATCCGTGCTGCACTCAATGAGCCCATTTTGAGAAACTCACGCCTCGTTCCATCGTTTCAATCCCAGCGGACAGCCTTGTGGGGGTTTAAACAGCCGGTTCCACTTTCTTGATTCTTCGATAAGTCAGGGCCAAGCCAGCTCCGATCAGCAAGAACCCTGTTATCATGCTTCCTAATAGGTAGATATCTTCAGCACTCAGGCTCACCCGAGCCCAAACTTCTCATTGAGAAAAGGGTGTCAATTGCATTCAAGGACCAGTTGATCAAATCCATAATTCCTCTTTTAGGTTTTAGAGAACAGACTGTGAGAGAGTGTTCCAGGGAAAAGTAATACAAAAAACACGAGCCTAGACAAGGACACAAGAGGCTAAGCAGGGAAGCTAAGGGAGAGGAGGAGGAGAGGAGAAAAGTGCGACAGCCTTCGTCAAGAGCAAGTATTACATAAAAGTTTGCCTCATCACTGAACAAAATCTTGTGCGTCAACTGAGGGTCCTGTTCCAATTTTTGTTTTGCCCATTCTGAAAATTCTGTGCACCGATCTGGGTCATCCTCGTTGAGATGCTGCAGTAGCTGTAGTTTGTAAGGGTGCCATTTGTGAGTAGCTAATATCCGACTAATGCCACTCTCCAGTGACATGCGGCAAGTGCTACGCTGTGGGCTCTTGCTGAATGAAGCTAGGACAGCCACTGATGTTTCTTCATTAGTGACAGTTTTCTTGCGTCCACATTTTGGCAAATCCAACACTGAACCAGTTTCACGAAACTTAGCAAGCAGTTTGCTAACTGTAGCATGGGAGATGGGTGGTCTCGTAGGATGTCTTGCATTTAAATCTGCTGCAATGACCCGGTTACTGCTTTCAACAGATATCAACACAATTTTGATCCACTCCTCACGTGTTAACCTCTTCGACATGTCAATGGCTTAGAACAAAGAGAAACTTGTAAATAACTCATGAAAGAATAAAGTTACGTTGAAACCAAGCACACCATTGTTTTTCTTGTGACATTACCAATAAGTTTGATGTGTCACATGGCCCTCTTCCTATTGAAAAAACAAAAGTTGTATCCAAGATGGCCGACTTCTAAATGACCACCATGGTGACCACCCATCTTGAGGAGTTTGCCCCTTCACATATACTAATGTGCCACAAACAGGACTTTAATATCACCAACCATTCCCATTTTATTACGGTGTAGCCATATAAATGGCCCACCCTGTACTCAATCAATTTCATCTTGTGTTTTTCATTATGCATATTTTATTAATAATTACATGTCGTGATCTGCATCTTTACCACACATTTGCCACAGAGGTGTAGATACTGTAGTTGCAGTGAATGCTTAAAGTGTGCTGATTAGAATATACTGGACATTAAATGCTAAGATTCAGCACACTGTGTTAGAGGCTGGGATTTGATGAATTCATCATATATACAACCTTTGATCATCATTTATGTCCAGTTGAGAATGAATCTGTGCACTCACATATTAAATGAACTGAAATCAGTAGTGTGATCTCCAGTTTTGATATAAGGAATGAGAGAACTGACAGCTGTTATTTTAATCAGCCTGTCTTAGTTGTTTTAATTCTAAGTATCATAAAGTAATCTGGTAACATCTGGACTGACGAGTTTACTGTCAGCATTTTAATCGCTAGTTTAAAGGCTGTAGGTCGCAGCTCTAATGCTCTAACACTGTATAAATGTAATAGGGCTCAGTGCTAATAGTCTGAGCTGCTTCAAGCTTTATTTATGAAGACCACAGCAGCGTAAAAAAAACGTAGCTAGCTTGTACAGCTGCGACGTAAAAGATTCATAAGCTAAGATGACCTTAAAATAACAGGGATACGTGCGGTGATGCTAGCATTAGCCATGTTAGCACGTTACCTTCAACAGGTGGTCAGACTGAGTAAAGAGGCACACAGTCAGAGGTTCAGCTCTCCGTTTCGCTGCAGGGTCCCTTCATTCTTCACATATCCGTGTCGAGCCGAGTGTAAATCCCGAGGCTGAACGGCCTTTGTACAAGCACACACGCCTCTTAGCAGGGCAAAGCTATGAGCAAGAAAAATTCAGGCTGGCAGCCTGTGTCTGTCCAACCAATCAGAGAGCTCCTTACATCTCACGGTGTGGCTAATTTGTATTGCAGAAAGATTTTTTAAAATGAAGTTACTAATCCAGTTGCTAATGCAAATGTAAATCCCTGAGCTAATCCGTGAGCGAACAGGAAAGGGAAATGGATTTTGAAATGAGAAGTGGAATTTAAAAAGCATTTTGAAAATAAGTTTTTTAAATTGGAATTCGGAAAAGGTTTTTGAAATGAATTTTTTAAAAAACATTTTAAAAATCAGTTTTCTAATGTGGAATTCAAAAATAAATTTGCAAATGCAGAATTTATTCTACAATTTATTATTCAAGCACAGAATTCTTCATTTTGATGCGCGTGGCTTTTGTGGTCTTCCATAAATTTCACAATATATAAACTATTCTATAATCCAAACTGGGAATTTAGGTCATTGTAGGGTGGAGAATTTCACAGATTACCCACAATTCCTCTTGTCTATATCCCAGCGGATTGTCCACCCTGTAGCTCACCCCCAGTGTGATGACCATGAAACACGCTGGCATTCCTAACAGGACACAACAAATCAAAACAACAGTTTAAGTAAAATGAAATTTAACCTGAGTAGCGTAAGACCGCGGTGATCTGAAAATGATGTGCCGGGGGTTTGCGGATGTAACTGTGTATCACTGCAAAATGTTCAGTTTTTATTTTAATTTTGTTTTAAACTAAAATAAATGATAAGAAGCTCAAGATTTTAGCACAGTGCTGTGTATCTGCATTCCTTAATGTTATGACTTTTTTCCTTCTAATTATACTACTTTAAAGTTCTTCTAAAATATTTCAAATTTGGCATTTTTGTTTTCTTTCTGAATGTCCTACCCCATCCCAGAGTCACACTCAGTGGAGTCCAGTGTGTTGGCAGGCTGCGGCGCATTGACCGGACCAGCAGCACCAGTTGAGTGCTGTATACACTGTTCCACATGAAGGTGGCCATCAGGAGGAAGTGCAGCAGAGCTGCTACAGCCGTACACGAGCCGTGGTCTGGTTCTATGTGTTCATCAGAGTTCAAGATGTTGTTGATCCGATCATCACTCTGCACCTTAGTGTCGTTCTGTCTGCTGGAGTTTTGGACTCCAGAGAGGAAGGTGATGATGAAGGCCAGCAGGCTGAGGTAGATGCACAGCAGAGCCAGCTTTGAATTCAAGTTACTTGGCTGCCCATGAGACTTGCTGAAAAAGCTACAGAGAGAAAAATAACAAAGAAGTTTTAATATCTTTTAAGTTTTGGTATTTCTTAAAGAAAAACACCACAAAAATATATATATAAAAACAGACAGACAGCAATTTTACTACTTTTAGACTTTATAGGTCAAATAAAATAATCAAAGCATTAATGTAAAATGAAAATAACTATTTGTTGCATCCAAGAAAGTTTCAGTTTGTTAAATAACAACTAGAAGTGTTTGGTAAATGTGATGAGAGAATTTTAATGCAGCATAATTAAACATCATTTCTTATCTGTGAAGTAACCCAAACTTACTTTTCTTTAATGTGATAAATGATCGTCACAACCAAACCCAGAATAGAAAGAGAAAGTCCCACAATGGAGATCACACCCAGAGCTTCTGCATACTCGTAGTTCTCTCTGTATGACTGAAAAATAGGATTCAGATTTAAACTCATAAAATATCTGCGATGAGTTAGATTTACATTTTGAGCTATGTCATGACCAAGGTTTAACAAGCTGTTGTTGAGGTTTTTTTGTATGATATACATGACATATATACCTGTATACACTTGACATATACTCACATATATACTATGTAATCATATATACTCATATACACTATATATATATATATATATATATATATATATATTAGGGGTGCAACGATACACAAAATTCACGGTTCGGTTCGGTTCGATACTTTGGTGTCACGGTTCGATATTTTTTCGATACAAAAAAATGTTCATGCCTTTTTAATTTGTCATTTATTAAAATTATAAATATATATTTTAACTCAAAAGTACAGTTTTTAAATTTAACCCTAACCCTTGTGCGCGTTTTTTATTTTGACAGCGAATGCGCACCTGCGGACCACTTATGTGCAGCCCCGGTTATTTAGCTTGTCATATTGCAGCCACAGAAATTCTTTTGTCCATGAAACCATAAAGCTGCACTTTCTTTTTGCCTTATAGTCTGATTTGTCATAACTTCTCCGTTTTGTGGTAAGCTTTTCTTTGGCTGTCACTTCTTCACCCCGACCTGTCTTATTTGGCTCAGCAGAACTAAAATATATATACTGCTACTTTTACACACGGACTCACATAAGCTCAGCGATTCTCTGCGCGATCAACCTCTCACATGTTTAAGCTTGCTGCGGGAGATTTCACTTGTCATGTTTGCATAGTAAGCTAACGATTAATAAGACGATGTCAGAGGAATTGGTGCACAAATTATCATCACTCACAGATCAGTGCTGTCATTGCAAAGTGAAAGCAAAAAAACAAGCGCAAATTCAAACGCGATTTCAATATGTCACATATTGACAGTGGCTCACCGATGCCAATGACATAATTACCCAGCTACATTTCTGAAAGAATGCAAAAGCATTGACATATATTTTTCCTACAATAGCCCGACGGGCAGGGCAGAGAGATTTTTGTAGCCCGACTGGAAAGATCGCTAGCTCCGGGACGTCGGGCTAGCGATTTTGCAAGCCCTGTATCTGATTGAGGAATCACTCATCTTTGGAAAAGAGAGTTTATTACAGAGAAATGTCTCTTTCCAAAATAAAAGCTATACTATCCGCTTCTTCTGGGCTATATTCTCAGCAGCATAAGGAGAATCACGTGCTAACAGCTGTCTAAATGACTCGGCTAAAGTTAGTAGCATGCTTGTTGTTTTTGTCTTTGCACTAGGATGATGTCGGCGTAAATGTGCAGTCATATTCGTTGTGTTCCCACTAGTGCTTTCAGGTTAATCTCGTTGAAATGACCTTAACGCCACAACACGGCAAATCTCCGTTAACGAGCTACCGCCGATCGCCCCGTGCATGGGGCTAGACGGCCAACACGTTAACGAGCTAACTGCGCTAACACACTAGTTCACACCAATGTAATTAAGCATTGCATGGCACATCCAACATACTGTTTTACTTTAGTTCATGACTCGCTTACCTTCAGGGTCATACGTCACATGAAAACCAAAATAATTCCAAACGCCAGATCTGAATGAGGGTGGGGGAGGTCCATCTTGCAAGGAGAGCTTAACTTCTGTCTCGCTAGCTTGCCCTGCGCTCTTCCTCCTGACTATGCTGTCTGTGTTGAGTGCTCAGTGGATCTGCGCTCGACAGTGCAGCCTAGGCGGAGTAGTCGAACACAGATTCACTGAGCGCTCAACACAGACAGCATCGTCAGAAGGAAAGTTGATAAAATAAATTACAAATGTTGTATTGTTCGATACATATGCGTACCGAACCGAAAGCACTGTATCGAACGGTTCAATATCGATACGAATATCGTTGCACCCCTAATATATATATATATATATATATATATATATATATATATATATATATACAGTTTTGGGGAGTAACGGAATACATGTACCGCCGTTACGTATTTAAAATACAAAATATGAGTAACTGTATTCCGTTACAGTTACCGTTTAAAAAGGTGGTATTCAGAATACAGTTACTTTGTTGAAATAAATGGATTACACTGCGGTACTTTCCTGTTTCATTTTGTCGCGGGTCAGGACTGTTTGGGTTTTGTTTGACAGCTACGTTCTGTTGTTCCAGGCGGCAGTGTTACGGTTGCCATGGTTACCGGGCGACGCTCTCTCTCTCTCTCTGCGACTGTGTGTTTCCTGGGTGAGAGAGCGCCTTTTCGTTTTTGTTGTGCTAAGCTAACAGGCAGAATGCTACAAGCATAGCTCTAAAGAATGTAGCCTCATGGGCAGTGTATTCCGTGTTGCAGGGAGAATGGACTGCCATACACGTTAGGGGTCTGTGAGCGCGAGGAGGGAGAAAAAGGGGAGTGGAAAGGTACGAGTTGTCACTGAGGAAAAACGGGAGCTGGAAGCATGTAAATATAATAATAACCACTGCAGCCAAGAAGAGTGCCTGACGAGCCCAGTTGTAAGTAAGCTATGAAGACTCGACTGTACACCGTGTTCGTGTTTTCCTCCGAAAACAATAAGTTCCGTTGGAGCAGCCTTTCAACGCCTCTCTCTGTCTCTCGCAAGAAAAGTTGACCCACACAACAAAGTAAAGCTATTTTTCAGCTACGAGCCGACAGGGACCCCGCCGTATTAGTCAGAGGTCCCTTTACTACAGTTCGGAGTCGCGGACCTTCAGTAATAGTAATAAATCACACAGCAATAGTACATTCACGTTGTTGTAAAAAGCATGATAATATATTAAGTAATCCAAAGTATTCAGAATACGTTACTGTCATTGAGTAACGTAACGGAATACGTTACAGAATACATTTTGGGGCATGTATTCTGTATTCTGTAATGGAATACATTTTAAAAGTAACCTTCCCAACACTGTATATATATATATATATATATATATATATATATATAACAGCTAAGATACTGCGCAGGACCCTCAAGCTCCCAGGCCTCTGGTAGAGGACCCGAGCTTGAAGGATAAACCGCCCGCAGGGGGGCGTGCTGGGTGTTTTTTTTTATATATATATACCTATACTGGAGTATTTTATATAATGGAATCACATGTTCGAGATCACAAGACCCACATATTTAAGTCAAATATTATCTCTAATTATATTAATGAAGTTTGTGCCACTTGTTGTATGAACACATGTTGTTCAATACTGTTTGAAAATGTAGTAATTAGGATCAGTAAGTAACCTTTGATTGTGTTAAGGCCAATGGTGACTAGTCCAAACATAGGGTTAATTAAACTTGGCACTGCTAAAGCATGCACCTGGGACCCTTTTTCTCCGTGCTCATCTTTTTTGCTCCACGTTGTGTCCAGCCCTTTCATTACCTATACGGTAAACAAACCTGGCCCCGGTGGGCATGCACCTGGGATTCAGTTTCTCGCATCAGCCGCCAGAAGATGAGAAAAACCCTGTCTTAGCATAGATACCAGTTTACTTCTGACAAGTGCACCTGACAAAATTGTCAAATTGATTAACTGTTAGCTGCCGTTTTGCAAACTTTTGGAATCACTTTGGCCATAAAACCGATGAAGGGACACATTTCAAAATGATGGATGTAAGACTGGTGCTTGAAAAGTTATGGGGTAGGGTCAGAAAGGTATGTAACATAAGTGTAAGATTAAAAGAAAGGAGCAAGGTGCAAGTATGATTAACAATGGATTGGAGAAAAGTATCAATAATTGAGATAATATTGACATTTGTAGATTTGATCGGAAATTCCTGCTCCTCCTCCTGCTGTTGGGTGGAAATTTACCAAACAACAGGAGGAGCGGTCACTGATCCTTTGTAAGAGGAGGGTCGATATGCCCCAGACTGCTGCTTTTTTCCTTTTTGTCATTTTGTGTGTTGTTGCTGTTTGTGCTTTAAGACCCTACACCCCAGGGTTTGCTTTGCTTGCTTTCCATGTGTTTTTTTGCTGTAAATGTACTGTTCTGCTCTTCATATGACACTGTTTAATAAACTCTGTTCCAAGAATTCTAGTCTTTTCCAGAGGATCTTTCTGAGTGTTTTGGTTTTAATTGGATCTGAAGGTTATCATATAGGCTTCAAAATTTGCAACCCAACACTGTAACGTCATCTATTGCCCTGAAAAGTTGTGACCCTCACCCAGAGAGCAGCAAAGTTGGTGGTGTGGTTACAGAAACACCTCATGAGTCCATCTGAAGTGTTTCCTTTAGAGCAACCACTGGTGCTCCAGTCCTTCTGACTGTAGTTCCAGAAAACACAAGAGAAGTCGTACAGAGACGTCCCACTTATGTTCTGAAACAGAAATACACAGCCTTACTCAGAAATCCACAACTCTGATTTACATGTAAACATACAATTTGCTTTCAAAAGCAGATGGTATGTTTCACATTTTTAGAGTTTATTGCACATATGCAGTTCTTTGAAAATAACACAGAACCATTTTAACAATAAAAACACAACTGGTCATAAGTTAGGTATGAATATTTTACTTTGTGATGTGTATATTGGTATTGTTCTATTTTTACACCATTATCACAGCTGCTACAGCTACTGCAAGTTTATTAATTTATCTGTCTCATAAAAAACACCATAAACACTGCTCACTATCTGTGTGCCCTAAACCTGCAGATAAAGGTCAAACATGATACATTGTCAGGTGAGATCACAAGTTATTGAAGGAAAAGCTGTCCAGTGGTCACCATTATCTGAAATCTTGAAGATAAAACTGACTTAAAATAGGTCAACAAATATTAAAATTGACTTTAATTTGAAATGCTGGATTTCTTACTCTTGGCCTGAACATCATCTCCACATGTTGTGGCACCATGTTGGGTTCCTGCCCTCTGACGCTGGCTGACAGGACCCTGATGGTGGCCCGTCGCCTCATGTAGAGTTTTGAACGGAAGAAACGATCGTTCTGATAGAGAACGAAACCCAGAGAGACGTTTGAGTCTGTCTGACGACTTCTGACACCTTTGCCTGACATAAGAGAAAGAAATCCACTGCAGTTGGTAAACTTTTGTGTGGGTGTAACAAGAACTGACAATGTCTGAAATAGAAGTGCTCCATTTTTATTAATAACAAACTAAAACAGCTCTCTTAAATACCTCTTAGTGACACCTTAAGCATCTTAACAAGTTCTGTTGTAAGACTGTGTAAGTCTAGAAAACTCACCTTGAGGGAATCTTACATAAATGAGGGCATCAGCTATGAAACCGTTTTCCACCACAACCTGTGTTGCATTTGTGTTCAGCTGAATTCTCTCAGCTACAAAACTGCCAGATGTCCCTGTAGCAGCAAAAGAAGTGAGCTGTTTGTGATCACATAATAAAAAATGCAGAACCTTACCACTGGATCTTTAATCTTAAAGCTACAAATATTGAAATTGTTCCACTACATCATGATATTCTGAGAGGAGACCTGTGGGTGCCTGTCCATGCAAGAACCTGGACAACTGTGGGGGGAACACAAACAGTTCTGTTAACTGTCCCCACTTCAACACAGTTTTACAGTTTAAAGATTCCCTAAAACCACAATATTTCTTGACTTGACGCACACCGGTGGATCTAATATCTATCTGAACAGATATGCCTTGAATGTTAAAAGTTTTATTAGCGTATTTTTATTAGTGTCAAATTTAGTCAAATTTGACCCAAACTGTATGTAAGGGATGAAAAGCAGTAAAATGGGGGAAAAAAATTAAAAAATTGGAGGATTACTTTTCTTTAACACCGTTTCTCACTGACCTCTAAGAGAAGTGAACTGGACTCCCTGAGTGTTTGCAGCAGGGATCTGTGCCGACTGGACCACCAGGTTTGGCTGAACCACCTGAGATTGAGATGCATTGAGACTGAGGCTGAGGTTCACTGAGAGCTGGTCCAGAGTCACCGTCAGCCTGGACATAACAAACAAAAGCCACCACAAAACAGGCTGTCTTACACTCACTGGTCTGTTAGATACATTTACAAAATTGCTCATTAATGAAAGTATCTAATTAGCAAATCACATGGCAGTGACTCAGTACATGCATGCATATAGACATAGTCAAGATGACCATCTTGGATTTCAAACTGATCATTAGAATGGGGACAGGTTGGGACTTTGAATGTAGTTTTTTGGTGTCAAATGCACTGGTCTGAGTATTTTGGAAACTGATGATCTGCTGGGATATTTGCTTAAAATGGGTGTTCTCTTTAAATGTCGAGTTTACAGAAAACAGCCTGAAAAAGGGTTTATGGGTGTGCAACCAAAAAATCTCTAGCAATTGTGCAATGCTATCATGACAATATGGACCAAAATTTGAGGAACATTTCCAGCAAATTGTTGAATCTATGCAGTTCTGAAGTTAAAAGAGCATCAGTCCAACCTGCAACAATCAATGTGTATTTAATGAAGTACCTAGTGAGTATAGTTGCTTTAAACCAGGAAAAGCGGCTAATTTAAGCTAAACACAATTGAAGACATCATATGAGTTAATAGATTAATATTTTATTCTTAGTACTTCACCCCAGAGTTGTGTTGTTTTCCTCTGTGTCATCTGATACAGTGGTGTTCAGCAGCTGACTGACCGTTGCTACTGCTGCCACTCTGACACTCTGCAACACAAACGTGAACCAGGATGCTACAGTCAGTAACTACTGATGCTACAGCAGGGTTTTTTCTTAAGTTTTGTTGACTGTTTGTACCTCTGTGGCGTTTGCAGACAGCAGCAGTGTGTTGGCGATCTCAGCCGCTGCCGTAACATTTTCGGCCGTCAGCTCTTCTGGGTTGGATGTCAGAATCTGAGTGCTGGTTGCCAGCATCTCTAAATCAGCTGGACTGGTCAGCTGAGTGGAAGAAATACGTTTTTTCTTTTTTTTTTGTGGTCCTTAAATGAATGTGTAATCCTGTGCATGTCTTGCTGCCTTTTTACCGGATTACATAAAATACTCAGTTCAAGCTGCAACTGTATAAGACCATCAAGTAATAAGTCTTCAGAAGAATAAAAACAGTTCTTACATTTTGTTGTATATCACTGAGTGTCAGGTTACACTGGAAGATATGTAGAGTGTTGAAACCTGGTGATTCGCTCATGAACAAGCATCTGGTTGAAGCCTGAGGTTTTCCAGCTGAGTAGGGATAGAAAGACAAACATCACTACATTGGGGTGTACCTGACAAAGTGATGTTGGACTGAAGGGATGACTTACCGCCACTTGTTCCCACTTCACATATTTCATCAGAATATGCGAACCAACCAATGGGTGTACGGGGGAACCTGAATCCTTCAAATCGTTGGGCTGCGCAGAAATTTACTAAGAAGACAAAGGTATTAAAATATAGGCAGAAAAAACATATAATTAGTTATTTATATAAAAATACAAAAGTGGAAAAAAATCGATGATCCATGTTTAGAGAAAGAATTTGAGTTTCAGTGATTATTTACAATCTGAATGCTGTTGACTGTTGACCAATCACATTTGAGCGGACTCCAATGGCATGTTCTTTTAAAATTGCATTTGCATAACCATCTCTTATTGTTTTGTTTTGTTTTATAACTGAGACAGGATTTTTGTAGTTTAAAAGCTGGATCACACAATAAAGTAAAGACCCGAAGATCCTAAGTTTGGACATGTAATGACTGCTCAAAGTGTTGGTTAGTTATTTATTTCAGTTAACGATCTGGTTGTGGTTTCCCACATCTTTATATCACAGAAAAAATGTAATTTATGTAAACTTTAATGTAACAACAAATATAAAAGTAAATTACTGACACAAAGCATCAGCTTGCGGCTAATAGCATCACATAGTTGCTGTTTTCTGCAAATCTAAAAAGTGAACAAAAAATTCAACCTTCTTTGTTTGTTTGTTTGTTTGTTCTTACCTTCTGAGCATGTCTCTCCAGTCCATTCATCAGGACAGAGGCAGACACCGTTTACGTTTTCCCCTCCATTATCACATTTCAGGGCAGTGGTGGTAGGCGGGGTAACTGAAGTTGGAGATGTAGTACTAGTAGAAGTAGAAGGTGTAGTGTAAGTTTTAGATGTAGTAATAGGAATTGTTGGGGAAGTAGTAAAGTTTTGTGTAATAGTAGTAACATTTGGTGCAGTAGTAATGTTTTGTGTAGTTGCAGTAATTTTTTGTGTAGTAGTAGCAGTAGTGCTTGGAGTACTAGTAATGTTTTGTGTAGTACTAGTAATGTTTTGTGTAGCAGTAGTGATGCTTGGTGCAGTGGTAATGTTTTGTGTGGCAGTAGTAATGTTTTGTGTAGCAGTAGTAATGCTTGATGCAGTAGTAATGTTTTGTGTAGTAGTAAGGCTTGGTGCAGTAGTAATGTTTTGTGTAGCAGTAGTAATGCTTGATGCAGTAGTAATGTTTTGTGTAGCAGTAGTAATGCTTGATGCAGTAGTAATGTTTTGTGTAGTAGTAAGGCTTGGTGCAGTAGTAATGTTTTGTGTAGTACTTGTAATGTTTTGTGTAGCAGTAGTGATGCTTGGTGCAGTAGTAATGTTTTGTGTAGTACTAGTAATGTTTTGTGTAGCAGTAGTGATGATTGGTGCAGTAGTAATGTTTTGTGTAGCAGTAGTGATGCTCGGTGCAATAGTAATGTTTTGTGTAGTATTTGTAATGCTTGGTACAGTAGCAATGTTTTGTGTAATAGTAGCAGTAGTGCTTGGAGTAGTAGCAATGTGTTGTGTAGTAGTAGCAGTAGCACTTGGTGCAGTAGTAATGTTTTGTGTAGTACTAGTAATGTTTTGTGTAGCAGTAGTGATGCTTGGTGCAGTAGTAATGTTTTGTGTAGCAGTAGTGATGCTCGGTGCAGTAGTAATGTTTTGTGTAGTAGTAAGGTTTGGTGCAGTAGTAATGTTTTGTGTGGCAGTAGTAATGTTTTGTGTAGCAGTAGTGATGCTTGGTGCAGTAGTAATGTTTTGTGTAGTGCTAGTAATGTTTCGTGTAGCAGTAGTGATGCTTGGTGCAGTAGTAATGTTTTGTGTACTACTAGTAATGTTTTGTGTAGCAGTAGTGATGCTCGGTGCAGTAGTAATGTTTTGTGTAGCAGTAGTGATGCTCGGTGCAGTAGTAATGTTTTGTGTAGCAGTAGTGATGCTTGGTGCAGTAGTAATGTTTTGTGTAGTACTAGTAATGTTTCGTGTAGCAGTAGTGATGCTTGGTGCAGTAGTAATGTTTTGTGTACTACTAGTAATGTTTTGTGTAGCAGTAGTGATGCTCGGTGCAGTAGTAATGTTTTGTGTAGCAGTAGTGATGCTTGGTGCAGTAGTAATGTTTTGTGTAGTACTAGTAATGTTTTGTGTAGCAGTAGTGATGCTTGGTGCAGTAGTAATGTTTTGTGTAGTAGTAAGGTTTGGTGCAGTAGTAATGTTTTGTGTAGTACTAGTAATGTTTTGTGTAGCAGTAGTGATGCTTGGTGCAGTAGTAATGTTTTGTGTGGCAGTAGTAATGTTTTGTGTAGCAGTAGTAATGCTCGATGCAGTAGTAATGTTTTGTGTAGTACTAGTAATGTTTTGTGTAGCAGTAGTGATGCTTGGTGCAGTAGTAATGTTTTGTGTGGCAGTAGTGATGCTTGGTGCAGTAGTAATGTTTTGTGTGGCAGTAGTAATGCTTGATGCAGTAGTAATGTTTTGTGTGGCAGTAGTAATGCTTGATGCAGTAGTAATGTTTTGTGTAGCAGTAGTAATGCTTGGTGCAGTAGTAATGTTTTGTGTAGCAGTAGTGATGCTTGATGCAGTAGTAATGTTTTGTGTGGCAGTAGTAATGCTTGATGCAGTAATAATGTTTTGTGTAGTAGTAAGGCTTGGTGCAGTAATGCTTTGTGAAGCGGTGAAGCTTGGTGTAGTAGTAATATTTTGTGAGGTAGTAGAATGATCAGGAAGAGCAGTGGGCAGGAGTGCAGTAGTTGCAGTATCAGGGATGTCTGTTATTGCAGTCAACTCTGCTCCAGCTGTGGAGGAGGCTAAAGGAACAGATGTGGGAAACGCATCAGCATTACAATGATCAGTTTGACATTAGCAATGTTAACATGCTTTGTAATTAGTGATTGTCAGCAGAAGTGATATGTAAAAAACAAATACTATAAAAGTACTACAAATTAAATGTAGAGTATTTTCTGTGCTTACCATGACTTTAGTGTGTTGTTATTAAACACAATGCACAGCTTAGGCTGATACAGATAGTTTTACAGGTACTGCACATTAAAATGATGATCTGATGGTAGCAGTACAGGTAGAATCAGGACTACTCAGGTCATTCAATTTCAACCTGAGGGGACATGAACATCTGAACCCTGATATCCAGTAATGTTTTTTTCAGTCTGAAATAAAAGTCTGAATGACAAAAATGCACTCAGTACTAAAATCTATTAATATGGAGCTCCTGAAAGGTAATAGCGAATGATTTATTGTGTAACACTTCTGTTTTCTATAACTTTTTTAAGAAAAACACCAATGTGTCAATTAAGTACAAGTCTACAATCTAGTGTTGCAACTAATTAATAACTCTTTACTTGATAATGATGCCTAGGCTTGATCCACAGAGAAAATCTGGGCTGTTTTATGATGAACTGTTATGTTTTATAGCTGGGCACTGCTCATTATGATTATGGGACACACATAACAGTCATAGTTTTGCAAACAATTAATCTCGAGCAGTGACATAAAAAATAGAAAAAAAAAAGTGTTTAACAGACACTGCATAGATCACTGTGAGCATCAACATCTATATGATGTAGAAAAATAATTAATACAAATTCTGCACTCGTGTGTGTATATACTGGTATATATATCACAGAGTTTGCTAGTTATAAAGATAATGACAAAGAAAAGTCTTGATACATGCTCAATCATCCAGGCAAGGAAATCCCAAAAACTTGAGTCTGTTCATTTGGATGTAGCATCTTTAGTGGAAGAAACAGCAGTCATCAAAGTGATTTCTTTAGTCTCACAATTTTTATATTAACAATCAAGGAACTGACCTCCCAGCCCATTTTTCATTCAGTGGGCTGGTATCAGTCATTGTGCAAATGTACTGTTTATAAGGTTGGGGAATCCACCAGTCACCTGAGACTAAATAAGTCACTTGGATGACTTAGGAGGAAATGTTTCGCCCACTGAAAACGCTACGTCCAGATGAACAGAATCAACTTTTGGGGAATGACAAATTAACCAAAACAATAAAATGACATGTTTTTTCATTCTGTTGCTGAGATGTTTTTAATTGTTGGGTTAAGTCTGAGAAAAGCAAAAAAAAAAATAGACAAATTATATAAATAATTTTATATATTGCATGCATAACTTATCTGTTCATACTGTAAACATTAGTTTAACCTTATTTATCTAAAATTAAGAAAAATCAAGTTTGACTTAGATGAGATTTCAGTGATGACTAAAATAATAGTTATTGTTGTCAAGGAAAAAATACAGTAGAAATTGTGTTTTATGGTATCATATGATGTGACTTAGGTCACACTGTGTCTCACTAACAACTCCAGAAATGCCAGCAACAATCAGATAAACTCAGTTGTTCTTACCCAGAGTGAAAACGAGCCAAACCCAGCCATCCATGATGATGAGCTGCTGCAAATCAGATTTCCTGTTTGTCCGGTTTGGTAAAAGTTTACATATTTAAAGACGCCACTCTGTGAGTCTGCATGAAACCATTCAGCTGCATTATTCTGCTTCACAATGAGCCACCAGATCATATAACACATGATTGTTTTACTGCACGTTTTTTTCAGGAAAAAGTTCCTGTATCGACTGTCTTTGCTCATAAGTTACCTATAAAGGACTTTGAACTGCAGTCCACCTTCGTAAAAGGTGCTAAATCAATAAATATGGTGTGATTTACCGTAGGGAAGGTGCACAGTGTGAAACCTGAAGTGTCACTGGTAAATCTCAGTATCTGCAAACTTTTAATGTCGTTTTTGTTTTTATTGTAAAACGATCAAGGACCTACAGTCAGCAGCAGTGAAGGTAAAGGTAACACGTGTTCATCAAAAACAGGTCAAAATAATAGAAACACCATAATACTGTATAGCAGTGATGTCCAACTCATTTTACATCATGGACCATGCACCACCCACTTTGCCTTTAAGTGGTCCTGACCAGTGAAACCCTTCTTTTTGTCACTGTACAGAAGTTTAACTGCAATCCATGAGATATCTTAATACGGGAAAAAGAAGTGTTGCTACAATCGTATGTCTTTTTTTTCTACATGATAGAGAAATGCTAATGTAGTTAATCAAAGAAATCTGTCAGCATGACTCTTTGGGTTTAAACTTTAAACAATCATTTTGTAAAATTACAGAGACGTCCTGGTAGCTCACTGTCCTCTACCTTTTTATTATTATTATTATTATTATTATTATTATTATTATTATTATTATTATTATTATGAGCCGATTGTAAAATAAATAAATAAATAACAGAGAGATTTCTATAGTACACAAAGAAAATGCAACTTTTCTGTCATTGAACTTTTTATCTATTACTTAATTACTTTAGTGTGGTATGAATGCACATGGGGGAGGTCTTTATCAGCAGGACAAGCAGTAAAACTCATGAAAATACAGTTAAAATCGAACATTTATGAGCCGACTGTGAGCCTCGAGCCTTACATTTGACACCCACTCTAATAATTTAGAGCCAGTTTACAGGGACTGGCTGTAAATTATTCAGTAGGGGGAGTTTTGTTTTAGGACAATTTAACCCAGAATTCAAATGTACAGAGAAAACAAGTAATGACCACTGATGCTGACCATGCTGGTGGCTGCCCACTGCTCCTTATGAGTTAAATGGAACAAAAAAGCTTCCATGTTTGGGTCAACCTCTCTACACCTGAAATGTAAATCATTATTAGGCAAAAGTGAGGAACATCAACTCCAAGTCCCAAAAAGTTGACTCTGTTCATCTGGACGTAGCGTTTTCAGTGGGAGAAACGTTTCGTCACTCATCTAAGTGACTTCTTCAGTCTCAGCTGACTGCAGGTTTCCCCAATCTTATAAACAGTACATTTGTATAATGAGAAACTAGCACCACTGAAGGAACAGTAGGCTAGGAGGTTAGTTTCTTCATCATAATTATGCAAATTCTCATGACCATTGATCAACAACTAGTGATCAAAGATCATTGATCAAAGACCACTGATCAAAGACGACTGATCAATGGCCATGAGTACCATTTACAGAGAGCTGGGGAATGGCTGCAATCACAGCATTGTAAGATAGTGAAAGATGTACCCATAGGCCCCCGCCTGGATTCCTCGCCTTTTCACGTAAATGGCCTCCTTGACTCCGCACTCAAACCAGCGTTCCTCCCTGTCCAGGATGTGTACATCCTCATCATTGAAAGAGTGTGCACTGGCCTGTACGTGTAAATAGACCGCAGAGTCTTGGTTTGATGAGGTAGCTCTTCTGTGTTGTGCCATCTGCTTTGGCAGAGGTTGTTTGGTTTCTCCAATAGATAAATCCTGGCAATCCTCTTGGCACTTAACAGCGTACACTATCTTACTCTGTTTGTGTCGGGGGACCCGATTCTTGGAGTGGGCTAATTTTTGGTGCAGCGTGTTTTGGGGTTTAAAAGCCACAGAGATGCAGTGTTTATAAAAAAATGTGTCTCAACTCTTCCAATACTACAGACACGTACGTGATCACTACGGGTTTTCGGCTAGGTGGCAAATTGGTCACATGCTGCCAAAGCCACCCTTGTCATTTTACAGCACTTGTACCTAGACTGACCTGGTTTAACCTAATGTTGATACCTACTTTCTTATGGCCTCTTTGTCTGACTGATGATGTTAGGGTAGGGTAAAGCCATAAATCCAGGTAACTGGAAGTTATTCTGAGTATGTTGAATTTGTTTCACAGCACAGAGCCCAGATGTTTATGGCTGTCCTTATATGTCTCACACTGTACTGAAATTGGCAAAAATTCAGCTACAGGACGCTAGCGAGACAGATCTCGGTGAACATAGAGCTAAAGGATAAAATTATTAGAATGAAAAGTCTATGTTTTATTTTAGTTTTCACAAATTCAGCATCAGTAATGTCTTGAAGTATGCTGATTGGTTGGTCAAGGATTTAGGAATAGAAGGAAACATGCTTTTTCTGCCCTTCTGGACTGGACTATCTCAAGAGCGCAGCCTGTGATCAGAAACTGAGACAGAGTTCTCTTATGTAGAAAAAATCTGCTGGCATTTGAAAGAGTGTCTGTGTGCAGAGGTGGTAATCATTGTCAGGTGACCTACATACTGATCTGCTGCACACAGTTAATGATTGAACCGCTGCTCAGTGTCTGTCTGAGGGGTTCAGAGGTTTTTGGAGGGGGGTATGTGAGGTTGGACTTGGGTGAAACTGAACTCTTTGGGTTTTCATTCAGTTAGCAGGCACCATGGCTCGGCTGGTGGAGTGTGTCCCCAACTTCTCCGAGGGCCGAAACAAAGAGGTGAGAGGAGGACTTTTCTGCCTAATTAACATTTAAACAGTTTAAAGTAAATAAGTAAAGGTGTGTGAGTATTATCAGCAAAATGTGATTCAAGTATAAATGTGCTCATTGTGAATTGAAATGCTGTTTGACTTTAGTTTTAAAGTTACAACTGCAAGTGTTTGTATTTGCTGCTTTGATCTGTGTGTTTGATTTAATAGTTTATATATCTTTGACATTGAGATGATTTTAAAAAATCTGAAAAAACTTTAGGCTCTTTTGGCAGTTTGAGATCATGAGAGAGAGAGAATCGGATGATTCCCTGTGAACAGCACTTGGTGACAGTGGGGAGGAAGAACTTCATCTTACAGGAAGTAGCCTCCCTCAGAGGAACAGCCATCTGAGGAGAAAGGAAAAGAGAAAAGAAGAGCATAGCAAGATCCTAGACTTCATTCTTCATTTGCCTTTGAATTTAAAATAAAAATATTGACAGATTTCTGGATCTTTACTGAACAGGAAGTGCATAAAATGCTAGAATATAACTTAAACTGTCAAAAACTGCGGTTCAGTAAAAAGTGACCAAGATATGGTTTAGAGTAATGAGATATGTCATTAAACATTAAACAGCTAATCTTTTTATCTTTAAACAAACAAAATATCTTTAAACTGCTCTGAAAACAGTTTAAATGTCTCAACATGAAATCTGCAGGAGACTGATGTGTTTAACGTGTGAGTGAGGTGCTCTTGAGTTCAGATTATCTGTTGAAACATTCGTTAAACAGACATTAAAGATTCCCTCCAGAGTAAAGCTGTGTACTGACCTTTGCCCTCTGTTCCCACAAGAGGAAAACAGTTCCACGGAAGTGGGAACATTAAATAATCAGCTGATTTTCTGTTTAACCACAGAAGCTGCTTGTTTTTTGACAAACTACACTGTTCTCATATTCCAGCAGCACTGGTTTGTAAAAAATCAGCTGCCAATCAAACCAGAGTACAGTCCAAATTGGACACTCACTGAAAGCATCTGATGCTTTATGATACCAAAAATACAAAACAGGTGAAGCTGAAACCCAACTTTATGAAAGAGAAAGGACGTATGTCGTTTTCAAACTGCAGCAACTGGTGTCCTCATAACAATGTAAATAAATAAATAAATAAATAAATAGAGCCGATGCAGTACATTGAGAAACATGTTCCTAATTTAAGACTTTGATACTTGTTGCTAACACAAATTCTCAATTTTTTGATGTTATCTTTGTTCTATTTCCAGTTTAATGCGGGTTTTAAATCATTTCAAATTGTTTCCATTTTATTTCAATGACAGCTGAGTGTAAATTTCTACAGTTATAGAATCAATTCTGCATAAAATTCTGGTCATTCACTTCATTGTGATGCTCATTAGAGCCATTATTACAGTCTAAACTCTGGCCACCGCAGTATCCTTACTCGCAATCCAAAGTGTTCTTGCTCTTTATCAACACAATATTTCCTTTGAGCTTGACTAACTAAAGCAGGTGAGCCACATTATTACAACTTCTCTATGAACTGTTTAGGTGATCGATGCCATCTCAGCAGCCATCTCCAGCACACCCGGCTGCAGCCTGCTGGACGTCGACCCTGGAGCCTCCACTAACCGCACCGTCTACACCTTTGTGGGCTCTCCTGAGGCAGTGGTGGAGGGGGCGCTGAACGCCGCCCGCCAGGCCTTCAGCCTTATTGACATGAGAAAACATTCAGGTGTGTCTGAGCCCAGCAGCTCATCTCAGGGAGCTGCTTCCTAACATCAAGGCATTAACATGTTTCCTGTCCAGGTGAACATCCTCGGACCGGGGCCATGGACGTTTGTCCCTTCATCCCCGTCCAGAACGTCAGCATGGACAACTGCGTGCAGTGTGCCAACGTGTTTGGACAGAAACTGGCAGAGATGCTGCATGTGCCCGGTGAGGCTCATTAAAAAAAAACAGCTTCAGCTTTACTGCAGTCAAACATGCAAGAAAACAAGAATGAGAAACAGAATAAAATTATAAAACTAAATGCCAATGTAAAATTAAAAAAAAATAGTCAATTTTTATTGTTTATTAGGAAAACTAAAAAAAAACAAAAAACAGCGATACCTGGATAAGACAGACGAGACATAAAGCACAAAAAGCAAGTAACACAGACAGACTTATGACAACCTGCAATGTTTCACAGTTGTGAGGTTTTTGTTGTTAAGCCTTTTTCTCCACCCAGTGGTTTTCTAATGATGGCAACAATGTCTCCTTGTTTTGTGGAAGGTGCTGATCAGTGCCCAGAATTTTTGTGTGAGTTAGGTAAATGACAGAGGTGCTACTTAATTCAGAATTTCATATTGTAAGTAAATAAGTCTGGAATTTAATAAGTCTTTTGTAGCTGAGGAAATCAGACTGAAGTGGAAGGTTTTGGTTTGTTATTCAGGACTATAAGAGCTGTACGGAGACCGATTGCACAGATGCTAGTGTTGTATCAGTGGTGAGAGACCAAGTACATGAAAAAAAAATCACCTGTCGCATTCAAATGAAGCCAAAGAGTCAGAAGTTGATTTATTTATTGTTTCTTAACTGAGTCAAAAGTCTTATCTTATCTTGACTTCTGAGATGAAAATAAAACACTTTATGTTAGAGCCCAATAATAACATAATCCTGGGCCAATAATGTGGCAATAAAAGAGTGGGAACTACGTATTACTATTTAATTTTAATGTACATACAAGATAATAAACAAAGTAATTTTTAGTTGACCACTATTGGCCGAAATGTATAGCATAGAATAATGATGCCTGTGAGGGTAAAGCTGTTAGTAACAGTACAGTAATATTTTTCTAAGAATAAGAGAAGCTGTGAGCAATAAAATAGTAATTTCTGTGCAGAATTATGGGAATACATTTATAATAACAGTGATGTGGTAGTAATGGCATGATAATAAGATAATAATGCACGTTGGTGTTTTCATATATTAGGATAATATTACAATATTTATATGTGAAATGAATTTTCCATATACCTTAAAAAGGGTCCTTTGTTTGAATGTAATAATATTCAAATATTTTATATTTGATGCTGTGGTGTACTTGTGTGGTAGTTTTTATATAATAACTATAAATCAGTGCAACTAAATATAAGACTACCATTTCTACTATGCTGCATGCAAAAGCTAAAAGCCAATGAAACAAGCTATTACTAGTTATTATATTGTAATTGCATAGTGGTATATGGTATTATGGAACTATTGTCCCTTTATGCCACACTCCACACTATTACCATGTTCTTACTGAGTTGTCAATAAATTGCTGCCAAAGTCAGAGAGCAACTTTGTCACTACAAATGCAAACATTTGGACGTCAGCTCCAGTGCATGCTGAGCCCAGAACAAAACTCCAGAAGTGCAAATGAGTGGGTGGCACTGTATTCCTGGTCATTCTTTTAAGAGCTGTTAAAACAGACTGGTCAATTTTGAATGAGAACACTAAAGTAAGGGGGATGGGGGAGCACAGAACTGGAAGGTTAATGAGGTAAAATGATTTGGGGGGTTTTTCCTGACTGCTCTGATTTTTAAAAACCACAAAATGTTTTTACATTAGAACCAAAAGGGAGGCTTCACCCTCTCAGCAATAAACCCGAGATTCAAGTCTCAGCTTACTATACACTGTTTTTGGTTTAAATTCAAATTAAGAAGTAAATAAGTTTCTTTTTCCACAGTGTATCTTTATGGAGAAGCAGCTCGAACAGAGACCAGGAGAAGCCTCCCATCTGTGCGAACAGGAGAGTACGAAGCTTTGCCTGAAAAGGTGAGGACTCATCAAATCATTATCTCCTTTCTTCTTCGCTCATTTAGTGTTGTGTGGTTCTAACTTCTGAGAATGATTTCTAAAAAAAAAAAAAGGTTTCTTTGTAACAGCAGGGTCAGTGATTGATTTTTATTTTTAACTTGAAATATGGTTAACCACAAGAAAATTGTCTCTATTTCCAATTACAATGTTTTTCTCCCTCCAGTTGAAACGTGATGAATGGGCCCCTGACTTTGGCCCCGCCGACTTTGTACCATCTTGGGGCGCAACAGTAACTGGTGCTCGTAAGTTCCTCATTGCCTATAATGTGAACCTGATCAGCACTAAAGAACAGGCTCATCGCATAGCACTGGACATCCGGGAGCAGGGTCGAGGGAAGGACCAGGTGCGTCCTGGGAATCTGGGTTATTTATTTAGCTTTTCATGCTGTGGGTGTTGCTCGCTGTCATGACATGATTAAAATGTCCTTTTAGGATTTCTTTCTTCCTGTTTTGTTGATGAATTTTTCAGATTTTTCTTTTTTAAATCAATTTTTTTCTAATATTTTCCACTTTTTGGAGAATTTGTTGAAATTTCCGATTATTTTTGAATTTCTTATGTTTGTTTGAAAGGTTTACTTAATTAAATAGGACTTGATATAAAACTAAGTATTAAAATCTTTTCTTCTTCTTCTCTGTGTTCATAAGCCTGGGCAGCTGAAGAAGGTGCAGGGGATTGGTTGGTACCTGGATGAGGCTAACCTTGCTCAGGTTTCCACCAACATTCTGGACTATGAGGTGACGCCCCTCCATGCTGTGTATGAGGAGATCTGCAGAGATGCGGAGGTTAGAGCTGTGTACTTTGTGTCGTTTCTGGGATGCTTAGAACTCAAATTACACTGCTGGAAATAGTTTATTTTGATGCACATGCTGGTTTTTTTGCAAATTAGCATTATAATACTCATTTTCATTTTTCCTGTAGTATATAAAAATTGATGTATCTCAAAAATAAAATTATGAAGACACTCAAAATAAATTTCCTGTTGTTGGAAACTTTTTTGTACAACTTTTTTTTATTTACAGTTTTGAGGGATAAACCTCTTAAAACCACTTAAGCCCCACGCCCCCGGTACCGGGGGCAAAAAGGAGGACATCTCGTTTAATCAGTTATAACACAGGATGAGAAATATAAGTCCAGACATGTGTGGTATCCACAGAAACCTCAGAATCTCAGCTAAAATGTCATATAAACCATTTCTACAACCACCAAACACATTGAAAACAAGCCATGATTAAACAAGCAGTTACGTAAATGCACAGAAGACCGCTAAACAAACAAAACTGAACCGGAAATTCTCCAGACTTCATGTAACCGGCTAAAGATAGGCTGGATAGCTTCCAGAGCTATCACTGACTCCACACACCAAGTTTCACCACGATCAGACCAAAATTCACTGAATGAGCCGCAAAAGAAGACCACTAAAACACAGAGTGGTGCAAATGCGCTAAGACAGAGATTGGCTTACCATCCCGATTTCCTCCGTTATTTTCGCTGGTAGCCGGTAGCCACGTGATTACCAGTAGTTACCATGCCTACCTAGCCGCATCAGAGCCGTTTTCTGTCAACAACCTCCATTTTAGACCCACCTACAGACACGTGACTGGACAGACGCCACATGCAGCAAATTTGGGCCCACGTCTGATTGGTTGAAGTGACGTGAACGTGGCATCGTTACTTTGATTCTATTGTCTAAAACAATTAAAAAGAGGTGTCAATCATGCAAATTGACCAAAAGAAACCAAAGTTACAGCCCCTCGGAGTTTAAAGGGCCAGAGACCATTTAAACGCTTCATGCGCACTGCAGAAAAGGGCCATTACCATGTAAATGTGTGGTTAATTCTTCAAAAATATATTTTAAAAAAGAGCATTTTTAGGCCTGATAATAAAATTTATTAATTTCTGCTCTTTAATACCTAAAAAAATTCAACTGGCATGGTGTCCAATTATGTGCCAAATTTGGTCATTTTTGTACTACGTCTGGATATTGATGTATTGACAGGGCAGTAATTTTTCACTGTTTCACTTTAGAAACATAAATCTTTGCACAGATGATGTTTATATGTTGGTTACTGAAATCCTGGAACCAAATGTGATCTGAGGCATATTTTTAAAAGGGTTATATGCTAAAAATTTAAAAAAAAAAAAATTAGGCGAGGATAAAATATACTTACTTTTCCTGTGTTCCAGTCTCAGGAACTTTGACACAGTAATATCTGCTTCAATATTTACACCTCTGGTGAGTGTTAGCTTTATTTTGATACCGAGATTGTAAGGACAGAGTTTGTAATTGGAGAGAAATAATCAATTAAATTTGGGCATTACATTTTCGAGCAGGAAGTTCAGAAACCCCCCTTGGTGCTTAAGAGGTTAAATTTCTCTAACTATAAATATATGTAAAAAAAAAACTAAAAACGATTTTAATTTCTTTTGTGGTTTATTGCACTTTTTTGCAATTTTTGTGGTTACTATGGACTTAATGCATACATATTATTAAAATTTGAGCTATAACTGTTGTATTAACGTATAGCAACTTGAAATGCTCCCAAAAAGGGAACTACAGCATGTAAAAATATAAATATAAGCTCTGGCAGACTATGGTAGGTCTTAAAGGGTTAAGTAAAGACCAACAAATCCTTAGACTGTTACTGACTTAATTTTTTCTTTTATTGAAATTGTCTTTTAGGACCTAAACTTGCCTGTGGTCGGCTCTCAGATTGTCGGCCTGATCCCTCTGAAGGCTCTGCTGGACTCTGCTGACTTTTACATCCAGAGAGAACGACTCTTCATTATCAAAGAGGAGCACAAAGTCCGACTGGTCAGCAGATGACTCTTTTTTTTGTTTTTTTTTAAGATATTTTAATAAATTATAGGCTCTGATTGTTTGTTTGTTTGTTGTCAGGTGATCAGTAAACTTGGCCTCGACTCCCTCGGTCTGTTTAATCCAAAGGAGAGAATCATAGAGTGAGTATTTACAAACTGTGATGTAGTCAGCTGATTCATTATATACTTTATATCCCGAAAAATATATAAGAACATCAAAGAACATTCAGCCCTTATAATGACAGGATTACATTTTATCTGTGAGTAATAAATAAACAGAAAGCAGAAGGACATTATAAATCCTTTTAAAGTCTCTAGAACATTTGTGGAGTGGATTGAGAAAACTGCCAAACCCACCTAATAATCATTGAGGGTTAGTAGGTTGTCTCTGGTACCAGATTTTACATCATGTTTCTGAACTTCTGAACCCTAGCACACCAGTCGGATGCTTCTTTTCCACTGAGATGATGCCAGCATCTGTTGTATTTTGGTGTCTTTTAAGGACCATATTTCAACAAATGTGAGAACCATTTCTTATACAGTGTTAAGGTGGGACATGTCTTAAAAAGAATCATGGCAGACAGAATCTGTTGGTTGAATCAGTTATTTTTTTTTATAGTAGTCCCTCCAGTAGTTACTGATATCAGTGGTTCCATATCAATCATATTTGTATCAGTGATATCTGATATCTTGTATCAATGTCAGTTTGTTCTGCAATGACAATATCAAAAACCGTACGTTTCTCACTAGCAGTGCCGTCACTAGAAAAGAGGTCAAACATGTTATGATTTTCATGAAGGTCCTGTTGGGGGATTTAGAGTTTCTCTATTCAGGTGCTCAGAAATTCCACTTTGTAGATGGAGCAGTTCATCTGTCTTCATCTGAGGCAAAAAAAAAATAAAAAAAATTGAAACATGCCAATGAGAGCCCGATCCGTATGGTCCATAGTCCCAGATCTGTGAGGCTGTGGTTCACCTAATTTGAGGCCAAGCGTCCAAAACAGTAGTTTGCTTGGCGCTTTTCAGCGCTGTTAATTCAATCTTGAAGGCCTGCTTACAAAAAATGAAAAAAAAGAGAGCTGATTATTAGCTCATCAAAACACAACACATAACCACCTGACAGGTTTTCTCTAAGTGCACTGTTACAATTTTAAAGGGCCCAATTCTAGACATGTCCATGTTTACTAAAACTCCCTCTAATAAAATAAGAAAACAACCCAAATCTAACTGACAGAATCCACCCATCACTCAAACAACAACCCCAAGGATCTTAAACACACAAAAATTTTGCTTATTAATCTATCAATATGTTATGGAGATTAAAACTTCAGGGCCACAAAAGTTTTGCCCTACTCTTGGTTTAATTAATACTTACATAGTCTGAAATCAGACTTAAAATCACTCCCTCTGTTCATTCTTCCCCACATCATATCTCAGTGGTTGGCCTCAGATTCCACAGCGTCCTGAGAGTCCGAGGTCAACTGACATAATTTCACCTGCTAAATACACACAAAAAATCTTGTTAAAAGCCACACAGTTATGTTCCCCTTTTAGCACTTTAACATACATAGATTTAGCATAAGATGTAAACCCGTTATAACAATGTGTCATCACTAAATTATAAATTTCTTGTCCAAATCTGCCCTTCTGAACAGACCTGACCACCTTAATTTATTATCCTGTTACTTTGCTATTATATCTTTCACCAAGTAATCCTCCTCAGTCTCTGCTATGTTTCCTTCATTGAAAGCCTCAGACACACAGCCACACAGGAAGCTTCTTTCTCACCACTCATTTCAGCTAATTTGCATACTGAGTCATATCTCAAGAAGTTACCATGACAAGAGAAAGGCATATTTAAATCTTACCACATTATTAAATTATTTTATTCCTTCCTAGAAAAATCACTTGTTTTGCTCAATCGACACAAGAGCATTTCCAATTCACTATTTTAAAACTACTTCAAGCTCTTAATCACTTTTTCATTTTCACCAACGTCACTCTCTTGTCATGGAGCTTTTCTGAGTTATTCCTCAACTTCAGAGTTTAAGTGTGTTAAATTCACACTATTTTAACACTAATAAACAGACTCACATGCTCAACATGCTGTCTAATCTTCATGAGCTCTCTCGTAGTTGTAAGGTTAATGCAGTTTCTGTTTGTGTGTGTGATTTTGTATGTTTCTTTTTGCAGTGTTTTCCCACTTAAGCAGTCAGTTTTCTCTTCCCCAAGTTTACTAACCCAAATTTTGATGTCCCACCTTAAATAACAGCATTCCTTGTCTTCAGCCAATTCAACCAGAAACTCGGCCTGAACGTTTCCAGTGATGTTTACCTATAAGTTTCTTCCGACCGCTGCATGTGGAAAATTGATCCAGGTCTGCTTTACACCTAAAAATAACAAAACTGAGACATTTTCATTATTATCATGAGTGCTTAAATGACCCACTTCTCTCTCTCCGGCCAGAAATACCAATTTATTTCATGTATTCACCTTGATAAATGTAAGCGTGTTCTTCCTTGCGTTCATGTTATGTGGTCATGTTAATGGAGTGTAAGCTGCTTCTTCATTGCATATGTATTTTATAATCAGGTTTAACTCATGCCTCTTTGCACTGAGCTGTGGATTCAAACTATCTCAATTCTGCTTCTCCCCAAAAGTAATTTCACATGTAACCCTTTGTATATGTGTGTTTTGTATAACCTCATTGTTGTGATATGGTGAACGTCAGAGATGGGCAGTAACGCGTTACTTGTAACGCATTACTGTAATCTGATTACTTTTTTCAAGTAACGAGTAAAGTAAGGGATTACTATTGCAAAAACGGTAATTAGATTACCGTTACTTTCCCGTAGGAACGCTGTGTTACTGCGTTACTAAAACCGTGATTTCGTGCGAGAATGTCTCACGACAGTGACGTAAGCGAGTGCGCCGTTAGTGACAACAGCTGTGTGCAGATCAACAATGGATCACATATCGATTGTGGGAGAGAGTATGAGCGTGCAGCGTTTAAAGCGTGGAAGTACTGACCTTACTTTGAGTTTGATTCCATAAAAAGTGACAAAAACATTAGTGTCCATCGTGCGTGGGAAGAAAACTTCTTTTTACAACGAAAAAACTTCCTTAACTTCCAAGCAAGCACCGAGTGCGCAACGATGTAATGGGAAACTCACAGAGAAACTCGCGGATTCTTCAACTGACCGCGGCACACCTGCACCAGGGTAAACCTCCGCCTACCGCAGTCCTGCTTTACAGGTGAAAATAGAGCAACAGGACCGCTGAGTCTTTGACTTTATTTATGTTCTGCTGTGTTTTACTTGCATCTATTTGAAAGAGTGAGTGTAAAAACAAAAAATATTTTATTTTATGTGCTGGAATGTGTAGAAAATAGGTTTAAATGTTAAACTAATTTATTCAACTCAGAGAATGTTGCATATAATTAAATTTTTGCTTGATGCATAAAGTTAAAAGATTAAAACTGATAAAACAAGTTAAAAAAAAGAGACTTTTCCATTTGATTACATTTTGTATGATGGATTATGCAGAAAAAGTAGAATTGGACTGAAAGATCTATCGCTTTATTACCTCTTCAGGTTGTAAATCGTGTTTTTAAAAAGTAACTAAGTAACTAAGTAATTAGAAAATAAGTAATCAGTAAAGTAACAGGATTACTTTTGGGGGGAAGTAATCAGTAATTAGTTACTGATTACTTTTTTCAAGTAACTTGACCAACACTGCTGCTAAGTCTTGATCTAAAGACAATGTGCCCTTATTTCACGCACACACACACTTAAATATACTAAGCTCTTTCATTTGCCAGCATTCACACCAAATCTTCAGCGTGCCCAGCAAAGCTCTTTCAGACATCAGGACAATTAACAATTTTCCACACATATCACCATTCTTTCAGCTCAGTTTTGTAGCATCATTCACGCAATACTTTCATCAGCATTTTACACACTTCCCTGAACTTCGTCGTCTCACACACACTTTTTTCTCAAAACAATGTTCACCTTTAATCATTCATTCCAAATGACAATTTTACACTTCACTTATACATTCACACATTTATATATAACAAAAGACTCCCAGTAACTGCCAAGATAAATTATTTCCATTACCATATTCACATCTTCACTTCATCTTCCTCTAGTACTAGTCATCCTACCATTTCGACTAATTTAAAAGCATCTAAGCCCAGGTTCACCCACCTTGCTGGTCAATTGTAGCCGTTATCTGTCCGGGACAGCGGCCCGATTACTAAGTCCTATCTTAATCTATAAGAGCTTCACGCAGCTCGACAAGAAGCTCCACCTCATGAACGCCCAGCGTCGTGCTGGCGCCTGAAGCTTTATGTAAAGCTTACATGTGAGCCACGTTTAAAATGGTCACGCCCGGGGGCCCCGCCCCTGTCGGTCAAATGGTGCAAGAAAAGTGGTGCTTGACCACTAGCTATTAACGAGCGTCCCCAGTGCTCGCAGTTGCCAGCTGAATTAACCCTCTCGCCCAAGGACAATGTTCCGCGTCCGGAACAGAGTGGAGGCATAACCCTCAGAACATTTTGCACCCCTAGGAAGTCCAAATTCCCTTCCTAAGTACTTTAAATAATTCTGGAAGCATCACTGTGGACTATAACCGCCAGTTTATTATCTGATGCCCGGGTCCCACCCTATAATCAATGTGGGAATAAAATTCCCTGACCAAATGTCCTAATCTAATCTCTTTTCTTGGCTGACTTAACACACACATAACACACCAACTTCAAACATACATCACAACAACTTTCAACTTCACCCTAAAATTAATCACAATAAATTTTATCAAATATCCCCAAACTTTACCTGTATTTATTTCTAATTACCCAAAGGTATCATGGACATGTCACCTGAGATCTACTTAATAGATTTTATAATTTAGTTTAATTTCCACTACTGAGCCACTTTAATGGTAATAATCATCAATTCAGTGGACAACTAATTTAGAATTCATCCAATGTGCACAATTTTCAACAGGCTTGCGCTTACCTATACTCTTTTGTATAGGTATGAGGTGGTCTGTTGTCCACCTCATATCAGATCGTACCTTAAGGTCCAAATTAGTCCCCTCAGCCGCAAAAGAATCCGGGTCACTGGCACCAAGTATTAAATTCCGGTTCTTTTGGATTCTTTAGGGCCAAGAAAGACATGGCTCAAAAGTGGTCCTTTTACTTTAAAAATTATCTTTATTTTACATATCCAGGATAATGAGACCTGAACACAAAACACACAACCCCAGGTCTGAAGCACAAACGGCAGCCTAGGTATTTATATACTTGCTCTCTACGTCACACCACACTTTAAGTTTCGATCAAACAGCCTAGTTGGTTTCACTTTCTACTGCAATTACAATGCTTCTGCAAAAGCATGCAGTTTCGTGTCAGCACTTTTGGCACAGAGTGTACTCAGAGTTAGGCCTTTCTTATATAAAGCAATATAATTAGCATATAAACATTTAAGATTATAAATTTAAACCTTAACAACATCCAGCATCAATCCTGTGACAAACCCAGAATATTTTAAAATAAAACAAAAGCTATATATAACATTATTTGTCAGTATTATATAGTAGATGATAAATGATCATGATATCTTGTTAAAAGTAGGTGTGGTGTGTATCACCTGTGCAGGTACATGGTGAAGTCACAGGAGGATGGACAGCTGGTGTCTTTGTCTCTGCGGCAGTTTGTTCAGAGCGTTGGTGCTCGGACAGCAGCTCCCGGAGGAGGATCAGTTTCTGCAGCAGTTGGTGCAATGGTACGAGCTTTTAGGTTCATAACAAAATGATACAATTTTACTTTTAGTTACTTATTTTATTTCGTATCCCTCTTGTAGGGGGCCGCACTGGGTGCCATGGTTGGTCAGATGACGTATGGGAAGAGGCAGTTTGAGAATCTGGACAGTGTGATGAGGAGGCTGATTCCTCCATTTTATCAGGCCATGAATGAATTGCTGGACATGGTGGATGCCGACTCCTCCGCCTTCAACAGCTACATGGTGAGGAGGAAGGTCCAACAGCTGCAGAGCCTCAGAAACATCTGCAGGCACCCGGAACCATTTCCACTCTTTACTTCTTTCACTGTAACCAGAGTGTGATTATGTTTTGTCTTCATGTCAGATTTGAGTTGATCATATTCGTCTCATGTTGTAGGCAGCACTGAAAATGCCAAAGAAAACTGCAGAGGAAATGAAAAGGTGAATACTCAAGACTTTAAGACCACCAATTACTGCTAATGACTGAATGCCGTCAGGTTACATTTTTTAAACGTCTTTAAAATGTCCTTGTAACTTTCAGAACCACGTTTCCACCTGTGATCATTTTTTTAAATAATCAAATATTCACTTTGTTCTTTTTACAGCTGAAAAGGTCAAAACTAATTTCATTTCTGTCAGCTGCAGAAACACTTCCTGTTTATTTGTTTGTTGTTCTCATCAGGAGAGAAGCTGCGATGCAGGAAGGACTGAAGCAAGCTGTTGCTGTCCCATTGGCTCTTGCTGAGAGGATCAGCATCCTTTGGCCATCTCTTAAAGAAATGGTTGTCTACGGAAATTTTAGCTGCAAGTCTGATGCTCAGGTGTGAAAAAACACTCATTTCTACTTGTTCTGCTCAGATTCTCTGAAGGTTATAAAGTGCACCTTCAGCATCATGGTGATATAAACTGAGAGGAACTTTGTCTTTTATTAGTGGTGTGTTAAAACATGAATGCATATTAAATCTTTTAGTCTTTACTCCCACTTTTCTGTCAAACATCGCCTGCAACAGCAAAGCTGTAAATAAGCCCACCTGTCATGTTTTATTTCTGGTCTCAGGTAGCAGCTAAAGCTTTAGAAACAGCTGTTTTTGGAGCATACTACAATGTCACGATCAACCTCAAAGACATCACAGATGAAGCCTTCAGAGCAGCAGTAAGTGTGTCCATGAGGTTCTTCAATGTTGCTGTTGATATGCTCTGCTTGTGAATAACTCGTTTTTTTTGTTTCTGCTGCAGACCCAGAAGAGAGCGTCAGAACTGCTGCATGAAGCCAAAGACAGCAGTGCTGCCATCCTCCATGCTGCAGAGAAAAGAAACTGAATAGACTGAAGAAATAAATAAAGCTGCACAAGGAAGATAATCTGACATTAATGTGACTTTAAACACTGAAGAGCTGGATACAATGAATGTATTACAAGGGAAAATCTTCAGAATAAAGAGGTTACTTGAAATGGTAAAAGTTTTTAATTTTTGGTCATTTCTTTCCGTTCATATTCACAGAGCAGAATCACAATAACATTTTATTGTAAGATGATTTTCTGTCGGGACAGATTATGTTGCAGTGGACGAACATGGTACTAGAAATACTGGTAAAAATTTTATCGTATGCGATGGCAGACCGTGGAGATGTGGGGAAAGAGGACCCAAACGCCGGCAGGGCTCTAGACTAACTTTTTGCCATGGGCGTACCGGTACGCCTAACTTTTTAAAGTTAGGCGTACTGGCACAAAAGTTAGGCGCACACAAATTTTATAATAATTTATATAATATAATGTGTTTTTCTGGATACACTGTGCTTTTTCAGCATTCAAAGATTGATGACACCGTGTCAGAGCACTGGCTATGAATTTCAGAAGGATCAGGCCTTAACAGAAAAGTTAGCAATAGTTCTTTTCCTATTACAGCTACATCCACTTCTGTCGTGCCTAGGCTGCTCACTAGGGCTGGGTATCATCACTGATTTCTATAATCCATTCGATTCCGGTTTTCAAAGTCCCAATTCGATTCAACTTAGCCTCAGACAGTCAGAAATATTATAATTCTGATCATTTATCAGTACTGACTTCATCAGAATTGTGAACATCACAGCAGATGCCTTTGTGTGAAAGTAACTGAGAATAAAACACAGAAGAACATGAAGGAGATTTTCCTGGTCTGGCTTTTTATAGCAGATAACCTTAAAAATATTCTACAATGTTCTGCATATAAAGTTTAAATTTCTTCAGTATTGAACAACAGAAAAAATAGGCTTTCTTGTCCGAGGTCATTTAAGTGAAAAAAAGAAAAAGAAAAGAAAAAGCCAGCAGCCGACAGCGCTGTAAACAACGGTAGACTGGTGGGTAATAAGCGAATGAATAATACAGAAAACAGAGATTGGAGACTGTTCTTGAAGTACAGAGAGAGATAGAGAGAGAGCTAGCTGTGCATGGAGTAATAGTCATGGAAGCAAAACGGCAAAATTCATGACGACATTGATCAAATGTGAAGCGCAGTTTGCTGCTTCTTTTGCTGCTGGCTCGGTGAATTTTGGTTGGAGAGAGACAAAACCTGCAGCTCAGAATCAGCGCGGACCGGACGCATCAGAACCGCTAAGCTCCGATAGCGTGTCCGTCTACGGGCCGTCGGGTTAGAAAGCCGAGAAAGACAAAGTTGATTCTGATGCGTTGGTCCGTTCTGTGTTTACGTCTTTGTGTGGAATCCGTGTACCTGCTCTCATTTACTGTTTGGTTGTTGTTGAAATGGTTTTGTGAGCTTTAATCTGAGAATCTGACGTTTCTGGCAAAACACAGTTATATTTAAAAGTCGATTCAGGATTTAATGAATTGATATCGCTTTATTCAAGCTACTCACCTCCCACTTCCACCTGCACTTTCAACTGGACCACGGCCAATCAGAGAGGTCCCGCCCCTTACTATCTCTTATTGGTTTAGTCCACGATAGGGGCATAATGTGTGTCTGTTGTTGACCACAGGGAAGGCTGCAGATTTTTTTTTTTTTTTTTTTTTTTGCTACCCGAACAGTTGGTCGCACAGGTGCAACCAAATATTTTTTTTTAGTCGCACCACTGAAAAATTTGGTCGTATTTGCGACCAAATTGGTCGCACTCTAGAGCCCTGGCCGGACTCTTTAATGAAGACAGTGCATTTATTTACAGTGAAGTAAATAATCAAACAACAATAAATCCCTGTGCGCCCCCGACTCCCATGCCGTGTAAACACATGAAAAATGTGTAAAAAGCTTAACACACTTGATGTGTTAAAACAAATTCTGCCCAGTAACATGACATACCAGTGGCGGGAAGGGGGCGCTATCGTTTTGCGCCACTGAGACAAAGGAGACAAAGATGGAGGTTACGTTGCCTAGTATGTTGTCAGACCTTACAGTAAGTATGATTTACCAGTTTATCTTAATGTACTGAAAATATGTCGGGTTTCTGGAAGAATGTGAAACGCTGAATTTATATAAAATATATGAGTTAAATAGGAGCTTTGAGTTTAAGCACTGTTAATTACTGCTTAACTATACCTAGCTAACCTTAACGTAACAGTCTTGCTAACACATCCTACCCTTAATTTTAGTATTAGTTCTTGGCTTTAGTGCCATATTTCATTAGTGTTAATGTGTTTTTGGTAGTATTTTTATGTATTACTTTATTCATGTATTTATGCATTTACTTTATTTATGTATTACAGTATTCAGAAATTGCTCTTAGTACTAGTGTTGTAGTTGAGCTAGCAGCTCCGACAAGCATTCTGGTGTCTATGAGCAACACCAGACTCAGTACCTAACCGTAGCAGTGTTGTGTAAAATGACAATATTGTCGTTAACTCTGAATATAGCTAATGCAGTTATCACCGCGTTATCATCCATTTGTTTACTAGCACAGAATAGGAACAAAGACTGAGCAACTTTAGTTTGATGTCGCCCCTCTGTCTTCTGTTATCACACTTAATAGACTACATTTAGTAGTGCTGTGATAAATATTTGTTATAATTACTTATCACTGGTTAACATGAAATATACCTCATACAAAAATAATGATTTTTAAGCAGTTAAAGCAGTTTTTGCATCTAGCATGCTTAACTAAATTATGTGTGCATTCTTTTTTAAGGCTTGTTTCTGGAAACATGATCTGATATTGTTTCTTTTTTATGCAGAACTTCTGAGGAAGTAATAGTCAGTGTTATTTAAAAAACAACAGTAACTTGACCATGCAAATTATCTTACTTATTTAGCCATGTGTTTATTTTTTTTTCAGCACACATATGACAACTTAGAATCTGTCAAAGTCCTTGTAACCACTTTTATAGATGAGAAAGAGATTTGTAAAAAAAATTCTTAATATCAGCAGTGCCAAAGACATCATAGGTCAAAGCCAAGCTCAGCACATGGGCTGTGTGCTGAGCTAGATAGGCTGCTAAAGTATAACACTGATTTCATGGAATATATTGATATTGACAGTAAGGTAGACGTTAAGGACTTTGATAGATAGTCCTACCGATTAATTGCTCCCTCCATAATTCCTCTTCTACACCACTGCAATCTGGAAATATAAAATATTTAGGTATTAATGTTTCTCCCAAGCTTGCAGATCTAACTAAATTAAACCATATCCCACTTTTAAAGAAGGTAGAAGATGATCTGGCTAGGTGGAAATGTCTACCCATATCACTCATGGGAAGGGTTGCCGCTATAAAAATGATGGTCTTACCAAAAATAAATTATTTATTCTCAATGATCCCAACTAAACCGCCACAAGATTGGTTCAGATCTCTAGATTCATGTATGTCCAAATTCCTTTGGAAAAATAAACCTCCACGTATAAGCTTAAAAACACTACAAAAGACCAAGGATAGAGGAGGATTAGAACTACCTAACTTTCAGCACTACTTCTTAGCCAACAGGCTTCAGTTTATCTCAGGATGGCTAAAACATACCCTCTTAGATGAACCTTGGCTAGATGTAGAACAAGCACTTTGCAATAATCTAGAGATCTCAGACCTGCCATTTATCAGCTCAAACATCCAACGACATGAATGCTTTAAAAGCATCAACATCAGCTCTTCTCTGACAGCATGGTGGGAGTTTCTAAAATTGACGGCGTCTTCATTAATCCCATGCAAACGTACACCTATCTGGAACAACCCTGACATATTACAAAACAATAATATGATAAACTTTTCAGATTGGAGTGGTAAAGGAATCAAATATTTAGAACATATACTAGAAGGAACAGAATTTATTTCATTTGACGGACTAGTTACACAATATGGGATCAACAAGAAAAGATTTTTAGAATATCAACAAATTAAATCCATAGTAAAAAAAGAAATTTAAACCGGGTCAAGTTGAACTACAAACACCACCAAGTGTGGTTCAATTTCTTACTCTTAAAACCCCCAAATTACTATCCAAAATATACAGAATGCTTTCTAAAACAGATGAATCAATATCACTTCCTATTGCAAAATGGGAAGCGGATTTATCAGTTAACTTAGACCTAAACTTCTGGACTCAGATTTGCTTAAAAACCTTTCATCTAATTAGAAATCCCAGTCTTCAATTAATTCAGTACAAAATATTACATAGAGTGCACTATACAGGTCATCGGATGTTCAAGATGGGCTTTACGTCTACCAACAACTGCTCACACTGCCAAACCAAGTCACCGGACAATTATATCCATGCTCTTTGGTTCTGTCCACCAGTTCAGAAGTTTTGGCGCGAGATATGTGAAGACTTATCGAAGTGTCTGAAATGTAACATTCGAACTTCCCCCTTAGTGTGTTTGCTGGGCAGCTTAGATAATGTCACTTCAGAAAAGAATATAGCCCATATGGTTTTCACTGCCCTATGCATAGCCAAGAAAACAGTCCTCATGAACTGGAAAAATAAAAATAATCTTAATTCTAACCAATATAGAAATTATCTATTAGATTACATTAGTCTTGATACAGCCTCTGCCACCACATCAGATCAATTGCTCTGGGCTCCTTTGATCAGCTCCATCACCTAGTGGGGGTGGGGGGGGGGTCATAGTTTGGTCCCGCCTTCAATGTTGTGATTGGTGTGGGGGTAGGGACAGGCTTAGGGCGTCGGGGGGTTCCCCGGAGGCATCTTCTTTGGGGGGCTCAACCCGGGGTAGCGGTCATGTCTGGTTAGGGGCTCTGTTGGCTCTCAGGTGACTGTTTCCTTGTGGCTGCGTGCAGCGGGGCTAGGGGAGGGTCTGTGCTGACGGACGTGGGTTACTGACCTGGTAGCCTGGCTGCCCCTGGGTGGGTCCGGGATGGGCGTGAGGTTCTGGGGGCGCTCCGTCTCTGGGCTGGGGCCCTGGCCGGGCCTCGGGGGCTTGGGTCCTGGTTGGTGTGTTGCCGGGGTTGTGGGCGGGTGGGTGCATGGGGGCCCAGCCCTGGCGCAGGGTGCCGCCGGTGCATCGAGCCAAATGGGGGGCTCTTCAACTGGTGGGGGAACTACATTATACATTATATATATTTAACAAAATGTATTTTTGAGAAGGAAATTATCCATTTGGCCAATTGTGTTTTTGTAGGTGTGAGTCTGTGTTAAGAGTTTAGAAAAAGTATCTGAAGTATGGGTAGGCGCTTGTTAGCGATTGAAAAAAACTGTAATCGGAAGAACTGTAGATTTTGACCAGTTAATTGAATAATCTGATATTCTTGCAAAAGAGTTTATCAATTCAATCACCCCAGAGATATTGGTTTGTGAATTTTGGAGAAAGAGTAACACATCATCCGCATAAAGGCTGATTTTATGTTCCACGTTCTTGCATTTTATGCCCTTAATTACTGAATTCTGTCTAATTGCTGCTGCTAGTGGTTCAATAAAAATTGCAAAAACTGAAGCGGAGAGTGGGCATCCCTGCCTGGTGCCCCTCAAGAGACAGAAGCTGGAGGATGTCTGGTCATTTGTTCTGACACAAGCTGTTGGGGAATTATATAATATTTTTAACCAGTTTATGAAAGAAGATCCAAAACCAAATTTGTGTAAAGTTGCAAATAGAAATTTCCAGTTAACTCTGTCAAATGCTTTTTCTGTGTCTAAAGAGAATATTGTAGTTTCTAGGTTTTTACTGTATGAGTAGTCTATCAAATTAAGTAATCTACGTGTATTTGTTGATGAGTGCTTACCTTTTATGAAACCAGTTTGGTCAGGATGAATTAAGAAGGGGGTTATTTTCTCCAGTCTCTTTGAGAGAGCTTTGCAGATTATTTTAAGGTCTACATTTATAAGGGATATTGGACGATAGCTTGAGGGATATACAGGGTCTTTGCCTGGTTTTAGCAGGAGATTAATCTTTGCAGAATTCATATTTGATGGAAGTCTGCCCTTTTCTTTGATTTCCAACAACGTTCTGTAGAAAACTGGTGCTAGAATCGTCCAGAATTCTTTGTAGAATTCTGCAGGAAAGCCGTCTGAACCTGGAGCCTTATTATTGGGCATACTTATCAGGGCTTCCTGGAGTTAACATGGTGTCAGTGGTGAATCCAGTGCCATTGCTTGAGTGTCTAATAAGTTTGGAAGAGTTATGTTGTCCAAAAACTGATCAATTTATTTTTTAGATGGGTTTATTTGTGGTGAATACAACGTTTTATAGAAATCCCTGAAAATGTTGTTTATTTGTATCGGTTCATATATTGTGTTCCCAGATGAATCTTGAACAGCACATATAGTTGTTTTTTCTTTATTTATTTTTAGCTGGTTTGCTAGAAATTGACCGGATTTATTACCATGTTCATAATTTTGTAAGCGTAGTCTTTGTACTAAGAATTTTGTTTTTTTATCAATTATCTCATTTAATTCTAGTTTTGTTTTGCGTATTTTGTTCAATGTTTCCTGATCTTGGTGGGACGCGTAGGCTTCTTCTAGTGATTTGATGTTTTTTTCTAATTCCTGAATATTTTTGTTTTCTTTTTCTTTTTATGTGATGAGAAAGAAATTATTTTACCTCTCATCACAGCTTTCCCTGCTTCTCATAGAACAGAAGCTGATGTTTCAGGAGTGTCATTATAGTGTAAATGTGAAGTCCGCTCTTTTTTAAAATATTTAATAAAGTCTTCATCTTTAAGTAGTGATATATTAAATCTCCAGTTTTTACTTGGCGTAGTATTATTCTTGTGCATTAGTGTTAAAGATACAGGAGCATGATCGCTGACAGCTATAGGGTGAATCTCAGTGTCTGAAATGTCGCTCAACAGTGAGCTGCTGACCAAAAAATAATCCAGACGAGAGTAAGAGTGATGGACATGTGAGAAAAAAGTATATTCCTTACTGGTAGGGTGAAGGGAGCGCCATTCATCGCAAAGACCAAAGTCGCTCATATACTGTTTGATTATATTTGTGGACTGCCAATTACGCTGAGTTCCCGCTGTATTGAGCCTATCCATGTCTTCATTTAGTCCAAGGTTGAGGTCGCTTCCAAGAACAAGTGTGCCATCTAAGTGTTCAGAGAGTGCACTGAAAAAAACGTGAAAGAATGAGGGATCATCAACATTTGGACCATATACACTTGCAATACATAGCTTTTTATCAAGTATAAGTAGTTTAATGATTAAGAATCTGCCCTCTGGATCTATAACTGTATCGAGTACTGTGAAATTAATATTTTTATGTATTAAAATTGCTACTCCCCTTTGTCTAGAATTATAACAAGCTGAGAACACATTAGGAAACTCAGGTGTTTTAAGTTCATTCGAACCTCTAAGAGGTCTGTGGGTCTCTTGTAAAAGGACAACATCTGCCTGTAGTTTTTTGAGTTGGTTAAATATTTTTAACCTCTTTTCTCTGGAGCCAGCTCCATTTATATTCCATGTAATGAACCTCAGTGTACCCATAGATGTTTGTGTATAACTAGGGATGTATGCTGTGTGCATCGCTTAGACAGGTGGTGAGAATACATCACTTGTTTATAAATAAAGAGAAGGAGAGAGAGAAAAAATGTGTAGCGAGATGCTCCCTGAGTCTGACTATGTGTGTGCATATTTATTAATATGAGTAGGCTTGGCTTAAGTGTGTGTATCCTAAACGACTGTGTGCGCTGTCTGACTGATGTAAATGTGCTGCCGTTGAGCGCGTATGTGTCGAAATAAAGGATGTTGTTTGTGGATGAGTGTCGAAGCAGGTGATCGAGGCAGTGAAAGAAATAAAGAAAGAAACCAAGGACAGGGGTGAGCAGCATAAAAACAAGAGGGGGAAAAGAGAGGGAAAAGAAACGAGAAGAAAAAAAACAAACAAAACGTAAACATTCCAATTAAATCACTGACGGAGAGTGACGGTGTTAATTCTGCTATGAAATCACACTTTAAGATGTGATTTGATACCGGTAAGTTAAACAGATGTTAATGCAAGTTAGTGTGAGTGGATAGGGAAAGGGTGTAGCTGATTCTTATCTGGTGTGAGGTTAATACAGCCACGGAGTGATGTTGGGGTCGCGGTGGAGCTGTCCGTCCACGTACAGCCGGTCCACAGTGATGACAGCGCGGGAGCCCTTCTGGATGAAGCCGCGTCAGATTGGGAAGAGGACCCTGCTTCGTTCCAAGATCTCTTTGGGGAACTGGTCGTTCACGCTGAAGTCCATTCCTTTTAATTCCCTGCCGCGGCTTTTCACCTGTTGCTTTTGTTTGAAGTGGCCAAATTTGGCCACGATAGGACGTGGTCTCCCGGTCGCAGCCCGCATGGGGCCGAGGCGATGCACCCGATCGAAGACGATGTTCTTCATCGTGTTCTCCGGCAGCTTCAGGTGGTTTTGATGAAGCTTTTTACCGTGGTCTCCGCGTCCTCTCCAGCGGCTTCTGGAATACCAGAAAATACCTGATTATCACGCATGCTACGAGCTTGTAGATCAATAACTGTTTCTTTTATTTTTTTATTTTCTCTATTGAGCTGGGTAACATTTTCTGTGAGACATTTCACCGACTCCCTTAGCGTGGCATTTTCAACAGCAAGCATTTCCACCTGCTGCTGGCTGAACTCCAGGGATTCTCGCAAGCATTTAAATTCCCGGTGAAGAATCTCCACCAAGGACAGCCTTGCGTCGAAACTGGACAATCGCTTGTCGATTGACTCCAGTATGTCAGCAATATCTTTGCCGGCTGGCGATGTTGTGCCGGGGGAATCTGCCGGGCGTTGTCTTTTCGACGACGGCGTCTCAGGTTTGGCTGGGGAAGCTGCACACTGGGCCTTCTTCATCACGAGATCCTGAAAGCACTGATCAATATAATCTTGGAGAGTCTCTAAACTCTCCCCATTGTTCTCCAGGGTGTTGGAGATTATTTAGACAAATATTGTTAGTTATAAGACAATTGATAAGTGTATTTGGTAATACTGAAGCTTAAATGAATTTGTTCAAATCTAAACTACCATTTGCTTTAATTTTCCACCAAAATCTCCGGCGTCTGACGTCAGTTACAACATGAGTCGCTTACCTTGTCCGTCACTCCTTACCTTGTCCGTCACTCCTTACCTTGTCCGTCAAAGCATGGTGACTTTGATAGATTCCATATCTTCCTGTCAGCCAGAGGGCCACCAATGAAAACCTTTCTTGGGGAGATTAGACAAAATCAGGTATACTTTGCATTTCTCCAGTTTTCTAAGTCATAACATGTGTTTTAACAGTTATTAACTATTAGTCAGGATCAGATTTGTTCACCAAGTAGCAACTATAAGATAAAATCAATTTAATTATTATTCAGAATTTCTTTTAGTCATTGTGTTATAATCACGGTAATTAAGAAACCACCTTCTTCTGCTGCAGCTTTTTGAGTAAACTCACACTTCTATGCTCTGTGGAAATTTGCTGTCATGACTTTGAAGATTACTGCAGAGAGATACAATGTCTGGTGTTGCCTTTACACAGTCTACCATTACCACAGAAGAACAAAGTCAACCCCTAAAGTCACTACTCAAGAGGAAAGCCCCACAGATTCTTAAGGAGTATGAGACTACAGGTACCCTGTCAGTGCCATCAAGGAAGCTTCTTGTGAAGACTTGCATTGGGGATTTGGTGGAGAGGTGTGGAGAGTAAGTATAGCACCTTACTGCACTTTGTTAAATTTTTGCAGTGAATGTTTCCCTTTAAAAATGTTGAAGTGCACAGAAGTAAAAAAGGTTACTTCTGTTTACCAGTTACCAGGGTGGTATCGACGATACTGATCCGATATGGATACAAACACGTTTTTTTTTTTTACTGTATCTTTTATTGTATCTCAAATTATAGCTTCATAATGATTACAATACATCAGATTACTTGTTCTTATCACTTAATAATTCCCTATCCATTATGCTAGCAGTGTCCAAGCATTCTTTCTTTGGTTTTCTTTTCTTTTCATACATAAGCTAGGAGCTGTGTATTTTACCTTGAAGAATTTGCCACCAGAGTGGAAATCCTCACTTGCAAATATTCACCTGTGTCTTTTGTTCAACTCAATTGACAGGGAGGAATATAGATTTGACAAGATTTTGCAACCACTTCTTGATGACTTGAGATTTCTTGAAAATTCTGGTCTAAATGTGGATTTAAAAAGTCATAGCCATCAACTATATGGTACAGTTTGTGTGTTAACAGCAGAGATGGGCAGTAACGTGTTACTTGTATTCAGACAGGAGTCCTCTTTCACACCAGTTTTGCTTGGTTCATTTAAGTAACGCGTTACTTGTTACTTGTTATCAAGTATAACGCGTTATACTTGTTACTAAAGACAGTTATCAGGAATATAGGTTTCAAACTCTGGTCCGCAGGCCAAATTTGGCCCGCAGCCTAACTACATTTGGCCCGCGAAGCCATACCAAATTAATATCAGAGCTGGCCTACTGGTATTATACAGCTAATATATATACTGTACATCCTAAGGTTTTAAAAACTGAGCTTAAATAAATGATTAGCGGTAATAAAAGCCGAGGGAGGTCAACAGTGATCACTGACTGTTTTAGGAGCTTTTTGAGATTAAATAGAAGAAAATACAAAACATTAAACATGTTAACAACACAAAAGCCATATTAAACGCAGACTACTTTAGGCCCGGAAGTAGGATTCATCACGTCATCACTTAACGACTGGATAGTTAGTTTGTTGTGTAGTTATTGTTTTGTATTGTGTGTCAGTCATACTGCTGAATTTCATATTTTCTCCAAAAAAAGCCGTCAAAGGCAGATTCCAGTGTAAACGCTGTTCCCACATGGAAAACTGGACTGATGCACCTCCTGCTGTCAGACCTGCAGGGTTTAGGCCTTTGGTGTTCTCCTCTGTCTTATACTGAACACAAACTACATTTTTTGGACTGGCACAAATAATTTGTGTGCCTTCTTATTTGATGCAGCACACCTGATTGTTCTGTAAATAGATTTAAATGGTTGTGCTGAAAATAATGATACCAAACAAGGCAAGAAAAACATATTTTAAAGGTGAAATATAGAGGTAAAATCAAAAGTAGTCAAAAACGACCAATTATACCCTGGACCCCAGAGAGTTAAATCTTCGTCTGAACCACATCTGTAGTAAATAATGACTTTTTACAGTCCGATATAACTGCAGGGAACACACAGGCTAACAGAAAATAGTGAGCACACTCTGGCTCGTTGGTCCAGCTGTGAATCCGTTACCGTGAACTATGGGCACATTTGTGCTGGAACTAAGCCGCACACAGCTGACGTTAAACATTACAGGCTGCCTCACTTACCTTCACACGGAGACGATCAGCATTAGTCACAAACAATAAGGTCAGAAAGAAAAACGTTAGGAATGAAGGCAACATCCAGAGAGGCGTTTGAGGACACATTCACAATCAGGAGAATAAGAACCGGATCAGTTTGCAGAATCATTAGAAAAAACAAAAGAAACAAATGTGATGTCATCACATGGTGATAGTAAACAGCAAATAATGTTTATAACCAGAAATACACAGAATTACTGAAAAAGAACAAAGTGCATGTGTATGTATGTACACGGCACATGAAGGATGTGTCATCCCAGCCAAATTGCAAAACTCTTAGCTGTATCTCTAATAAATCCTCTGTAACTTTGCTGCACTTCAGCAGCATCAGGTAATGTTCATATGTTGATTAGTTCAGTTCAGTTTTTGATCTATTGCAGAATATTTTTAGGGTTGTCTGCTATAAAAAGTCAGGCCAGGAAAATCTCCTTCATGTTTTTCTGTGTTTTATCCTCAGTTACTTTGACACAAAGGCATCTGCTGTGTTTACACCTCTGATAAAGCCTCACAAGTGTGAGCTTTGTTTTTATATGTAGATATAAAAATATGGATATGTACTGATGAATGGTCATAGTTATAATATTTCTGACTGTCTGAGTTGACATTGAATTGAACTGAATTGAATCAGTTATAGAAATCAAGATCAATACCCAGCTCTACTCACCACACCAAACACCACACCAAACCTCAGAGACTAAAGTACCCACATTAAATAGACGATGAGCTGCATTTATGTGCATCTCGGAAATTCCCAGATCTCTTGTCAAACAGCTGGAAGGTTTTCAAAAGTTGTTTCATTCACGCTTTATTACCTATGATGTTATTTAAATGTTTCTGTGTTCTAAATATACCTGAATGAGATACTGTAAACCTAATAGAGCTTATATAAGTGTCTATGCAGTGCTGTGAGATGTAAAAAAATAGAAACTGAAAGTAAAATTAAAATATAAATAAATAGTCCGGCTCCACATGAACCTGACCTCCTGTAATTTACATTCTCACCCCCAGATGGCCACAAATTACCTTTAATGATGAGTTCTAGGAGAGACAGAGGTGTACTCATTAAACTTCAGTCACATTTCTTAAGGTATTATGGTGTATTACAGAGTGTTAAAATCATCACCTGAGACTGTCACTGAGTTAACTGGATAATCAGTTATAATTAATAACTAATTAATACCTATAATTAATTTGTTTGGCCGGATTCTGCTGTCAGAGGTTAAGTACATGACAGTCTAATTATGATAAAATTTATTGTACAGTTTTACTGACTGCCAGCCATGACACAGAATTTGACTTCAGTAGATTGATTGCAGTGGTCAAACAGATCCATCACTTCTATCAGGATATAACAGAAACGGATGTTTTTGTATTTTTCTCTGTTTTTATTGTATTTCTTATTAGCAGCTGGATGTACAGACCTGCTGTATGATACATTTAGAGCACACAGGAGGATCTCTGTTGATGGTTAAAAGCTTCAAATTTATTTTTCTTTGAGTTCTTTTATTCTTTATTTGTCTTTATTTGTTGACTTGTTGTTGATTGGGATATTTTTGTTTGTTTGTTTTTTAATATGAAAAGCTCCAGTGATGGTTTGTGTCCACCAGAGGGCAGCAAACACACATCAATGGACCTGTTGTTTTACCTTCTGGGCACAGTGAGGGGGAGGAAGAGGAGGAAGGATGAGTGAGGGTCATGGGACCTTGTTTACTCGTCCTGAACCATGTGAGTCATATGAGACGGAAAAGAGGAAGAAGACGGTGAAAAGATGGAGGAGCTGTCCCGGCGGGCGAGGGAGGCCGGGCAGTGGGTGAGAAGGTGCTGTTGCTGTGCTGAGGAAGAGGAGAATGGTGAGGAGAAAGGTTATGATGGAGATGAAGAAGAGGAGGAAGAGGTGAAGATGGAGGAGTTGAACTTCAGGAAAAGTTCAGCTTCACTTCCGTCTGCTGAGGTAAAACATCAGCCGCTGTAAAAAGTGCAATTATTTCATTTTATTTATCATTTTTATTTTTTTTTAAAGAGTAATCCTTTTGTTGTGATCTATTTAACATGTAAAATCTGTTATAGCATGTTGTAACTTTTTACAGTGGGTATGCTGTCTCGATTTAAAATATGACGTTACGTCCATTCAACACATTAATTAAAAAAAATAAATTATATATATATATATATATATATATATATATATATATATTCTTTTTTTTCTCTTTTTCTTTTTAATTAATGTTTTGAATGGACGTAACTTCATAATAATGATAATAATGGATTGCATTTATATAGCGCTTTTCGAGACCCTCAAAGTGTCACGGCTGGCGGAGTGAGCCGTGTGGAGTGGAGGAAAAGGAGGACCCAAAATGCAGCAAACTGATGATACGAGTGAAGTTTATTTACACGGTGGCAGTGGCAAAAACAGGCAATGAAGCATGAGTAATGACAAACCTAAACTGGGAGAAACTAAAGAGCAAACCTGAAATCTTACAAAACGGAGAGCGGAGCAGAGAGACGCAGACCAAGGACCAGGATACCAAGAAACACAGACGAGCCGACAACGAACACAGACCGACACCCACTATATATACACACACACAAGGTAATCGGGTAATCGCACACAGGAGGGAAGAACAGCTGATCTGAATACACATGATGACTGGAGGACACAAGCTGAACACAATGACAACAGACACAGACTTTCAGAACAAAACAGGAAATCTAGAACCCGAACCGGACACAAGGGGGGAGGACACAGAATAACTAGAACAGAGGGAAATAATCACAACACACAAAACGCTGGGTCAACGACCCAGGACCATGACACAAAGTGCTTTACAATTCCACTATTCATTCACTCTCACATTCACACACTGGTGAAGGCAGCTACAGTTGTAGCCACAGCTGCCCTGGAGCAGACTGACAGAAGCGAGGCTGCCATATCGCGTCATCGGCCCCTCTGGCCATCACCAGTAGGCGGTAGGTGAAGTGTCTTGCCCAAGGACACAACGACCGAGACTGGTTTTATTGCATTTTTTATTTACCATTCTTTATTTTTTTTTCTTAACTGTATTGATCCCACAGGAGAACTTTTTGTTTTACAGCAAAATGATAAAGGGTAACAATATTACAGTCTACAGTACACAACAAATAACACAGCTAAATAAAAGGGTCACAGGTGACGATCTTATGTTGTGAGAGAGTGCAGGAATTTATAAACTTACAACAGTGATGAAAAATAAAGTAACGTAAAAATGAAGTTAGTTAAAACAGTAAAAGTTCGACTGACGTTGGTCAAGAGAGAAGAACAAATTGCATTAATAAATATATAAGAAAAACAGCTGCATGAAGGTTTAATACAAAGTATGTTTATGATCTAATGGTTGACAGGTTTGTTCACCTGTGACAGAATGAAGAATCAGTGTGCAGCTTTATAGAAAACAGCAAGAACGGTTTCCTGAAGCGAGATTGAATCAGTCTGAAGGAGAATGAGCTCAGAAGTGTGAAGTAGGTGTGATGGTTGTCCATGATTGAGAGCAGCTTGTTCAATGACCTCTAACCCTCATTGACTCAAATGTCTCCAAATTCTGACCAATGGTGCTTCCAGCCTTAAGGATCAGTTTGTTGATCCTGCAGGTTTCTCTGACTCGGATGGCACTAACTCTCACAGACTAGTAGAAGATCGCCAACATCTTGCTGCTCACATTAAAGGACCTGAGCTTCTTTAGAAGGTAGAGCCTGTTCAGCCCCTTCTTGTAAACGGCATCACTGTTAGTCCTCCAGTCTAGTCTGTCATTCAGGTGAACATCCAACTACCTGCAGCTGTCTACTGTTTCCACCTCCTCACCCATGATATTGATTTTGGTTGCAGTTTTTCTCCTCTGGAAGTCAACCACTGTCTTGTTTGTCTTGCTGACATTTAGAAGGAGGTGATTTCTTCCCGACCGCTCCACAAAATTCCTCACTAGCTCTTTGTAGTCCGACTCCTGCCCACCCTCAAAACACCCAGCCGTCCCAGATAACTTCTGCTGGTTTCACTGTTGTATAGGAAATCTGAGGTGTAAACAGGAATAGAGCTCCAGTATTACCAACCACCACCTCAGACCACCTGAGGCCTCTCTGACAGACAGTCAGCAATCCAGGACACAGTAGAAGTGTTAAGTGGTATATATGAGTCACCACGGGTGGTGATAAGACAATTTTAGGTAGTATTGATTGGTTGAGGATTTTCTTAAGCTGGTATTGAGGTTTCAAATGATCTTTTGAGCTTTAAAGGTAGTATTAACAATCCCTTATGTGTACCTGATGTGGTCTCGTCTGTGTGTCTCAGCTGGATTCGGACTCATCCACCTCTGGCTCTCAGTCTCACTGGTTCCACACTCTGCAGGCCCGTCGGCTGAAAGTCCAGCGTGGGCGCAGCAACAGCGACCCACTGAGAGGGGAGGGCAGTCGGGAGCCTCTTACCTGGGTCAGGGCGCGTATGACATGATGTTTGAGGTAACATGTGAGGCGGTGTGATGCTTGTGTGACATTTAGTGTGTGTGCTGTGATCAGAAAGCAGGTCTGGAGTTTGGGGCAGCACACTCGTACCTGAGTCTGGAGAAACTGGGTGAAGGAACCTTTGCCTCGGTCTACAAAGGCATCAGCAGGTCAGAGCTCACCGCGATACAAGTCAAACACAAACAGCCAATGAGATTGTGGCTTAAGTTTTGATCACATTGAGTCTGGATGTTGGTCACAATGTACAAAAGACAAGAAAACATCTCCCTGTGTTTAGTTTTAACAAGTTTTTTACAGAATCTTTTGGGACTTGGGCAAGATCCATTGCATTCATCGGAGTGTGAATGAGTGTGAATGTTGATTAGTATACAGCGCTTTGAGTACTCCGGGAGAGTAGAAAAGCACTATATACGAATCAATCCATTGCGGGGTGGCTGTAGCTCAGGAGGTAGAGCAGGTCAGCTGCTGATTGGGAGGTTGGTGGTTTGATCCCTGCCTCCCCCGGTTTGCATGCCAAATATCCTTGGGCAAGATACTAACCCCGAGTTGTTCTCCAATGCATCCATTGGAGCATGAATGATAGTTAGAAAGCACTCACCGTATAGATAATAGTGAATGGGTGTGTATGGGGTGAATGCGGCATGTTTTATAGAGCGCTTTGAGTGCTCCAGGACAGTAGAAAAGTTGTATATAAGAACCAGTCCATTTACTTTTTTATTGTTAGATATTAGACAGATGTTTTGCTAGGATTACTAAAATTATTGTTAATGTTTATTTTTTAACAGATACTTAACATTTTGGAAAAATTCGCAAATATTTTATTAATTACAATTTTTTTTCAATCAAATGAGTTTATAAGTATATACATATTTGTTATTATATATATTATGCATTAATATATATTAATTGTCCATTTCTGTTATGTTGCACATTTTAAAAAGAACGTTTCATTTTTAACTTCAGTAGTTTATCTGACATGTTATTAGTTTAAAATTTGTAATATTTACATTAATTTTCATACATACTGGACATTATAATAGAAATGTATACTTTATTGATCCTTGCTCAGGGGCACCTCATTCAGTGGATGACCTGAACTATCCCTGCCCCGTAAAATCTTCCTTGTGTTGTGATCGATCAGTGATAAAGTGTTTACTGTAAACATTTCTTCTTCTGTGAAGGATAAACGGGCAGCTGGTTGCTCTGAAGATGATTCGTATGAAGACGGAGGAAGGTGTCCCGTTCAATGCCATTAGAGAAGGTGACCAATTAGATCAGTGGTTAAGTTTTTAATAGTTTCAGCAACATGTGCATAAACATGTGTGTGTGTGTGTGTGTGTGTGTGTGTGTGTGTGTGTGTGTGTGTGTGTGTGTGTGTGTGTGTGTGTGTGTGTACAGCCTCTTTGCTCAAACGTCTGAAACATGCCAACATTGTCCTCCTGCACGACATCATCCACACCAGAGAGACACTCACCTTCGTCTTTGAGTACCTGGTGAGAAATCTGCTGTTCAGTGCTGAGTGTGACCTGAAGGAGGTGCTACAGAGCACTCACCAACACACACATACACACACACACACACACACACACGCACGCACACACACAAACTTCAACCAAAGTCAGAACAAAATTTTAAGGCTACAATTTTTAGCATTCACACATTTTATATTTTTTTCTTTTAAATGTTTATAAATTTTTACAATTTTATTTTAATGTATATATTGTTTGTTTTTTTGTTTTCATTCTGATCTATTTATTTGTTAATATGGGGGTCATTCCCTCTCAGATCACCATCTCTGATTTGTGTAGAACATTTATGGTATAAGGTTTGAACATAAATTATGTTTTATGTAAAATTTCTTACAACAGTCTTACAACAAACCTTTTATGATATTAACATGATGAACATGAGTATCTGAATAAAAGAAAAGCTTCAAATTTTCTGTGGTCTTTCTCACCATCAAAATGAAGTTTAACACCAGAGATTGTCTCTGCAGCAGACAGATCTGGCCCAGTACATGATCCAGCACCCTGGAGGTCTACGCTATCACAACGTGCGGGTACGTCGCTGCGCTCAGCAGCAGACAGCCGGGGGCAGTACTGTGTCATTCCAGCTGTGAGCAGCACGCCATGAAATGTTTAACATGGCTCAACACCGTGTGTTTCAGATCTTCATGTTCCAGCTGCTGCGAGGTCTCTGCTACATCCACAGCCGCAGGATCCTCCACCGAGACCTTAAGCCCCAAAACCTGCTCATCAGCTACCTCGGAGAACTCAAACTGGCCGACTTCGGTGAGAACCGGCTCAACGCTGCAGGGCAGAAGTGGAAATAGGCAAAGATTTAGTCAGCAAGGACCTGTAGGAACAACAGATTTGTAAAATAACCTAGTTGGAAACAACACACATATATATATATATATATACACATATATATATATATATATATATATATATATATATATATATATATATATATATATATACACATCCATCCATCCATCTTCATCCGCTTTATCCGCAGGGGCAGCAGCCTAAGCAAAGAGGCCCAGACCTCCCTCTCCCCAGCCACCTCCTCCAGCTTATCCGGGGGAATACCAAGGCGTTCCCAGGCCAGCTGAGAGATATAATCTCTCCAGCGTGTCCTGGGTCTGCCCCGGGGCCTCCTCCCGGTGGGACATGCCTGGAACACCTCACCCAGGAGGCGCCCAGGGGGCATCCTTGTCAGATGCCCGAACCACCTCAGCTGGCTCCTTTCGATGTGGAGCAGCAGCTGCTCTACTCTGAGCCCCTCCCGGATGGCCGAACTTCTCACCCTATCTCTAAGGGAGAGGCCAGCCACCCTTCGGAGGAAGCTCATTTCTGCCGCTTGTATCTGCGATCTTGTTCTTTCGGTCACTACCCACAGCTCGTGGCCATAGGTGAGGGTAGGGACGTAGATCGACCGGTAAATTGAGAGCTTCGCTTTTACACTCAGCTCCCTCTTCACCACGACGGACCGGTGCAGCGTCTGCATTACTGCAGCTGCAGCCCCAATTCGTCTGTCGATCTCCGGCTCCCTTCTCCCATCACTCGCGAACAAGACCCCGAGATACTTGAACTCCTCCACTTGGGGCAGGAACTCATCCCCGACCCGGAGTGGGCACTCCACCCTTTTCCGGCTGAGAACCATGGCCTCAGATTTGGAGGTGCTGAACCTCATTCCCGCTGCTTCACACTCGGCTGCGAACCGTTCCAGTGCGAGCTGGACGCCCTCACCTGATGAAGCCAACAGAACCACATCATCCGCAAAAATCAGAGATGAGATTCTGAGGCCACCAAAGCGAAAGCCCTCCGCCACTTGGCTGCGCCTAGAAATCCTGTCCATAAAAATTATGAACAGAACCGGAGACAAAGGGCAGCCCTGGCGGAGCCCATCACCCACCGGGAACGAGTCCGACTTATTGCCGGCGATGCAAACCAAGCTCTTGCAATGGTTGTATAGGGATCGAATGGCCCGTAGCAATGGGCCAGACACCCCATACTCCCACAACACCTCCCACAGGACACTCCGAGGGACACGGTCGAATGCCTTCTCCAAGTCCACAAAACACATGTAGACTGGTTGGGCAAACTCCCATGCACCCTCAAGTATCCTCGAGAGGATAAAGAGCTGGTCCAGTGTTCCGCGACCAGGACGAAAACCGCATTGTTCCTCCTGTATCCGAGGTTCGACTAGCGGACGAACTCTCCTTTCCAGCACCCTGGCATAGACTTTCCCAGGGAGGCTGAGGAGTGTGATCCCCCTGTAGTTGGAACACACCCTCCGGTCCCCCTTCTTAAAGATGGGGACCACCACCCCGGTCTGCCAGTCCACAGGTACTGCCCCTGATCTCCACGCAACATTGCAGAGGCGTGTCAACCAGGACAGCCCTACAACGTCCAGAGCCTTCAGGAACTCGGGGCGGACCTCATCAACACCAGGGGCTCTGCCACCAAGGAGTTGTTTAACTGCCTCAGTGACCTCGCCCCCGGAAATTGGCGGGTCATTCCCCTCATCCCCAGACACTGCTTCTTCCTCGGAAGACGTGTCAGTGGGATTAAGGAGGTCCTCGAAGTATTCCTTCCACCGCCTGACAATTTTCTCAGTCGACGTCAGCAGCGCTCCGCCAGCACTATACACAGTGCAGGTAGAGCACCGCTTTCCCCTCCTGAGACGCCTGACGGTTTGCCAGAATCTCTTCGAGGCAGTCCGAAAGTCTTTTTCCATGGCCTTTCCGAACTCCTCCCACACCCGAGTTTTTGCTTCAGCCACTGCCCGAGCCGCATTCCGCTTGGCCTGTCGATACCTGTCGGCTGCCTCCGGAGTCCCACAGGCTAACCAAGCCCGACAGGACTCCTTCTTCAGCCTGGTGGCTCCCTTCACCTCTGGTGTCCACCATTTGGTTCGGGGATTACCACCACGCATGGCAGGCACCAACCACCTTGCGGCTGCAGCTCAATGCAGCAGCTTCGGCAATGGAGACGCTGAACATGGTCCATTCGGACTCAATGTCCCCAGTCTCCCTCGGAATGCTGTTGAAGCTCTGCCAGAGGTGTGCGTTGAAGATCTCACGGACTGGGGCCTCTGCTAGACGTTCCCAGCACACCCTCACTACGCGTTTAGGTGCACCAGGTCTGTCCAGTGTCCTCCCCCGCCACCTGATCCAACTCACCACCAGGTGGTGATCAGTTGACAGCTCAGCCCCTCTCTTTACCCGAGTGTCCAGAACATATGGTCGCAGGTCTGGTGATACGATTACAAAATCGATGATCGACCTACGGCCTAGAGCGTCCTGGTGCCACGTGCACTTATGGACACTCTTATGTTCGAACAGGGTGTTCGTTATGGCCAAACTGTGATTAGCACAGAAGTCCAATAACAAAGCACCGCTCGGGTTCAGATCAGGGAGGCCGTTCCTCCCAATCACGCCCCTCCAGGTCTCGCTGTCGTTACCCACGTGAGCATTGAAGTCTCCCAGCAAGCAGGACAACAGAGTCTCCAGGTGGAGCACCTTCCAGCTCCACCCAGGTCCCTCACCCAGGACCAATTTGCCATGGGAGACCCTACCAGGGGGCAAAAGCCCCCAGACAACATAGCCCCTGGGATCCCTGGGACACACAAACCCCTCCACCACGATAAGGTAGCGATTCAAGGAGGATATATATATATATATATATATATATATATATATATATATATATATATATATATATATATATATATATATATATATATTGGGGGTGCAACGATACACAAAATTCACAGTTCGGTTCGATACTTTGGTGTCACGGTTCGATATTCTTTCGATACAAAAAATGTTCATGCCTTTTTAATTTGTCATTTATTAAAATTATAAATATATATCTTAACTCAAAAGTACAGTTTTTAAATTTAATGTTGCTGAAACAACAAAGTAATAAAAAAATAAATCTATCTGATCAAGAAATCACTCATCTTTGGAAAAGAGAGTTTATTACAGAGAAATGGCTCTTTCCAAAATAAAAGCTATACTATACGCTTCTTCTGGGCTATATTCTCAGCAGCATATTAAACATATCAGGTCCCCAAAAGCCCCCAGACAACATAGCCCCTGGGATCCCTGGGACACACAAACCCCTCCACCACGATAAGGTAGCGATTCAAGGAGGATTAAAGCAGACAATTTAACTAGTTTAAAGTAAAAAAAATGCAAAGTTAAAATGTTTTTTTCAAATGTTTTCTGGTTCTGTTGCAGGTCTGGCTCGGTCCAAATCCATTCCCAGTCAGACCTTCTCTTCGGAGGTGGTGACGCTGTGGTACCGCCCCCCTGATGTCCTGCTGGGATCCACAGACTACTCCACAGCTCTAGACATATGGTCAGTACCGATTATTCAAATTCAGCTGCCGGCTGTGACTGTGTGAATAAAGTTTGCTTTTTCTGAATTAGGGGGGCTGGGTGCATTTTCATAGAGATGCTGCAGGGGGCGCCAGCATTCCCAGGAGTCTCTGATGAGTTTGAGCAGCTGCAGAAGATCTGGGAGGTCAGTAACACTGTTTATATCACTGATCCACGAAATAGTACTACTGTGTGATATTACACTGTAATAATACTCACATTAAGTACTAATACTATTAAGATGATGTAACCCTGCAGGTCCTGGGCCTCTCCTCTGAGGACAGCTGGCCTGGTGTCAGCCTTCTACCCAATTACAGACCAGGTACGTTTAGATAACACCTCTGACACATGCAACTCTCTATTTAGTGTTTTTGTTTTTGCTGTTATTTCACAGTTTTAACCCTTTAAGACCTACCATAGAACCAATTCCGCCAGAGCTTCTATTATATTTTTACATGCTGTGGAGCCATTTTTGGGAGCATTTCAAGTTGCTATACATCAATACAACCATTACATCCTAAATTTTAATAATATGCATGCATTAAGTGCATAGTAATTACATAAATTGCAAAAAGGTGCAATAAACTACAAAAAAATTGAAAATCGTTTTTGTTTTGTTAACATATATTTCTAGTTAGAGAAATTTAAGAGGCTTATCCCTCAAAACTGTAAATACAAAAAAGTTGCACAAAATAGTTTCCCACCACAGGAAATTTATTTTGAATGTCTTCATAGTTTTATTTTTGAAATACACCAATTTTTATATACTGCAGGAAAAACGAAAATAAATATTATAGTGCAAATTTGCAAAAAAAACCAGCATATGCATCAAAATAAACTATTTCCAGCAGTGCAATATGAGTCCTAAGCATCCCAGAAACGACACAGAAATTCATAAAGTCAAACATAACTTTTAAAAACACCAGTATAGGCTCATGAGGCCTTGATGGTAAAAAACTACATTTCCGCGAAAATGACATCACTTCCGGTTTCGGGCAGGTCATGGCGGACATGCGATAGTTCGCGCTGATGGACATAGGAAGTGTTACGAACAGCTGATCGGATCGGCTAAGCGTGTTTCTGGAATATTATGTTTTTGTTGCTGCAAGTGCTTTTTATGCAGTTTTTGCAAAGCTTTATGTGGAAGGAAACCGTGACCGAGGACAAGCTGATGGCATAAGATGTAAGTACAACTCCTCCGGTTTCATATGCAAAAAAGATTATTGCGCTAGCTCACGTGGTTGCAGTGCTACCGGGATTTTAAAATAGTTACACAAAACGGAGCGTGCCCGCTCTGACCGGTTTTAAAATTTAAATACAATTTTTTTAGTCTTATATAAACAGGCTAATTAAATCAATGATGTTTTTGTGGAGGTGGCATGAATTTGTCTTGTAAACATTCACAGTTGTTCTGTGATGCCTGGGGTTCATTAAGGGTCATTACTTGTGTGCAGTGACTCAAAATTTCCATCGGGAGGCAACATGTCTCCACGTTTCCTGTTTTAACAGTTTTACTCGGATTAAAATGAGATGATTTCTCAGACTTTGAGGCGAACTCTGCTCTGCAAGTCTGACAGGGTCTCTGATACATCATGTGGGTGTGAGAAGAGAGAACAAAGACGAGAAGAAATTAACCACAGAGTGAGATCAGTGGTTGAGCTGCTCATGAATCACTGGATAAAGTCATCTTTTACAGTAAACTGTAACTTCAGGCCAACCCACACAGAGCTGTAACATTAAAGATCAGGTTCCCCCAAGAATTCACACACCACCTTTAGAGTGATGAGACCTGAGCTGTTCACAGTGATAACACACACTTTTAGATTCAGTCTGACACCATTTAGTTCTCATGTCATCCCAGAACAAACTTCCACAAATCCTTCAGAAACCTGAAAAGAAGACAGTTTAAAAAGCTGCCTGAGAGGTTTCAGTGATCTGCTGACACATATTAGGGCATCAATGACAGACTGAAGCTGTTTCATTCCCCCAAAAATAATAAATGTAGGCTAAAAACCAGCTGAAGTGCAAAGCATGGGAACATTTTTAGATCCATGTTAACATTTGCTAATTGCTAATTGAGTGGGGTTTTTTTTCTTCCATAGAGCGGTTTCTTTACTCAGAACCAAAGCAGCTTAGGACCGTTTGGAAAAGGTAACTTTTATATGGGCACACACATGCTAACCTGCTAACACACTTTGAAATGCAAACATTAGTCACATGACAGTCCTTCATCTGTGCTAACTGTAGACAGTCCAACAGTCCACATGTAGACCAGGTTAGATCACTTGACTCTGTAGTCCTCCATCTGCCTGTGTTGATCTGGATCAGGTTGGAGCAGCTGCCATATAAGACCGAGGACCTGGCCCAGGAGATGCTAAAGGTGGTCCCTACAGACAGGATCTCGGCTCCGGACGCCATGCAGCACCTGTACTTCAACACACTGCCTCCTCCCATCATGCACCTCAGAGACAGTAAGAACTCACTTAAATGTTACCATATTGCAGCTAAACTTTAAAGAACATATTTTCTGTTAATTCAGCACTCACCTAGCAGCACTTACTTGAATTTCCAACATAGATACATTATAGATGTATGATCATAAATCCTTTTTTAACAAAAAGCTGTTTAAGGCTTAAATTCATTTTTTTTCTCTTTCTTTCTTTGTCAGCTGTGTCCATCTTTAAGGTTCCTGGCATTCGTCTGGAAACGGAGGTTAGAGACATCTATAACCCTGGGCGCAAGGTCAAACCTTCCCTGCTGCCCTCTGCTAAATTCTGGTGACTGAAATCTCATAAGCAGCGCGTCAAGATCTGTGGAGTGGAGAACAAACCCAGATGTCTCTCTGAAGACACAAACTGGACTTTAAAGTGATATTAATACAGTGCCATTAAATGTTTGCAGTTCAGTTTGGAGAGTCTTTCTGGTTTAAATAAAGATGTGTATGTCAAACTTTCACTCAGATCGGCTGTTAAGATCTTATGTAAATCTGATTTCTTGCCAATGTAAATATAAACCGTCCCTGCAGTCTTCTGTTAGCATTCATTAGCATCTGTTAGCAGCAGACTAACGAGTCCCATGAAACTCCTCATGAATTTTGAATGAAGCTTTATTAATAAAGCTCCAGGCCAACCTGCACTGAGAGACACAGCGTGTTTCTGTATTCTGACTCTAACTGGATAAAACTCGACCTCTGAAACTTTGTTAGTCCTCTGATACACAAACAAGCCAACAGCTGAGAGAGGGGGGCTACTGGATGGACCTGATTTAACTGTATTTACCTCTGACTGATGATCTTCCCCTCATCCCCTACCTCACTGACACCTCACAACTTGTCACAGCACTGTAACAATATGAAAAATTAAAAGTATAATTAATTTTAAAAAAAAAATACTAGAACATGTGGGTTTTTATGTTTTTATTGTGGGCAGATTTTGGTTGTTTTTGTTTTTTATTTTCTTAGAAAATAATTTTAAATTAATTTTTGTTTTAGCACTCCAACAGATTTGAGGCCTGTCCAGGGTGTACCCTGGCTCTCACGCTATTGCTGCTTTTCCGTTGCCACCTACTCGACTCAACTCGACTCAGTTTCAGTAGTTTTCAATTTCGTTTGAGTGCCACATCAATGTGGGTTGGATCATTGAAGCAACGCAGGCCAAAAGTCCTGTGACATCATTTTTATGCGACACAACTGAAGAACAAGAGGACATCTCAGTGATGGTATACCTGCTGCTAAACTGATGGTAATCATCTGCACCTCATAGATGGACCATGGAGTCATTACTCGCTGGCCAATTATTTGCATGCAGTCTGTTGACACCACACCGACCCCGACTGAGCAGGTACCACCAAACCAAAAATTCAAAAAATTGAGTGGAGTCAAGCTGAGTCAAGTGGGTATCATCCGTGACCCACCCTGAATTGTATAAGAGCAAGAGAATGGATTTGAACTTCTGGTGATTTTTGTGGTGCATATCCTACAGTTTCAAGACAAAAATTGTGCTTTTTCTGAGGTGTTACAATCCAGTTTAATTTTCACTTTTTTTGAAACATTGTGCTGATATAAAATATTTCAAGTTATTTTTACAGCGTAGTTTTTGTAATTTGTTGAAAGAAGCTGAATTGTGGAGGCAGGGGTTGTTTGTTTTTTCCTGTTTTTTTGAGTCCAAAGAAATTTCCCTTCTCCTTTTAAGGTTGCATTAATCTCCCACATTTACCAATCCATCACCTCTTCCTTCCTCATGAGCACCTGATTTTTATTTCCTACCACTGACTTGATGTTTGATAATTGCATCTATGTGGGCTTGAACATATACTTTGTTACTCAGATTTATGCAGATGTTTGAAAAAGCTGAACATGTAACAGATTAAAAAACAAAAGTTAAAGATCATGGAAAACAAACAAGAAAGAACAAAAACAAACTCAAGTGTATAAAAATGGGCTCAAATTAATAATACATTTTTGAAAGATACTTTGATTTTTAAAATATTTAAAATGACTAACATTAAGAAATAAAAATGAACGAGGATTTCAGTGTCATAATTCAGAACATTCAAATGCATAAGTAGCTGAATTACAGATGATTTCCTGCGAAGCAACTTTCAGATTAAACACTGTGAAACACACACTGACTACATGTTAATTAAAATACATTTTGGATTTATTTTGTGAATAAAACAAATTATCAGTTCATCACTGAATGTCCTGATATCCCCTTTATCATTTAACAGTTAAAAAAAAAAGTAGAAAAGAATTAATGCTAACAACTTGTATCCATCATTAATAATTCATCTTTCTTGTTACTCTTCGCCCCAGCTTTCCTGTGCTTTAATTCGACTAAATGCATTTACATCCAGAGAGATTTAAAAAATATATTTACTGATGCATTCATTCATTTCCTTCCATTATTAAACACTGAGCTCACAGGAGGAGGTAAGCAACAACTTACATCTGCAAACAAACCCTATTCAGAAGCTGCTGGCATGATGGATAAAATGTAAATAACAACAATGAATTCCAAATTTCTTAAACCAATATTTTATCCACACAACACAGAAAACATATAAAATGTTTAAAATAAGACATTTTACAATTTCATGAAAATATTTAGCTGATGGCATCAGCATGTCTCAAAAAAACTTGTGTTGCTGTTTGGAAAACTAAGTGGTTGAAAAAACATTTCGCAGCTAATTAGGTGATAAGTCTGTAAAGTTGGACAAAGATTCACCAATCTGCAAAAATCCAGAAACACCACTGTCCTCTGTTAAATCATTTTATGGACTGTTCAAACATACTTAATAATAATTATATATATAAAAAGATTATAATAAAAAAAGGACAACTTGATTTTTCACTAAGTACGATGATAAATAAAGAAATGGTCTGATGACTCTTCAGGCTCAACAAATCCAATAAACACTAACAGTAGCATCCTTAGTGGGACTATTTTCATACAACATAATGAAGTTAGCCAGTAATAAGTTAACACACGCTCTTGGAAGAAACACAAGCTTATCCTTCAGTTATTTGCAGCTTATATTAAAGTGTTTCACCCCAGACCATGCGAAAAGTCTTTGAGAAGAAAAGTTAAAACAGTGAATAATGTTAAAGAGGATATATGTTGTTCTCATTATTTCTATTAGTGGATTGGTGGAATGCAAAGAAATGCATTTATAATGACATTTATGAAAAAGCCCTGATACAAATGAGTCTTTACCGATCATTTAAAGGAAGGCACTAATGAGGTGAGCTTGCAGTTTAATTTCACATTCCAGGAGCTCTGATAGTAAACACTAATCACCTGTTATCTTTGAGCCTGAACACGGGACAGTTAACAGGTGGCTGACGATCTGCCCGAGAGTCTGAGGCTTGGTATGGGAACCGCAGTTTGAGTATATACATGTAATCTGGGGCTAGGCTGCAAGGGCTGGTGTCCTGCAGGTTTTAGATGTGTCCTTGATCTAACACAGCTGATTTAAATGGCTAAATTACCTCCTCAACATGTCTTGAAGTTCTCCAGAGGCCTGGTAATGACCTAATCATTTGATTTAGCTGTGTTGACCCAGGGTGATATCTAAAACCTAAAACAGTACACCAGCACTTAAGGCCTGGAGTTGCCCACCCCTGCTGTAAATGAATGAATGAAAACATGTACCCTCACCTGTGTGTTGATTGTGCCCTCAAGATTTTACAAGCATATTTTGAATGAGCAAACAGGTTCAACAGAGGCTTGATGCATTTCTGAACTACTGCACAGAACTTGTGTTTTATATGAGTTTAATTTTAAAGAAATAACACACATCCATTCATTAATATCAGTAGACAGTTTGCAAGGTTGGAGAGGTTTGTTGAATGTGTGGATTGTGAAATAGAGCCATGTGTCATCAGCATAGCAATGGCATGAAATGTTATTTTTCTATAAAATGCGGCCACATATATAAAAAAAAAAAAAAGACATCACTAATAGAAGCAAAACATTCTAACTGGTAAGCCATCCCAGATATAGAAAACCAGTACTGTAACATCTTCATCGAGATTTTATGGTCTATTGTACCAAAGGCTGTACTTCAGTCAAGTAGCACAATAACAGAACACCAGTAGTATCAATTCAGTATCATTGGTTACCCTAAAAAGCACAGTCTCAATGTTAGCGAATTCTATACACATTTATTCTTGTGTTGCTATCATCGTTTGTTTATTTGTTTCTAAGGTTCGATAGGAAATATTCAAATGTAGAGAAAAATCTTTAAAAACAAGATTTACAGTTTAGCTTTGTTAGTCAATGGTGCCTTTTTTTCTCAAAAAGAAAAACTTTGTTTTCAACTTTTTGGGTATTTGACAGATTTTGCAGAATTTGTGTTTTCCTTTTTTCTTTTTTCGTTTGCCATCTTTGTTTAACATTTATAGATGTCAGGGCTCGTGTGCGGAGGCGAGGAAGGGATGACCCACATGCAGGACTCGTGGTGCAGAACGAGGTTTATTGAATATGTAGACAACAGATGATAGGATGGATGGCTGGCTGGACTTAGCGGACTGGTAGACTGGCTGGCTAACTGACTGACTGGACGGAATACACGACAGAAACAACATCATCAATGACCCGACACTGAATGGGTAGAACAGAGGGCTTAAATACACAGACTGGTGATAATGAGGGACCGGTGAGTACATAGCTGAACATAATGAACTAATGATAATGGGAAGAGGATTGAACATAATACACACAGACCAAGGCTAACACAATAAAACAGGAAGTGGAACAGGCAGTAGATAAACAGTGAGTGTGAACTGAAAACACTGGGTCACCGACCCAGGAACCCTGACAGGACCCCCCCCTTCAAAGGCCGGCACCCGACGGCCAAACGAAAAAGAACCAGAACAGGGCGGGCAGAGGGGGCCCAGGACGGAGGGACGGAGGCCACACAGAGACAGTTCGGGTGGGCGGCCACGTGGCCCGAGGCGAGACTGTTCCGGTGGACTGACCGTGCGGAAGGCAACGGCGGTGACGTGGACACAGTTCGGGAGGCCGGCAGTGCGGAAGGCAACGGCGGCCAGTCAGGCGAAGGCGAAGGCGGTCCGGAGGCCGGCCGTGCGGAAGGCAACGGCGGTGACGTGGACACAGTTCGGGAGGCCGGCAGTGCGGAAGGCAACGGCGGCCACCCAGGCGAAGGCGGTCCGGAGGCCGGCCGTGCGGAAGGCAACGGCGGCCACTCAGGCGAAGGCGGTCCGGAGGCCGGCCGTGCGGAAGGCAACGGCGGCCACTCAGGCGAAGGCGGTCCGGAGGCCGGCCGCGCGGAAGGCAGCGGCGAAGGAGACGGAGAAGTTCAGGGGGCCGGCCGCGCGGAAGGCAGCGACGGCTCTCCAGGTTTAGGCGTGCTGGCCATGGCCCGGTGGGCACAGGACCAGACGAGGCAGGATCAGGCGAAGCACAGGCCGGAGCTGCAGCAGGCGAAATAAAAGCCAAAGTCGAGGCCGGGCCAGACGAGGACGAAGGCTCCGAGGCCGGGCCAGACGAGGACGAAGGCTCGGTCTGAGGCCGGGCCAGGCGAGGCAGAGGCAGGGTCTGAGGCCGGGCCAGGCGAGGCAGAGGCAGGGTCTGAGGCCGGGCCAGGCGAGGCAGAGGCAGGGTCTGAGGCCGGGCCAGGCAAGGCAGAAGCAGAGCTAGGTGACAGCGAGGCATGAGGCTGGTGCGGTTCCCCTGAACCCCCAGTTGACGAAGAAGGTTGCCGGACGGGCTCCTCGGGCCCTCCAGCCGACGAGGCATGAGGCTGGTGCGGTTCTCCTGAACCCCCAGCTGACGAGGAAGGTTGCCGGACGGGCTCCTCGGGCCCTCCAGCGAAAACGGTCTCAGAACCAGTGGGCACTGGAGCCCCTGGCACACACAGGACAGGGCCAGCGGGTGCGGAAACCCCTGGCTGAGGAGCGGCCGGGCCAGCGGGTGCGGAAACCCCTGGCTGGGCAGCAGGGTAGCTCACAGCAGGCTCTGGGTACTGAACAGGTTGGTGGACGGGCGACTGGACTACTGGTGACTGGACAGGAGGCGACTGGGCTACTGGTGACTGGACAGGAGGCGACTGAGCTACTGGTGACTGGACAGGAGCGGACTGGAGAGCAGGTGAGTGAACTGACGGGGCTGGAAGCTGAACAGCAGGTGAGGCTGACGACGGAGCTGAGGTTGGTGTGGCTAATGGCTGGGCTACAGACTGAGCTAATGAGGGAGATAAAGCTACAGCCTGAGCTAGTAAGGCCGGTGCCTGAGCAGGGGACACTTCAGCCAGCCTAACCAGGGATAAAGCTAGTGCGTGAAAGGCTGGGTCAGGAGGTGGATGAAGTGGTGGACTGATTAGCTCTTCCGTGCCTCCAGAGCGTGAGGGCACTGGCTGGAGAGCCTCAGCTGAGTCTCTAGGGGGGTCAGGCTGGATCCTGGCCGTCCTCAGCCTAGGTGCTGGGACAGGCACGGGAGGTGGCTGGACACCAGTCACCCCCACTCGAGAAACCGAAGCGGGTGTGGCGGTAGACTGGGTCGCAGCTGCCCTCCTCCTGGGAGCTGGCAATGGTGTGGGGGTAGACTGACTGACGGGAGTGGAGATAATGACTGGGTGTGTGATGTTAGCAGGTTTATTGGGAATTGTTCTGGTTTTCCTGCCACCACTATTTACAGTCTTTGGGAGAGCAGAGCAGAACAAATCTTCCCAGTCCACAGAATCTTCCAGGAGGGAAACATCCCACGAATCAGAGATGGGGTTATTGTGCGTTTTGAGTGAATAATCAGATGGTGAGTGCGAAAAACAGTCACTGGAGCTCACCATCGGGAGTGGCTGAAAGTGGTCCGTTTTATGGCGGCGTGTGCGCCGATTTCTCCGGGAGGAGGAAGCGGGCGGGGTACACGTCCGAGCCTCTGGCACGGGAGCCTCTGTTGAGCCGAGGTGGAAGACGGAGCCGCTGTGCCGTGGCGAGGTTGAAGGTCCGGTGAATGAGGCAGGTGATGTGTGAGCGTGGAGCGGAGTGGCGAGAGAGGGAGCGGCCGAAGCGCGGCGTGAAACGTCCACTCTCCGCGGCAGATGCTCCGGTGCAGGTGAGGCAGCAGGTGGGGGAACGCGGCGTCTCCGAGGCCCGCCCAGAGCCAAGCGAGTGCCCTCGAAGACGTGCTCTCGCTCCGCGAAGAGCCGCTGTCTCTCCTTGAGTTTTTCAGCCCACAAGGAGAGCGCTACCTCCTGCCGCTCGTAGAGGTCCGAGTCCGCTGGGTCAAAAGCGTGTCTTCTTGGCACGGGTCGGGTCATTCTGTCAGGGCTCGTGTGCGGAGGCGAGGAAGGGATGACCCACATGCAGGACTCGTGGTGCAGAACGAGGTTTATTGAATATGTAGACAACAGATGATAGGATGGATGGATGGATGGCTGGCTGGACTTAGCGGACTGGTAGACTGGCTGGCTAACTGACTGACTGACTGGACGGAACACACGACAGAAACAACATCATCAATGACCCGACACTGAATGGGTAGAACAGAGGGCTTAAATACACAGACTGGTGATAATGATGATAATGAGGGACCGGTGAGTACACAGCTGAACATAATGAACTAATGATAATGGGAAGAGGATTGAACATAATACACACAGACCAAGGCTAACACAATAAAACAGGAAGTGGAACAGGCAGTAGATAAACAGTGAGTGTGAACTGAAAACACTGGGTCACCGACCCAGGAACCCTGACAATAGATCAAAGAATTTAAATTAACATTTTTGTTCACAGCAACAAAGAAAAAGTTTTATGAAACTTTTTCTGTTGACCTGTTTTGATCGAGTTCATATGTAAATGTAGGATTAGTAGTCAACAGAAAAACACTTTAACTGTTCTGACTGACAGGATGTCAGATGTACATTTCCTACTGACGTCTGATTGATTGGCAAGATAAAAGAGAAAGAAGAAGGTGTTTGTGCATATTTAACTCTGTTTGTGTTTTTGGACATTTGATGAGAGAAATCTGACTAATACCATCATTAATAAATCAAAATGCTAAGCAGCCTTTGATATCAAGCCTCTGAAGACAAGTACCCTGGCAAGTTTCACTTGTGTTGTTTTTCTTTGTTTTCTCCTGATAAACTTTCTGTTTAAGTTTGTGGTGTTCTCCAATTTTCGCTCGCTGCTAATATGAAGTACTGGATTTTTGTGCCATACATGAAAGATCATAAAGGCAGATTTGTTTTTTTGTTTTTTTGGTTTGGTTTGGGTTTTTTTAATATGGTGAGCTGCTTTGTTGAACAAACATGGACTTATAAAAAATATTTAAACTAAACATTAATGTTATGTTTAATTGATATTTAAAAGCAAAAAGCATTGAGCTTGCCCTTGCTATAGTGACACTATGTGTTTCTTTTCTCTTTTTTTGTACTTTTTTTTATCATTAGATAATACCAAAATTTAGAATTGTTAACATTTGCATCACCACATAAACAGAATATTAATGTCCATGGTAAATTAATAGAAACTAAGAAGCTAAAAGTAAAAGAAATACTAGCTAATAGCTTTGCTGCATTACTGCCTGTTTTTAGAAGCAAATATACTCTTCAATAAAACAATATTGCTAGTTAGCTGATTTTATTAAATGAAACAGCTGCTTGGCAGAGTAGTTATCTTAAAAAAAATCTGAGTTAGCTGCATTTAAATCACATAATCAGCTCTGCTTGTTTTTTTCAATTATGAATCATTTTTATATTCTGATGTGACTACTATTCTTTGAAATACGCTGTATTAATTTCTTTAGATTTTGTGCACATTGAAGTTGTTATTATTTTGCATTGATGACAATGATACCCAGATTTCAAGCAGATGTAGATTAATTCTTTGATTGTATCTTCACTGTTTCACTCAAACATGATGAAAATCACCTGAACACTGCAGTTTACCAGCTATTTGTGTTTTATTGACTCTTAATTACTGTCATGTGTCTTTTTTGTGTTACACATGCAACTCATTTTACATTTTCTTGGACGGTATATTTATTTTAGTTTTGTTACCTTTCCTTTTCTTTGTCATTCTCTGACAATTTATAATTAAAGTTTAGTAACAATCTGGACTCTAAGCTTGTTGTGATGGCAGCAAACATCATGTGTGTCTCATCAGACTTTATTTAATCATTTTTAGATTAGATTAGATCAGACTGGGTCTTATTCACAGGGGCAGCAGCCATGTGTTGTCACTGTAAGCAGTTAGCTGAAGTGTCTGTTTAAATCAGATCACATGAAGGTTTTTAGAAACATGACCAACAAGATGAGGACAGGTTTACAGTCAACACGTTTTACACATGCTTTGTATGAATAATATCAAAGTTTGCTGCATTTATTTTGAAGGAATCACAGATTAAAATAATTACAGAGAGCTCATATCTTTATGGAATTTAATGTTGTTCTTTTTATTTCATATTTTAAGGACTTACTGTTGAAATTTTTCTTTGCTGTATTTCATTATTTTCCATTGTTGTTCTAATTTTTAAAATTTATTTATTTGCAAGGGTACCTAGACCCGGTTCGTAGAGTACGCTTGGGGAGTGTGATCGTGTGTACAGCATCTCTTTATGTCTGTCTCCACGTTGGTTGAGTGTGGAGTAAGTGCATATGAGAGCATGAGGGTGGGAATGGATGTTTGTATATGTGTGTGCCTGTATGTCTGTGTCTATATGTCAGGTTGGGTGTCAGGCGCCACCTCTCTGGGGACATCTCAGGCCCTCCAAGGTTTGGAGGCCTATCTCCCCCCACCACCACTTCCCCTGCCAGTGGCGGACTCCCTCAGACATCGGTGCGTTGGTGGTTCTTTGTGTCTGGGGATGGGCGTCCAGGTACACACCGGCTCACTCCTTGGCGGCCGCTTATCGGAGCCTGGAGCCTGGGGCTCGCTCGGGCCACTTCGGAGGTGGGGTGCCCCCGGCCTCTCGGCCTGGGGCTCGGTCACTCAGGCACGGCTGGCTGCCGGCGGAGCTCACGGGCGCGTCACTGCAACTCCCCCTGGCTTCTGCTCCGCAGCTGCTCAGTGAGCCCTCATCAGGGACTCTCCTCAGCTCTTTCCGGGACAGTGGCGCGGCTGCCCCTCTGTTGGTCTTCCTTGGTCTCTTGTGTTCTGGGGGCCTCTGGATGTCTGGAGTTTTGATCTCCTCCATACCTGCTTCATGCCCTGGAGGACGGGGCTGTGACCCCCCCCCCCCCCCCCCCCCCACACCCTCTAGCAGATCATTACATGAAGGAACCTTTTAAAAAAAAAAAAAACAAGCGCGTCCATGCTCACAGGTGTACACACGGGTGATCACACCCACAAACTACACCCTTTTTGGCTCCTACCTCAAAGCACACTGTGTTCTGTTGATCTTATGTGCTGCACAATAATGTTTAATATTTAGTATTTACTGTCATATTCCCATATATCATTGTGATGTTGTTTATTCTATTACTCTTGTTCTCTTCTGCTTGTTTTCTTTTTTCTTTCTCAGCAGGTGATCCAGGTGATTGATATATGCATTTTTTTTCTCTGCTCATTCTGTTGGTTTTTGTTTTTTGCCCTTCTCCCCCGTCCCTCTTCTCAGCTGTTTCTCTTTCCCTCTTTCTTTCTCCCCTTCTTTCCCCCAGTCAAGTCTGTCCCGTATTCAGTAAGTGAAAATAAAATAAACAATAAAAGGTGAATCAAATGGACCATTACGGCAAGGCTGGGATGGTCAATTTGGTAAAGTAAATCCGTTGGGCATCTTTCTTTGCCTTTAGACAACAATTCTGATGGCAAAAGAGCCAAACGGGACAGGCAAAAAAATATATATATATTTATTTGAGTTTTTCTCATTAAAAGTTTTCACTAATTTCTATTTTAAAAAAGTGGACACACATTAGTGACCTTGTAACAAGTCAGTCCAAATAGTTTCTGACAACCATGTTTGTTGACTGAATAATTAAAGAAAAGATTTTCATTTTTCAGTCCTGTCTGTTTTTTGTGACATTTACCATGTACAGGTTGTGGTTAATGAACTTACTGATATAGGTCTAAGGACTGAAGGTCCAGTAAATATTCCAAACTTGATTGGTGATTTTCATGTTTTAAAAATAACTCTTGTCCACGAGGAACATTAAAACTAATCAGTTTCAGTGTGACTGTGTGTCTGCAGTTTGATTTATAGTATACAGACACACACGCCGTGACCTTTAACCTGCACTGACCTCCAGGGCTCAGCTGCTTGGTCTCTTAATGGACTGAGGCGTCAACAATAGTCCATTTATAGACAAGTCAAAGAAAAAGAAGAAAATGCTGTTGGATTAGCAGCAACTATGGACTCATTAATATTTATGAAGATTCAAATCTTAAGGATTTATTTAAGATCACTGGGTGATTTAGGATTTAAATATTTAAAAGCAAATAAAAGTAGCAAATAAAAATTAAAACTGGGGTGTGTTAGCGCAAACAGTGCACTGAACATGAAGGTAGGTTTTTATCCTGTGTGATTCTTGCTCTAGTACCCTCAATGAAACAAAGGAAATAAGGTTTCCACTTTTCTTCACGGTTTCTATCCTTTTGTCTTTCTCTCTCCATGGTTCCTGCAGTTTATCAAGCTCAAAGTAAACTTAGTTTGTTTCAATAAACCTTTGAACTCACGTTCTGGGTTTGAATTCTATGTAAAAACACTAAATCAAGCTACACTCTGAAGCTGTTAGAAAAAGTAGGTGCTTTTTAAGACTACTAGTTTATTGTCAAACATTTTAACATATGTCAGGTTACCATCTGCCCATCAGTGAAAAACATTGTAAGTTAAGAAGTCAAGCCTGTCAGAGGTCCCTTGTGATCTGGTGGTTAGGATTTGGTGCTCTCACTGCCGTGTCCCGGGTTTGATTCCCAGATTTTACATACTTTCCTTAGGGATTAATAAAGTATCCTGATTAAATTCACAGAGAGAACAGTCATAGACTGTATAGGAGCATCAAACAGACACAGATACCTGCAAATTACCGTAGTGTTAACCTACAAATAAGATTCCAGAGTTTCACTCACCAAAACTGGAGCTCAGACATTGAGGACAGCAGTTAATCTCATAGCAACAACATTATTGGTCAGATTATTGCATTAAAAAGGCTTCAACAACACAAACACAGTCCTGAGTTCAGCTCAGGGACTCCAATAAGCTCAGGCGAAGCCTAGAAGACAGCTAGCAGCTCCAGCCGCCTGTGTCACCATCCACCTGTCAGTCATAAAGCAAACTTTTAAAAAGAGGGGTCAAGTTCCCCATGTACAGTTGTTATGTAGCAGACCATAAACAGGATTATTTTGTGAGTCTCTGGGGACGGACTCACTGCTCGAGCCTGCGGTGGATTTTAGAGGAACAGCAGCTTCTGGAGGTTCAGTGTTGGCTATTTTGTACTTCTGCTGCCACAGAGTGTTAGCTGTATTTAAGTGGCTGTATCTGAATTTTTATATCCCACACTGTGATGCACTATAGTATTATTCTGAGCCCGTTGATGACCAGATTCTGTTTTGTCTTTATTTTAAGAAAAAACCTGAACCCTCAGCCTGTGTCTCTGCCTTTGAGATCTGAACCTTGTTTCTCATTCAGAGTCTAAACTGAGTTTCAAGGGTTAAATCCTCTGAATCAAACTTTCCCCTTTGTCCTCTTCCCATTCTGTCCTTCTTCATCTTCGCCACTCTGACCTGTGGGCGGAGCTCTTTTGTCCCCACCATCCCAGAGTGCTTCTGGGCCCCCCTCTAGGCAGCTTGTCATGTTAATGTGTATGAATGGGATGGTAATAGGATGTTAATATCTTCTGCTCTTTAACATAGCTTCCACTGTGAAGAAATCCCCCCCCCCCCCCCCCCCTGGACCCCGGGGACCCCCTTCACATGGTGGCTTTTCATCAGTAAAAGCTCCCTGGTCTCACTAAAGGAGGGGGGCAGAAATAAAGAAGGCGAGCTTGAGAGTGGATCAGGTGAATTTGAGAGCGTAGTGCAACGCTGTGAACGTCGGACAGTTTTCACTTTGTTGCATCAGTAAAAACAGAGCAGGAGGAGGGGGGGGGGGGGGGGGGGAGGGGGTGAACACACTGCAGTCCTTCAGCTTAGACTCAGACACACAAACAAAAAAAAGACATATAGATGATAAAGTCTGAAAATTTCTCAGGAACCAAACAAATCTGACAGTTTGAAAATAAAGACTCCAGCTTCCTCACAGGAGAGCTGAGCTGTGTCACTGCTCTGTGTTAATAAAGCTTTATAAATGTGTATTGAGTTAAACTCACACAGGGATCCGGGAAATGCTTAGTTAAATAGCCTTAATTATTCAGCTGTAGCAGTAAGCTCAGTCAGATACTTTCACAGTGTTATTAATTACAGTGTTTTGGCTCTGTTTTAAGATGACATCTGTATTCCTACATAAACAGAAGCAGATGAACGATGGATTTCTCTGGGCCGCAATGTACAAAAAACAAAAAACAAAAGGTGGGGAATACAGCTGCTTTAAGAATCTGGATCTTGTTGATTTTTATCAGTTAAACACAAAGGTTTCATCCGAAGTCATTCATTCTCACAGCTCCCTGTACAGACTGATCAGGACTACAGAACTACTTTATAATATACTGTCAAATAAAATTTGAATTTTGTAATAATATTCACTTTGCTGCTGCTTGTGTTGTTGTGCACTGCTCTCCGTCCTCTCTTCAGTGCAAAGCATGATGGGATCCAGAGTCTGGGTGGTGGTCACAAGTTGCACGTTACTTTTTAATGAGGCAATTTAAAATACTGTGAGTGCACTGTACCAGTGACAACAGAGATTATAATAATACTGTCCTTATAGTCAAACAACACAACAGCACTGAGCAGTGAGTGATTTTTAACTGTGTTAAACCCGTGATGTGGGTACATGGTCACTGTAGACCCATCTTAAGCCCACTCTGTACCTCATGCATGTAGAAATCTCACTGCGCAGCCCACAGTAACTCTGATTGGCTGGCTCAATACATTAGCTTCCTGCTACTTTTTACGCTGCCATATTTTAACCAAGGGGAGCACAAAAGATTTACTGATTATGTGAACTTGTGATTCATATTTTGGGTGTAAAAAAAGACCTGGCACACACCGAGGAATTCATTTCTGACTGTTTTTCTGACTATTTGTAGTTGCTCTGCCAGAGGACTGAGAAATTCCTGCTCTTGGTCCTTGAGACTGCTCTGTCCCCACCAGAGGTTAACAAACTAATCTCTCCTGTCCTCAAACAGGCTAAACTTTATTAATATAGTAAATCATTTCCAGCCTTACTGTGCTCACACACATTCATACATGCTTTTAAACTACTATACAGAGCTTTCCTCTCACACACACATTCACATGTGTTACTTTAAGTCTGTATTGCTTATTACAAGGACTTATTACAGCTTCTTTGCACGATTTGAAGCACAGAACAACACACGCCCACAGAAAACACCACCACCTCCACACGACCAGCCTCTGTGCCTGTCTGCTGCCAGCGTGAAGAGGACACTCATCACCATCAACGCCCGGAAAGCAGCGGGTCCAGATAACATCCCTGGTAGTGTGCTGAAAGACTGCGCAGAGGAGCTGAAGAATGTCTTCACAGACATCTTTAACACCTCCCTGAGGCAAGCCACTGTCCCATCATGCTTCAAGACTGCCACCATCATACCTGTGCCAAAGAAACCATCCCCAGCCTGTTTCAATGACTACCGTCCCGTGGCACTGACACCCATTATTATGAAGTGCTTTGAACGACTAGTCATGTCACACATCAAATCCACCCTACCTCCCACCCTGGACCCACACCAGTTCGCATACAGAGCGAAACGATCCACAGAGGATGCAATCTGCTCTGCCCTCCACCCAGCCCTAACTCATCTGGACAAGAAAGACTCATATGTGAGAATGCTGTTCATAGACTTTAGCTCAGCATTCAACACCATAATACCACAACAACTCATCTGTAAACTGGACAGACTGGGCCTCAGCACCTCCCTCTGCAACTGGCTGCTGGATTTCCTCAGCCAGAGGCCTCAAGCGGTGCGTGTGGGCAACAAGGTCTCAAACAGCATCACCCTGAGCACGGGGGCTCCACAAGGCTGTGTGCTCAGTCCTCTGCTCTTCACCCTGTTGACACATGACTGCACACCAACCTACAGCTCCAACCACCTTGTGAAGTTTGCGGACGACACAACGCTGGTGGGGCTCATCACCAAGGGCGATGAGACCCACTACAGGAAAGAGGTTGAGCTCCTGACCACGTGGTGCAGAGACAACAACCTCCTGCTAAATGTCAGTAAGACCAAGGAGATTATTGTCAACTTCCAGAGAGGCCACACCTGTCACCCCCCATTGACCATCGACGGCGCTGCGGTGGAGAGGGTGAGCAGCACCAAGTTCCTGGGGGTGCACATCAGTGAGGACCTCTCTTGGACCACCAACACAGCATCACTGGCCAAGAAAGCACAACAGTGCCTCTACTTCCTGCGCAAACTCAAGCGGGCAAGTGCTCCACCACCCATCCTGACTACATTCTACAGAGGAACTATTGAAAGTATCCTCTCCAGCTGCATCACTGTGTGGGGCGGTAGCTGCACTGACTATAACAGAAAAGCTCTACAACGCATTGTGAGAACAGCTGAGAGGATAGTTGGTGTACCACTCCCCTCCCTGCAAGACATTTACACCACTCGCCTCACCCGCAAAGCCATCACAATTGTCAACGATGCAACCCACCCCGCGCACTGTCTGTTCAGCCTCCTGCCCTCTGGAAAGAGATACAGAAGTCTCCGCTCCCGCACTACCAGGCTCACCAACAGCTTCATCCACCAGGCTGTGAGACTGCTGAACTCTCTTCCCTCCCGGCTCCCAGCCAGCAGAATCACCAGATTGGCAGAAGTATAGTAGACAGATTGGACTCTACCCCCCCACCCACGCACACTCTCCAACAAGGAAACACTCTCTGAACCAAGAACTGAAAACATTCCTGACTTGCATTGCAATTGCACACACCTGCTGCTATATATATATTTTTAGTATTCTTTTAGCACTATTTATATTATTATATTACTATTTATTACCTTATTGTTAGGGCTGTTTTTGTTTTTGTTGTGCATCTGCACCTTATTGTTGTCAATGCCTACGCATGGGACAGTGTGAAACGTAATTTCAATTCCTTTGTATGGCAAGTACATTTGAAGAAATTGACAAATAAAAGTATTCTATTCTATTCTATTCTATTCTATTCTATTCTATTCTATTGTGTGTTTAACCTCTTCATTTTTCTCTGCTATTCCAGATTTATCTTCATTTGTAAAAAGACTTATCCACACAGTTCATACTGATTTGTCCGATGACACCACGGGAACATACAGGGAAAACCTCGGGTTAACCTACAGCCTGGTTTTTAGGATTTTTTATTAGGTGTTCGTACCTGGTACCAGGTACCAGGTACCAGGTACTTTTTAATACCTGCTTGGCCTTGCCTCAAAGTCGTCTATTGTTGTGTTGTGTTTGACATCATACAGATGGCGTCACAGGACTTTGGATGTTGCTATAATCACCCCACACATATTAGGCGGTACTCAATTGTAAGGCAAAATGACCAAAACTGAGTAGAGTTGAGTCAAGTTGGAACTGGTCAAAAGAAGCATTAATGAGTAACAAGCTTCGTGTGACCGCTTATCATGATTTGCAATGTTAGTGTCAGTGAATCCAGCAACAGAAAGATACTCTGCGTAGCTGAACTCGCTTCATTGTGCAGGGCTCAGCTGTCTTTCAATGAACAAGGGTGAAAGCGATGTGAGCTGGACAGACTGTCAGCAAAGGAGGAAAAACAAAGACAGGAAGTAAAGCTGACAGCGGTGTCAGAGAGCCCAAAGATTACAAAATTAAAAAAAAAAATGAGAACAGAAATGATTTAAAATCTAAATAAGAAAAATCCCAAACCGCAATAAGACTTGAAAAATACATTTTTAAATTTCAGTTAGGGCTTTAATCACCACACCAACTATGCTATTTTTGAGATCAAAGTCCACAACACTATGACTAGTGCACCATTGCTTTTTAAAGTGAGTCTCTGGTGCTCACTTTAAAACACTTTTGGTTTTCTAGCGTTTAAATCCAATGATCCTATGTAAGAATCAAAACAGCAACTTCCCACAGCTGGAGAAACTCTGTGAAGTCAACTATGGATGAAGCCCAGCAGCAGCAGTACCCCCCCCCCCCCCCCCCCCCCCCCCCCCCCTAACACCACCACCACCTTGTGTGATGTTTGATGGGAGGAGGAGTCAAGTGTGATGCCCTGAGCTCTTAATGCGTCCATCGTTCCTCCCGCTGAGCCGCTGCATCTGCATTTGTGTCTGATGCAACTGTTGCACGAGCTGGTTTACACGATCAACATGTTGACAGAGAGACGAGAAGCAGACGAGTAAAGTTCAGTGTGATGAAGGTCAAACAGATGCGGAGGAGATAAAAACACCATTTTACAGCTTTTCTATCGTCTTCATGTTTTTGTGTTTCCTATAACAGGTGTGGTTTAATTTGAAGGATCACAATGACACGAAGAAAACGATCAAAATAAGAGTAAAGGACAATTAAATAAGCAGTAATGTCAAGAAAAATATGGAAGTACTAATAAATCTTTCACTGAATAATCACAATATTTACAGTTTTTGACAGAAAGTTGCTTTTCACTAATTCTTTATTCTAAGAGGAAATTAAATTGTAGTGTTTCATTTTAAATAAAAATTTAAAAAGACATAGTACATTGTCTTGTGTTGTAATTGCCTGCCATATTCTTATGTCACACGTCTGCTTTTTAGCTCCACATCACATTTTGTCAGTTCCTGCCTTTTTCTTTTTTCCTGTCTTTAACGGTCTTCATGATGGATTTCAGGGAACCTGACAGGAAACACTTATCACTCCAATAAAAAACAAAATACAACAAAACATTAGTGATAAACAAATGTTTCAGTGATGGTATTTCTTGAGTTCCAAAAGGTTCACGAGTCCATAAACACACTAAATATCTGATGGTAGGACAAACATTCTCTTGACATAAGCATGCAATACACAAAAGAGTTTCAGTCATGCAGAGCCAAAGAAGGAGGAAGTCTGATATCAAGATGTTTGTTTTTCTCAACATGTTGGAAACTTAAATCATTTTATTAGTGTGGTAAGGGTTTGAGCTACTTTTAAGGTCGTGTCCTTTGTGTTTCCACCCAGATGCAGCAGAAATGTGTGAGATGTTTGAACATGCAGGAAGTTTTGGTGAAATCTTATGCAGACATCTGCTGAGATTTCTGATCTGTCCAGGTGGTTATAAAGGAAAACACATGAGATTATGACCAGTTGACACAAGCGCATTTAAAAAAGTTTTTTTTCTCGAGAAGCAGAAAATAAGACAGAATTGAGTCACCTATTTACAAACCAGACAAATGGAACAGAAGATGAAAAGTTTGTTGTTGAAGGATGTCTGAGAGTTCATGCATCTGTTAAACTGAAAAGAAAAAATGAATGTAGGGAATAAAGAGTCTAACTTTAGTGTAATTGTGTTTGTTTCACAGCTGTGGTTCAATCAGGTTCAAAGGAAACTTTATTCGTCTCTGAGGAGAAGCAGCTGATAGACACATGATAGATAAGATTCAATAAGAACATAATGAATGTGCAGAATGATCACTTCCAAAGATATTTTTGTGATTTCTTTTAATGACCGAAGCCAGACTTCCACTCTTGTTTTATTTGTAGATATTCACTCATTGATGTTATATTTTAAAGTTTTTGTTGCAATTTTTTGCTTCACTCCTTTAATTTTAAGGCTATAAAATAAACAAATAAATAAATAAAATATATAAAAATAAAAATAAATAAATATTTATTTTGTAAATACTTTGTATTTGTTACATTTTCTCTATCAGGATTATGTTATACTTCTGTTTTCAGTTTGCTTTGACTGAAAACCACTCTAGTTTTTATATGTGCTAAATGAATGAGTATAATAGAAAGGTTTTATTTGGTTAGGAAACAATTTGCCATCAGTAATCTGCACATAAAATGAAGCAAGAAGTACTGAGCACTTACACTATTTCCACCTGACTTTGAATGCACAGGAGGATTTCTTCTTTATTTCATTGAAATAAACAGAAACAGTTAAACTCTGCAGGATTCCTACACTCGCTTTCCTTTAGCAACGCCCCGCCCCCTTTCAGCAGCAGTGACCAATCAGTCAGGAGACTCCTGAAAAAACAAAGTGTATGATTGGAGCAGAGGAGGCTGGTTTCAAGGAACCCCCTCTCACTCTGCTCTTTTGCTGGGGAAGCGGGGAGAGGGAGGGGTGCCTGAAAACCATCAGAAACAGACAGAGTGTGAAGGGTCCTGCAGACTGAGGAGAAAGAATAGAGGTCTGGCAACTTCACAGACAGACGGACAAGCTGTGGATTTACTGATAAACTTAACTGCAGTCCAGACTACTTGATCCACATTGGACTGTGGGTGACTCTCAGGGAGAGTTTTACTGCTTCATTGTGTGAGAGAAAGGACTTTTCTTTGAGATATGACTCTGAAAGGATTCATAAGCAGACCATCACCTTTTCCTAAGAGAGGACTATACTTTGAAATACTTTGAATAAATATTTTTTTCTAACATTAGTTGAATAATAAAGGGGTCTTTGCACTGTGTTTGCAACCTTTATTAAAACCTTTTAAAAGTTGATCAAACTTTTTTGGAGTTGGATCTGCTGTCATGGCTTTGGGGGGACACTGCTCCTTTTGCTGGTGGGTTTGGGGATTCACTCTGGTATATCTCTTCCAGCCTTGCAACAGTCAGCATGATCGAGGAATTTCCATCCCTGAGCATGGCTTCTGCCAGCCCATCTCCATCCCCCTGTGCACTGACATTGCCTACAACCAGACCATCATGCCCAACCTGCTGGGGCACACCACCCAGGAGGACGCCGGGCTCGAGGTGCACCAATTTTATCCTCTGGTCAAAGTCCAATGCTCCTTGGACCTTAAGTTCTTCCTGTGCTCCATGTACGCACCGGTCTGCACCGTTCTAGACCAGGCAATCCCTCCCTGCAGATCTCTGTGTGAGCGGGCTCGGCAGGGCTGCGAGGCACTCATGAACAAATTTGGATTCCAGTGGCCTGAGAGACTGCGCTGTGAGAACTTTCCCATCCATGGGGCAGGAGAGATCTGCGTCGGTCAAAACACCACCGAAACCGAGGGCCCCACCTCGGACCCCACCCCAAGTCTTTCTGAGCTTGTGACCTTTCCTCCATACATTTGGGGCAACCAGCCTTTCTTCTGCCCCCTGCAGCTCCAGGTGCCCTCCTACCTGAATTATCACTTCCTCGGAGTGAAGGACTGTGGCTCCCCCTGTGAGCCCTCCAAACCCAATGGGTTGATGTATTTCCAAGAGGATGAGCTAAAGTTTGGGCGGCTCTGGGTTGGAACCTGGTCTATTCTATGTTGTGTCAGCACCCTTTTCACTGTCCTCACCTATCTGGTGGACATGAAGCGGTTCCGATACCCAGAGAGACCAATCATCTTCCTGTCAGGCTGCTATTTCATGGTGGCGGTGGCGTACAGCGCTGGCTTCCTGCTGGAGGACCAAGTAGTGTGTGTGGATAGGTTTAAAGAGGATGGCTACAAGCTGGTGGTTCAAGGCACCAAGAAGGAGGGTTGCACCATCCTGTTCATGATCCTCTACTTCTTTGGCATGGCGAGCTCCGTGTGGTGGGTGGTCCTTTCTCTCACTTGGTTCCTGTCTGCTGGGATGAAATGGGGTCACGAGGCTATTGAAGCAAACTCGCAGTACTTCCACCTGGCAGCCTGGGCGGTGCCAGCGGTGAAGACCATCACCATCCTGGCTACGGGACAGGTGGACGGTGACCTGCTCACTGGTGTCTGCTACGTGGGGATCTACAGCGTGGATGCACTGCGTGGTTTCGTGCTGGCGCCTCTGTTTGTCTACCTCTTCATCGGAACTTCTTTCCTGCTGGCTGGCTTTGTATCACTCTTCCGTATCCGCACCATCATGAAGCACGACGGCACAAAGACCGAGAAGCTCGAAAAGTTGATGGTGCGAATTGGTGTGTTTAGCGTGCTGTACACAGTGCCTGCCACCATTGTCATCGCCTGCCATTTCTATGAGCAGGCCTTCAGATCGCAGTGGGAGGTAACCTGGCACATGCAGACCTGCAAGCACTTTGCTGTGCCATGCCCAGCATCAAACTTTGCATCAAACACGCCAGACTTCACCGTCTTTATGATCAAGTACTTGATGACCCTTATTGTGGGCATAACATCAGGGTTCTGGATCTGGTCAGGGAAAACTCTACAGTCGTGGCGTCGTTTTTATCAAAGACTGATCAATAGCAGCCAGGGAGAAACCACCGTGTAGTACCGAAGAAATTAAAAACCTCTAACAGCCTGAGGTTGATGGACTACTTGAGGTAAAGGAGACATTAGTTTAGTGCTCAGTGGATCTTTGAGTGTTTTGGATCTCAGTGTACATACATGTAAGAAACTGTGTCATAAAATAGAAAAAAACTTCCTGAAAATCTGACGTCCACTTCATCTTTTTAACTTTTCAGACTCAAACTGGATTATCAGCCTCTGAAAAACTCAGTGACCTTTTTATTTCATGGGTCTGCCATGGATCTGGAAGTTTCCTGTTCTCTCTCTCTCATTTTTTTAGAAGAAGGAAACAAACGAAGCAAAAAACAAAACAAAGCAAAACACCACTTTGATCTATGGATAAACCTGATTCATTTGTCCAAATCTTAAGATGTGTTTTGTCCTCCCAAAAGATCCAAAAGCCTTAAATTCATATTAAATATTTCATTTTTGTTCAAAGATACTGGCAACAATTTCCTCCAAATTTCCCTGTAACTGATTTCATGATTAATAGATTCATTAATTAGTTATGGATGGTTTAGTCTATAAACAATTGCTTTGTCTTGTTTGGTTTGCCGGTGGTTGATCTGGACCTTCATTTCATTGCATATATCGTTACAAGTAAAAGTGTTGCATTCAAAAGCCTCCTTAGATAAAAGCCAAGGATGGACTCCAACTGTTCTACATCAATGATGATGTGGTTGGTTTTTTTTTTGTTATTGTTGTTTTTTTTAATATGCTATTTATTTCCCTATTTTGTTCAAAGAAAGCTTTACTATATTAACATTGTAGAAACATGAAATAGGTTGTCGGAATAACAACAAAATTACAAATGAGAGTGGTAAAATTCATAGAAATTTAAATTCAGTCCAATTATAAACTCAGCAGTTATAAGAACAGCAGAATAAACATAAAAAAGTTTTTTTTTTGTCATTTTGATTTTTCTTTCTGTAACAGTGGTGTCATGTGATGTCGCCTTCTCTAAAACACAAACTCTCCCCGTCAGGCTGTGGCAGGGTTAGTTCAGCGAGATGACAGGAAGACCAAGTTTTAACAACAAAATCAGTAAAACTGAATCTTTGGAAACAGCCTTGCACCAAAACTTTTTTAATTGAAAATTATAGATGCTTGATGTTGGGATATGGGGGTTGATAATTAAATAAATGTTTTATACTTATTATGTTTATAACACAATAAAACTGCGTGGAGGGGCAGACTAAAGCAAAAACAGAATAATAATATAAAAATTCAGGGAATGTGGCTGAATTCTAGACCACTGTTCATGGAAACTAATAGAAGGCTAACCGGTATGTGTTGATTGTGGCTGTCACAATATCAGAATATCACTACATCATTTATTCCATGTTTTTGGCAACTAAATAAAACTTAAAGAGCAATTATTTGGATTCAATGTAAGTTCCTGGCATGATATTAGTGTTGTATTTTCTGCCATCATATTCAGTATATAGCAACAGCCAAGAGTGTGAAGTTCAACTGTGATCCTTATTATTAATGCAGACATTTTGGACTCATCAATCTGTCTCAATACTGCATTTTGAAAGTCTGTTATAATATATAATATAATATACAGGCATAATTTTTAATGACACTATTTAAAGACTTATACTATTTTCGTTATCTATAGCAGGCATTTTAAAATATTTTTGTGTAATTAATCATCCATCCATTCGCTTCCGCGTATCCTTTTCAGGGTCGCGGGGGGCGCTGGAGCCTATCCCAGCTGTCATAGGGCGAGAGGCGGGGTACACCCTGGACAGGTCGCCAGTCTGTCGCAGGGCTAACACATAGGGACAGACAACCATTCACACTCACATTCACACCTAGTGGCAATTTGGATTATCCAATTAACCTATCCCCACAAGCTGCATGCCTTTGGACAGTGGGAGGAAGCTGGAGTACCCGGAGAGAACCCACGCAAACACGGGGAGAACATGCAAACTCCACACAGAAAGACCCCGGCCTGATGGTGGAATTGAACTCAAGACCTTCTTGCTGTGTGGCAACAGTGCTAACCACCGTGCCACCATGCTGCCGTGCTGCTGCTGTAATTAATCATGATTTTAATAATTTTTTGCTAAAACGAATCTCTCTTAATTTGGACATTAGGTTAGGACATCATGGCTTCAGTAAATCATGATTAGTGACCCATGGTGCCCTGTGAAACGTCACATTATAGTAATTAGATGTGTAGAAGTTACAGTCATAGGAAAGCCTTTAATAAAGTGTTAATAAAACAGACCTATAATTCATAGAGCTCTCCAGTCACCTCACCAAATTCACAGCAGAAAACATTTTTACCATTAAAAATGTCTCCACAGCACTTAGTTCACATGAAATTTAAAAACAGGAGTTCCAGAGCACAATAATTATCACCTGCAACTATGTTTTTGCAGTTTGCTGTAACTCTCATAGAAACTCTGTCCTGTCTGATTTGTAATTCATTCATCAAATCGCTGCTATTTTATTTGACCTTCAGCCCATCAGAAAACATATCAGAACCAATGGCTTAAAAGTATTTATTTTTACAGGTAGACTGTTTCACAGTTTTGAGACATCAGCAGCAAAAAGCTACATCCACAATTTTTCTCTCTGAGGAATTTTGATGTCCAGGACGAGAAGTGAGAGAATATCATAAATGTAACTGAGTTCAGCATTATTTAAGGCTTAAGATAAAAGTCAAAGTATTTTAAAATCAGCATTATAAGAGGCTGGATGTGGTGGTTCAGGAAAGTGTTTATAACAGTGTCATGTTTATAAATGTATTTATGTTTAACAAGCATCATGTTTGTATTTCTGTGAGGTTACCTGTCTTCAGCTCGTAGAGTTTTTCAGAATAAATTGCTCAAGTTTGTAACTTCTGAAAAGAACTCATTGATACATGAAATTCCATCCATCCAGCTATGAATCCATCCATTTTCTTCTGCTCTTCCCCGGGTTGCGGGGGCAGCAGTCTAAGCAGAGAAGCTCAGACTTCCCTCTCTCCGACCACCTCCTCCAGCATGTCCGGGCGTTCCCAGACCAGCCAAGATAATCTCTTCAGTGCATCCTGAGTCTACCCCAGGGCCTCCTCCCGGTGTTAGATGCCCGATCCATCTTAACTGGCTCCTTTCATGAAATGATTCTGAATAATCATAGAAAGTCTAAGTGTCATGGTCGATTTGCTTTTGTTAAAATTTAAACATTTCTCTGAAACCAGAAAGCAGAGTTCAGTCTTTTTCTTACATGACAGAAAGAAGAGCCGAAGATTATGCCGAACACAGCAATGAACCATTAAGTTACACTATCAGACATCAAAGTACTCATCACTTCATACATAAAAGTAAGTAAAAGCACAGAAGGAACTAAACTCTTTCACTGGGAAGGAATCTGACTCTCCCTTGAAGGTAACTTGTCTCCATCTAGTGCTAAAAACATTAAATTAATTTTCACCCAAAGGTTGAAAATACAACTCTTGAAATTCAGCAGCATTCACACTGACATAACAAGGTTAAACAAAGGAAGATGACAGAGAAATGATGAGAGAGCATTAACATTGGTTTTTTTTTTAACCTTATGTTGAAGCAAAGTCGGCAAACCAAAGATCTTTTTTTTATGCTTATCTATTTATTTGTAGATTTGACTGTCATGACATAAAAACACATTCAGAAAATCATTAATATAATAAATAAATCACTTAATAGTACTACTTCTACTTGTAACAACAACAACAACAACAACAACAACAACAATAATAATAATAATAATACGACTGCTCCGACCACTTTTTCTTTGTCTTTGTTTTTTAAGTTAGTTTTCAGCGTTTCTAAATCGGCAAAATCATCACCATTGGGTACATTAGGTATGACAGTGACACTCTAGTTTCTATTGGTATACAATGTACTCACAATTCGAAGTTTTTAACTCCGGATCCGAGCTGGCCGAGTGAGATCTTGAGGGAGAACAAAGGGAAGCGGCGGCGGCCTAGAGGGAAGCGAGCCTACGTCAGGAACAGGCTGAGAGCTCGTGCACACCGCACACCTCTGCCTAGCATCCTGCTCGCCAACGTCCAGTCACTGGAGAACAAGCTTGACGACCTCAGGGCCAGGCTAAAGTTCCAGAGAGACATTCGGGACTGCAATCTCCTCTGCTTCACCGAGACATGGCTGAGCCCAGCGGTGCCGGACCACGCCATCCAGCCGGCCGAGTTCTTCTCAGTTCACTGCATGGACAGGACACGGGACTCGGGGAAGTCAAGGGGAGGCGGCGTGTGTTTAATGGTGAACAACAATTGGTGCAACAGTGCGAACGTTGTTCCTCTCACACGCTCCTGCACACCAAATCTGGACCACTGCTACACTACGGTCAAGGACGGCTACAAGGCACAATCCTGCCCTCCGTTTGGCAAATCTGATCACGCCGCCATCTTCCTCATGCCAAAATACAAACAAAGGCTGAAACAGGAAGTTCCGGTTCAGAGGAAGATCGCGCGCTGGACGGATCAATCGGTGGCCGCGTTACAGGACGCACTCGATGACACAGACTGGGGCATGTTCAGAAACAGCTCCGATGATGATGTCAAGGTGTTTACGGAAGCGGTTGTGGGATTCATCGGGAAACTAGCGGATGATACCGTGGAGACAAAGACTATCACAACGTTTCCCAACCAGAAGCCGTGGGTGGATAAAACCATCCGCGACGCTCTGAGATCCCGCACCGCTGCCTACAACACGGGACTCATGACGGGGGACATGGACCCGTACAAAGCCGCGTCATATAACGTGCGGAGGGCGGTGAAAGAGGCGAAGCAGCGCTACGGGAGGAAACTAGAGTCACAACTCCAACAGAGTGACTCTAGGAGCCTGTGGCGGGGACTAAGGACAATAACAGACTATAAAGCACCAACAACCGGTATGACGAACGCGGCCGTGACTCTGGCAGACGAGCTGAACACTTTCTATGCTCGCTTCGAGGCTGCAGCTAAGGACTCCAACAATGCTAGTGCTAGCGGCGCTAACGGCTGCAGACAGGAAGATACTGCCAGCACCGGAAACGTGCTCGTCATCTCCGAGCATGAAGTAAGGAGAGCCTTCAAGAGAGTGAACACCAGGAAAGCAGCAGGACCAGATGGCATCCCAGGTCGTATCCTCAGAGACTGCGCATACCAGCTAGCTCCTGTGTTCACTGAGATATTCAACATCTCTTTTTCTCAGTCGGTGATCCCCACATGCTTCAAAGAGTCCATCATTGTTCCTGTCCCGAAGAAACCCCACCCTGCTTCTCTCAATGACTATCGCCCTGTAGCCCTCACCTCAGTAGTGATGAAGTGCTTTGAACGCCTGGCCAGAGACTTCATCATTTCTTCACTACCAGACACACTGGACCCACTACAGTTCGCTTACCGTCCAAATCGTTCCACATACGATGCCATCTCTCATCTCCTCCACACATCACTCACTCACTTGGACACTAGAAGGGGGAATTATGTTAAAATGCTCTTCATAGACTACAGCTCTGCATTTAATACCATAATTCCCTCCACACTCACCACCAAGCTGGAGCATCTGGGACTCAGCTCATCTATGTGTCAGTGGATCTCCAACTTCCTAACTGGCAGACCACAGGCAGTAAGGATGGGCGGACATGTCTCAGCCTCCACCACTCTCAGCACTGGAGCCCCCCAGGGGTGTGTTCTGAGCCCCCTGCTGTATTCTTTGTACACATATGACTGTGTGGCCACTACCAGCTCCACCACCATCATCAAGTTTGCTGACGACACCGTCGTGGTGGGCCTGATCTCTGATAACAACGAGACGGCCTACCTGAAGGAGATTAGGAATCTGGAGAACTGGTGCCAGAGGAACAACCTCCTTCTAAACGTCAGTAAGACAAAGGAGCTGATAGTGGACTTCAGCACTAAGCAGGAGAGGAACTACCAGACCCCCGTCATCAACGAGTGCCCAGTGGAGAGAGTGGACAGCTTCAAATACCTCGGAGTTCACATCACGCAGGACCTGTCATGGTCCTGTCACATCAACACCGTGGTGAAAAAGGCCCGTCAGCGTCTCTACTACCTCAGATGCTTGAGAGACTTCCAACTGCCCTCCAAGGTGCTCAGGAACTTTTACTCGTGCACCATAGAGAGCATCCTGACGGGAAACATCTTAACCTTTTTTTTTTTTTTTTTCCTTTTTTTGTGTCCCGTTTGGATCTATAGCCATCAGAATTGTTGTCTTAAGGCCAAGAAAGATGCCAAGCGGATTTATTTTACCAAGTGGATCATCATGGCCTTGCCATATTGGTCCATTTGATTGACCTTTATTATAATTATGAATTTATTTTATTTTCAGTTGCTACAAACGGGACAGACATGACTGGGGGATAGGACAGGGAGAAAGAATGAAAGAAAGAGAGGGAGAGAAAGAAAACCAAAGGGGAGAAGAGACAGTGAGAAGGGGGGGAAGAAAGAAAAAAAACAAACAAAAAAACAAACAAACAAAAAAAACAAAACACCTGGGTCACCTTTATGGAGAAACATTACAAAACATTCCAAAGGTTTCTCCATGTAACGATCTGCTAGGGAGTGTGGGGAGCCACAGCCCCGTCCACCAGGGTATGAAGCAGGTATGGAGGAGATCAAAACTCCAGACATCCAGAGGCCCCCAGAACACAAGAGACCAAGGAAGACCAACAGAGGGGCAGCCGCGCCACTGTCCCAGTAAGAGCTGAGGAGAGTCCCAGATGAGGGCTCACTCAGCAGCCGCGGAGCAGAAGCCAGGGGGAGTTGCAGTGACGCGCCCGTGAGCTCCGCCGGCAGCCAGCTGCGCCTGAGTGACCGAGCCCCAGGCCGAGAGGCCGGGGGGCACCCCACCTCCGAAGTGGCCCGAGCGAGCCCCAGGCTCCAGGCCCCGATAAGCGGCCGCCAAGGAGTGAGCCGGTGTGTACCCGGACGCCCACCCCCGGACACAAAGAACCACCAACGCACCGACACCTGAGGGAGTCCGCCACTGGCAGGGGAAGTGGTGGTGGGTGGAGATAGGCCTCCAAACCTTGGAGGGCCTGAGATGTCCCCAGAGAGGTGGCGTCTGATACCCAACCTGACATATAGACACAGACATACAGGCACACACAGACACAAACATCCATTCCCACCCTCATGCTCTCATATGCACTTACTCCACACTCAACCAACGTGGAGACAAACATAAAGAGACACTGTACACACGATCACACTCCCCAAGCGAAACATCTTAACCTGGTTCGGGAACAGCACCATGCAGGACAGACGAGCTCTACAGAGGGTTGTGCGGTCAGCTGAGCACACCATCCGCTCCGAGCTCCCTGACCTGCACTCAATCTACAGCAGGCGGTGCTGGACCAAGGCCAGGAAGATCATGAAGGACCTCAGCCATCCCAACAACGGACTGTTCTCTCTGTTGAGGTCAGGAAAGCGATTCCGCTCCCTGAAGACCAACACAGAAAGACTGAGGAGGAGCTTCTTCCCGCAGGTGATACGGTCTCTCAATCACACCACCACACAGTACTAGAGATGGACCGATCCGATATTACGTATCGGTATCGGTCCGATACTGACCTAAATTACTGGATCGGATATCGGAGAAAAATAAAAAATGTAATCCGATCCATTAAATATCACGAAAGCACCTCACAAAACTTGCAACACGCCGTAACTCACCTCAGAACGTTAGCACGTCGGAGCAGTATGCATCACGTGATAGAGCGGCTGTGGCATGCGGGACCTGTAGGTGGTCTGGATAGCATGTGGAGCTTCGCTAGCAACTCCGACAAAGTTATCCCCGAGAGAAGTAAAGCAAGTGTGTAAGTCCATCTCTGAATGTTTGTAAAGCATTCCTGCGTTAAGCTTACCAAACGATATATGGAGCGACTGCCTCTTCTGGCTGCTACTTCAATCATGAAACTGCTTAATGATCAGCTGATCGGCTTCTCTGTCGCGAGTCCGTCTCTCTGGTTTGTTTTTGGCTCACTTTGCACCAGAAAGAGGAAACCATCGGCTGAACAACAGCAGCACGTTTAAGCTTGATCAGCTGTTGTTAGAATTTATTTAATATTACTTTCTACTCGAGGATCTTTTTCTACGTAGCTGACGGCTGGTAACTGTGCAGGGGCGGATCTAGCAAAGTTTAGCCAGGGGGGCCGATAGGGCATTGACAGGGAAAAGGGGGCACAAAGACATACTTTTCTTTCTTATTCTCATTTAAAATGTCTAGCTTTTAATAAATAATTATCCGAATCTTACACCCAAAGTTTTAATTTGATGTAAAATGAATAGAAGTCAATTACTGTATATAGTGACTATTAAGTCTAATATATATACCCTAGTAAGCTATAGTACTTTTTCCTTTGGGAAGGTACCATCTGTGCAGTCTGCAATTTTGTTGAAGAAAGATGTTGAATCTATTTAATATTTCTTGAAAAATAATTGATTTCTGTGCATTTTTTTTTCACACTGCATCAAATTAAGGTTGATTACGTTGATTAAGCATCATGAGGTGGAGTGTGAGGGGTGGTTCCCTATTTTTTATTTATTTATTTTTGTTGTTGCTGGGAGTTGGAACCCTATTAGTTAGGTTGCTTAATATTTACGCTAAGTACTCTTTAAAATACCAGAATAGGGAGGATGGTGTAGGTTTAAGTTTATTAGATTGATCAGTATTGCTGAACTATGAAATTTTTTTTTTTGCATACAGGTATAACAAAATAGCTTTAGTGTAGTTGTTGTTTTAAACTTGAGTATGAACTTATACAAAATGCAGCAAGATATTTAAAAAAAACAGTTTTGTTGATTAAAAAACATTATATCGGATTCATATCGGTATCGGCAGATATCCAAATTTATGATATCGGTATCGGTATCGGACATAAAAAAGTGGTATCGTGCCATCTCTACACAGTACTGACCCACACATATGGTTCTTACACACACACTGGACATTCTGGACATTCTTTTCACTTCATCACTTAAATCACTTTAAGCATATTTGCACTGCACAAGACATAATGTGGATTGCACAACACTGGTCACTACATTCTTCATTTCCAGTTAATACTTGTACAGCTGCTGTTATTGTGTATATATTTATTTATATTTCTTCATACATTCTTATATAGTTCTATATTGTGTATTGTGTATTTTGTTGTACAGTTAATTTATTTTCAACTTTAATTTATATATTTTATCTTATTCTTTCCCAGTTAAATTTACCCTTCATTCTAATTTGTGTTGTGCAGTTATTTCATTTTTAACCTTAATTTATATTTTATTCCTTCCTAGTTAAATTTTACCCTTTTTAATTTTTCATATTTATTTCCTATCTTATTCATAGCCTTTTCCTTTTTTGTTTTCTTTAGGTCACGAGCAGTTGTCCAAGCATTTCACTACATATCGTACTGTGTATGACTGTGTACGTGACAAACAAAATTTGAATTAGAATTTTGATTTGAATTTAATAATAATAAAATGAGGCCTGTTAAGATTGCTGTGACTCGTGGCACAGAAGGACTTTGATTTCTTGTAGAAGGACTTTGATACAACATAAACTGTAGAAAATGACCACAGAAGTACAAACAGCAGATAAAAACAAACATCAGTGTTTAATGTCTGAATTTATAAATGTCCATGTTGTAATGGCAGTGGCAGCTTATGGATGTATAACCCTCAGCATGCCTGATCACATCTGCTGAAAGCTTCTTTGTAACATAAAGGTCATTGGAAAAATGAAGCACTGGTCAAAACATAGAGTACATATTCAGTGCAGCATGTTTAATGATATATTAATAACTCATATAAGACAGCTTAGGGTTAGGGTGAAGGTCAGAGCAGAGAAACCTGTGACCAGTAGGTTGGTATTAGAGTTCCTTCTTAGTGTTAGGCTTTTGGATGAGAGCAGACAAAGCCGAGTGTAAAATATCTGAGCCTTTTTTCAAATAAAATGTAGATTTTTTTAAGGCCATGACTGAATAATTCATATAATTATGAAAAATGTCTCCTAAATCAGGCAAATTTCTGATCACATTGAATCTGATGTTGAGTTGGAGATTCTGATCTTAAAGTCATCCGGAGTTTTCAGTGCAAGAGCAAAATGAGTCTGACAGACTTGGATGGATACTGAAAGATTTTTCTTACCTCCCTCCCTTTCCTCCACAGTTACCCTGAAATTATAAACTCTTTTTCTATCATTTTAATCAGCCTGTAAGATCCAGCAGGACTGAGGACAGGTGGAGATAAAATAGGTGGGTTAACAAAAGGACATGCATCAGGTGTAGAAGAACTCTTAACTAAGTTCAAACACTGAGCCTGATTCAACACAGGCCCCAAAATGTAAACAACAAAAGGTAGAATCTGGTGTAGGTGTAGGTAAATGAAGCCAACACCAGTATACAGAAGCCAAAACACCTTGCTACTACCCTGAATGACCTTTTGCTGCGCACAGTTGCTGCAGATTTGTCTGCTGCACATCCATGATGAGACTCTTGGTGAGCACTTGCTTACTCTCCTCTGTTTGAAATACTTTATATCACCTCTGTTCCTGCAAAAAGTCACCAGTACAGTTCATCTTTCCACCACCAGTGGGCAACAGATCACAGGGAAACATTCCTCAGTGTTACAGCCCAGTACTGCTAGTCAGCAGTCCCCAACCTTTTTTGCGCCACGGACTGGTTTATGCCCAACAATATTTTCATGGACCGGCCTTTAAGGTGTCGCGGATAAATACAACAAAATAAAACTAGTACCGGTACCAAAAAAAAGAAGGTTTATTCATAACACACGTGAAAAGACCCAGAAAAACCGAGTAAACGATAAAAACGATAACAAAATAACGCTTAAAACCGATAAAAACCCTGAAAACTATACATTTCACACCTGAGCCTCAACTCTCGCGACCCGGTACCAAACGACTCACGGACCGGTACCGGTCCGAGGCCCGGGGGTTGGGGACCGCTGCTCTAAGTAATGTCTTGAAAGATCTTTAACGATGTTCAACTTTCTAAAAAGAATCTAAAACGATGATTTTTAGGGTTTTAAAATTAGATGACTAAGGCCTGCTACATCATGCAGTTTACATTTTTTCTGAAATCACCAACACCCATATGTATCTGTTTAATAAAAGAAGATAAATAAGAGTAATTTTTCCCTTTAGCTGGAGTGGTTAGGACTGCAGAAAACAAGATGATGGAGGCTTTAGAAGCAGATGAAAATCACACTTACAACATGTCATAGTCCCCAGACCTAGCTTTGTTGAGGTGGCTGTAAGGTGGCTTTGGTAGCTGTGGGTGTGGATGAAAACTACTGTAGGTCTTCGAGTGGTGGGAGTGGTTTCAGAAACTCCTTGGCAGACACCCATTGCTCATCATCTGCAATCAATACAGCATTTGAAACTAGCTTTTGTCACCGCTTGTAACCTGATTGTTGATTTCGTCATGTTATAGAGAAGCTCTGTCCTCTTTCTTCTCAGATAAAAACTTCTGTTTGTTTGTTTTTACCTTTTTGTTTACTCATGTCTCCTTCTAGGAATCATCCTGCCTCCTACTTAACTACATACCTGCCTGACCCCACTTACCCTGCCTGCTAAAATGTATCTTTTGATTCCCACTTGCTCAATTACCTTTTAAAGCAAACTTACCTGTGTAGCTTTTCCACATGAAAACTACACTAAACCTCATTAAACCTGTTACATTTCTTGACTGTGTCCCTCATTTAAACTGTTCAGGTGAAACCTCGACAGCTTGTCCGTGCATCTGTTTCAAAGAACAGTTCAGCTCTGGGACAAAGATCTAGGATCTTGGTGAACTTGCATTGCCACAGGTGGAGATCTGAGATGGATAAAAGCATGTTAAATAAGTTGGAGTCATTTTCAAAGTGCATGGATAACCTGTTCGTTATGTATTGTCCTACTATTTAAAGTATTTTGGGGCTGCTTTTGTAGGTACAAAGGGTTCTGATTGGTCTATATAAGGTGATGGCAAAGGTATAATGGGTACAGGTATCACATATCTGTTTATAAATGGAAAGAATGAACATGATGCCAAGAAAATAATGAGGACAATTAGCGTTCATGAAGTAAATGGCCTGTATTTATATAGCGCTTTACTAGTCCCTAAGGACCCCAAAGCGCTTTACATATCCAGTCATCCACCCATTCACACACTGGCTACATTGTAACCACAGCCACCCTGGGGCGCACTGACAGAGGCGAGGCTGCCGGACACTGGCGCCACCGGGCCCTCTGACCACCACCAGTAGGCAACAGGTGAAGTGTCTTGCCTAAGGACACAACGACCGAGACTGTCCAAGCCAGGGCTCGAACCGGCAACCTTCCGATTACAAGGCGAACTCCTAACTCTTGAGCCACGACCGCCCCTAAATATTAGTCCTGTGGTGTATTTGACTAAACTGGGAACTTTATATAATATCTATTATATAATATCTGTGTGGCAGGCAGGATGTGGACATAAATGCAGGACAGGAGGCAGAACATCAACTCAAAAAGCAGCCTTAATGCTGAACTCTTCACTAACTGAGCAGGAGCAAAGAATTAAAAAGTAGGACTCTCTAGGGCAACATAAAGAGGAGGAAACACACAACTGTGAGCTGACGCTCAGACAATATACACACATGCCAGTTAATGAGAGCAGAGGAAACAGATGACACTAAATAGGAAAACAAGACAAAGAAAAAGCTGCCGTTGGTCACTCTGTACAGCTCCCAAGCTGATCTATTTATTTATTGAATTCATATCTTGCATTACTTCACTATTGGATATAGGTTTGACTTTTATACATTGTCCTTTATCTTTCTTAATTCTTAGTTCTTCTTTACAGTAAGATGAGAGAGAAACAGTATTTCAGTTCTCCTGTATGTCCTGTACATGCAGAAAATTTACAATAAAAATCTTTGACTCTTGGCCCAAACTTAACACAAAACTACAGAAAACTCAATTTTTGCTTGTTTCTGCTTGCATATAATTACTAAGCCTTATATTTAGTGCTTAATCTGAATTATTAACTCTAAAAATTGTTCAGATTATCTCAGTTACTAACAACAGCACTGAGTAGTTATCATATCTGTTGATACGTGTGTGAAGTCTAAATCAAATCTCTTACTGTCCTAATCCTATCACATGTAGCACTCATACAGCAATTATTAACATCTACACATAAATAATTGAGCTGCGGCTCGTTTTTACTGTTATGTCACAGCTGTTAATATGGTTCACGTGCATTCATCATCCATGAAATGTTGAATTGCACAAAAAGCTCAGAAAGTCATCTGCTGCTCCGTGTCTCCTTCAGCTGCTGTATAGAGTGCAGGTGGAGGAGAGGTTTGTTCAACAACAGCATTTCAGGTAAAATGTTTTATTGCATGAGTTAACATCATGAATTAACCATAAATGTGAGCATGGCACATGTTCAGTTTATCTTAATCATTACATTTACACTAACAGAATCTTTAAAGCTTACACCTAACTGTATTTTACAAACTGTAAATATCCTGTTTCCACATGAGGAAGGAAAGACGTGTCAGAGCTTCGTTCCAGTGAGCTCCCATGGAACTACATTTTGTCTTTCTTTTTGTTTTTTATGTCAGGAGCTCTTTTATTAGCTGAGATGCTTTGTGAATACCTTTCATCCTTGCCAGGATTTGGTGCTAATCAACGTCATCATTCTAAGAACCTTCTTCAATTTACGTCACCAGGAGCTTCGTTTAGAACTGTGAAGCTCTGGGGATACAGGAAAATGTCTGCAGGAGAAAAAAGGTCCAGCAATTTGATGGTTAAAATCAAAATTCATTTCCAATTATCCTTTAACCTCAACCAGAGTCCACCCTCAAACCTAAAGTGAGGTTCAAACCCTCAAGCAAATCCTTAAAACGTCTTCCAAACAAAGCTGAAGTTCATATTGGGCCTCATAAAGATAGAAAAACAAACACATGCATGCTCTGAGCCATCTGATCGGCACAGTGACTTCCTGTCCTCTGCTGCCGCTGGACTCGGATGAAAACAGGCTCTTTTGTTTCCGACTGTTACAATAGTGGGAGCTCTGGTCATCACACTGGCTCCCAGCAAACAAAAGCACACAAACACACCACACACTCAGGGTTGTTTGCTTTCCGACTAATGGCTAAACAAAACTGCTTGTCCATGAACACATAAGAAAGACCTTAAATTTGCTTAACAAGCCAAAAACAAATGTAGCTTTGAAGGATCAAAATCTGTAGTTTGGATTGGTCTTAAAATGACCACAAAAAACTGTGAAATTCACACTGAAGTTTGTTCTTCTAACAAATGAAGAGAAAAGAAATATTCCATGAAAATTTGGAAAATCTGGACATTTTTAGTAAAAAGTGTCTATACAATGAAGAGATAACTCCAGTATGCAGGACAAAACCCATATCTGAGAATATATACAGTGGACAGAGTTTGATTAGAGAACAGTGTTATGAACAGACACAACTTAGCTTGAGGTGTTTGAGTCAAAAGAAGAATTTTTTGTAAGAATAAATGAGCATCTAACCATCAGCTCACCATCTTTACTTCGTCTCCTATCTTGAAAAACTGAATCAATCTGCCAGATGTCATTCAACTTTCAAAAAGGGGAAGTAAAGTGCAAGAACTGTTTTATATCATACGTTTATTAATATGAACAAAATAAAACAAAACAATTTAAAATACATATATTTCTTTATCGAAACAATCTGAAGAATATTTATTTGTTTGTGTGAAACTGTTGGACTGGGCCATTTTTAACTGCAGCTATAGCTTTGATGTTATGAACTCCCTCCATATAATGATAATTAACTCATAAGAGGCAGAGAAAGCTATTTCCTGCAAAGGCCTGATAATACTTAATAGTGCTGATTCAATGGGCTGATAATACCCGGTCGAGACAGTTTGGAGCCAGTTTCCTGCCAAAACACAGCTTCACTCTTTGAAGAGGAGCCAACCTGCACTCTGTCTGTAATGGTGTATCCATTGTATAACGTTGTAGATAACGTTGCTAAATGAAGCCATATTATATCTTGCACTGAAGTGGAGATTGTTATACATGCATTCATTTTATCACGTTTAGACTACTGTAATTCACTGTTTACATGTCTTAGCAAAAACTCCCAGGTGCGTCTGCAGGTTGTTCAAAATGCTACCGCGAGGCTTCTGATCAAACTCCATTGGCTCCCCATTGAATTCGGATTCCATTTTAAGATTTCAGGTTCTATCTTTTAGAGTTCGTCATGGACAAGCACCAGCTTACATCATTGAACTACTACAGCTCGATGTCCCTAGCAGGTCCCTGAGGTCATGTGATCAGGGCCTTCTAGTTATACAAGGCTGAGAACTAAGGGAGACTGAGCTTTTGCCACTGTGGCCCCCAGACTGTGGAACTCTTTCCCTCTGAGCTTAAGATCTGTGGACTCAGTAGTCTCTTTTAAAACCTACCTTGGTATCTCTGTGTGAAGCACTTTGTGATCTTTTATTTAGAAAGGTGCTATATAAATACAATTTTACTTACTTACTAGTACTACTTACTACTTACTTACTACTACTTACTTCTCCAGCAACAACCACCAGTGATCCCTGCCCCACCCCACAGTAGCTCTAGACTGACTCTATGGTAGTTAAGACAGGACTGAATCATTGCTTCTAACCTTGTCAGTATCATGGCTGTATTTCTATTCACCTCTAAACTCATTTAAAGGACACACTTTTAAGTTTTCATGAAAAGCACCTCAGTCTTTTTGGCATAATAAACCTTTTCCTTCCTGGTAGGACATCTGTAATGGGACATTCAAACATACTAAAGGGTTGGGTGGGTACACAGGTCATAAGCTTTTTTTCATGGTGAACAGTTCATGCTGGTCCTTTCTGGTTTGTTTGTGGACTTCAGAGCTTTTTGAGATTTACAACTTTATTTTGGCTTTTAGCTCCTGTTTTTGTTAGCTGGCGAGGTTCAGCTGCACCAAGGGTTTGATTTTTGGGCCTTGTTCTTTGCTTCCTTCATTTCTGCTGCAGAATAAAGCAACATCAAACTCTGTGATCACAATCCGCAGAGCTAAACTTCCGACTCAGGCTGGTGGTCTTTATTGAACAGAAACTGGAGTGTGTTTTTTTTTAAAAAACAAACAAACAAACAAAAAAAAAAACTGGTGAATTGAAGGGAGATCACAAATAACCAGTAAAAATATATTTGATTCAGGTGCTTTCTGTTTTTGTCCATTTTTAATGTGTGTAAAAATCAGCAGTATTCAATGATTACTGACTGTGTTTATAGTTAGGAGAAACTGACCTGATGGTTGAATCTGTTTGTTTGTACCAAATAGAATCATCGGCCTCTCTGTGTAGACTTAGTGAGTTAACAGTTTCTCACCACTCAAAACTTGAGTGAGGAGTTACTGTTGGGTTTATTCCTTAAAATGGCTTTTAGATTCACTGACTGAGATCAGTCCAAACCCATCACTGTTCACGGAGTGCCCTGATTTTTAACTGATATCTAACGTGTGCCAGGTAAAGACACGTGTTGGATTTCCAAGAAGAGGAGGGTGAACCAGGCTGGTGTTCCTGCTCTCAGCTCAACTGCAGGTTTATCAGAGTTGGCAGAACGTTGCAGCATTTCCTTGTTTCTCTTTGGGAGTAGACAATGTGAGAGTGAGGACTCGTCTTCCTGCCTCTGACCACATTTTCTCAAATCACAGCACTATTGTCCTGAAAAGGAAGATGGTAATTAAAGCGAAGGTGGAGGGCAGCGAGGTTCCTGCAGCTCACCCTCTTTCATGTCTCTGTGTGGCTCTGTGTGCGTGTTTATAAATCTCTATAAGGACCCAGAGTGTGGCTTTAAAACCTGAATTCCCAAACCTTCCCAGTACTAAGAGTCGTGATGAAGTCTGAAGAACATTCTAACACTTTTCAAGGCTGTGATTATACTCTATCGTAGACATGATCATGGACCATTAGAGAAAAGTTTCCAGAACAATAAATCCTGTTATACTGATTAAAAAGTCAAAAAGAGCAGGCATACAAACATCCACATATGCTGAAAATGAAATGAAATGTCAATCAAATGCTACTGAACTTTTGGTCACAGTATATTCAAGGCCTGTGAGGTTCTCCTTGAGTTTATAACTTCTGGTAAAGATGCTGTCATCATCCTGGAGTTTGACCTAGTGTTTTGAGTCTTTGAGAACAGTTCATGATTTACTTTGGGTTCATGATTTCATTTATATTGTTTCATCTTTTGTATTCACTCTGGTTTTAGTTTGTTATCTATCTGTGTCCCCCATCTTTTTGTATCTAGTTTCCTGTGTTTCCTGTGACACCACATTCATTTCTCTGTTTCCCCATCATATCTGTTCATGAATGTTACATTAGAGTCTCTCTCCTAGTCCTATCATGCCTGCCTCACACAGATCTTCCTTAGAGGAAGTTCTCAATTTGTCATATGTGTGCTCTTCATTGCTTAAATCCAATCAGGCAGTTTGTGTTGCCTTTGTTTGAGTGTGAGTGGGAAACGATTCACTCCACTACCAGTGCCTCTGGACCTCCAACTGTGGACTTCTTCCCTTTTTCAAAAGGTTTCATGGGACTCATTAAACAGGAAATAGTTTCATGTTTGATCCTGAAGCCTCGTTTTTTTTTCTATTCTCATGAGTATTTATTTAAGACCTGACTGCTGTCTCACTGTGGCTCTCTCACTTACATAAGAGAGCGTTTTGTTGAACAAACAGCAGCTTCTTTATCTTCATAGGAGCTGGAGCTGACCAATCGCACAGCTGGCTGCAGTGCCTGATGACATCACTGAGTCACATGTGTCATGTGTGTTTCCTGTAGGACATGTAACAAATATTAAAAACAAAACCTTTGACTTGGACAAGCTATTTTTTTTTCATTTTTTCTTAGAATTTATCTGTAGAATTTTGAAATTAATTTAATTAGAACAAATTTGGCTACTCAGTGCTGGCCTTTCTCATTAAACAAAAATATTACAATAATTATTATTTTTTAAATTACAATAATTATGTTTATTATTGTTTATTTTATATTTGTCATTGTCAGTTTTTTCATCTATTATTGTGTTTTTTATTTCTATATTTATTTCATTTTTGGCTGTAACCTTATGTCAGGGCAAGAAATTGTTATGGAAATTTTAACAATAACCTGCAACACACCCAGTGAGCTTGATTTGAAGTGGGTTTAATCAACACATTGCAATGTGGAGAGAATCCCAGTGAAACACCAGCACCATCTCTGAATTGTGGCCACCGCCCTTACAACTTATATAGAGACACAGACAAGGAACATTCCACAAAATCTTACATGTTGGCCCCTCTCACGGGGGGGGGGGGGCTATGCCTTCTCCCTCACAGAGATTATGACAGAAATTATGACCTTGTTTTCTGCTTGGCCATCACCTAAGGATTTACATCCCTGATAAGCTGGAGGAGTCTCACTATCTGTTGATGTCTCCCATTACAATGGCCTCACTGTGTTAACTTTCCACATGCATGTAAACTAGTGACAGGAGTGCTCTTATTATTACATAAAGTGATAAAGTGATATTACTATAACTAATGTGATATAATTAAATATGTGATTAATATATGAGAAAAGAAACCTGCCACCACATTCCCACCCTTTGTGATACCACAATTAAGAATTAAAAATAATTTATTAAGAATTACATAAAAACATGGGGATTTCTTTTCTAACTACTGAACATAACATCAGCACAATTACATACTCAAAGAAATTCCATAATGTGCATCTTCCCTATAGTCAGAAGGAAAAAAAACAAATTCACACTTTATGGTCATCTTCGCTCCATCTGAGCCTCCACCCTTTCTTCAAAGGATGGCAGTTATATCATAAAAGAAAACACAATATGAGACCATATACAGAAATGAAACAGCCTTCGTTGTTCATCTGCAAAAAAAAAACAACCCTTCAACCTTAGTTACATCAAGCTGCTCTTTCATAAGAACCCGTTGTTTAGATAAGGAAGTCTTTCAGTGTGTGATATATTTTCCACTTTATCATTAAATCCATCAACCCATGTTTCCTAATTTATTAACTGTTTCTGTAAAAGACCCTCATCCCCAGTGTTATTGGGGATTGAGGCACACATGCCTCACCAAACATCACACACACTCCTTTGTGCCATTTGTTTTGCCCTGTCCAGATGTTTGCCATAAAGGACAGTGACTATATTTGTACCTATAGGTAAGTGAATACCACAAACATAAACTAACGTCAATCTTAGTGCTTCCCAAAGTCTGGGGTAAAACCCATAAGTAGCCATGAATTTCCACACAGCCAACATATATTAAACACTTCTGAGCTAAATTTACAACAGAGAGATCGATCTTTCCTCTCTATCTATGCAGTGTACTGTACTCTTTACTATTGTAGGGCAATCGACCCATTTAAACAGTGTAAACCCTCTCAAAGGCATTTACAATTATCTTTACTGTGCCCACATCAGTGATTCGGGAAACCAAAACAACCACATTTAACTCCAGAAGAACATGCTTCCAGCATGTTTGAGGCCTATCATGCCTCAATGAAATGTGATGAACCCAAAATCCTACTTTAGGGTGTCAAACAATGTGTCAAAGTTAAGTACACATGTCAAAGAACTCACAACTGTTGTTATTATGTTTACTCAGACAATGAGGACCTAATTCACTTACGCATCAGGAACTGACATGCTAGAAAATCAGTCTAGCTACCCTACAAAATATACACAAATAATTATTAGTTAGGTTGCAGTAAAACTTGCATGCTATAACTACTCCAGTCACTTCTACTCAGGCTCAGGACTCTAACAGAGTTTGTGATGTTCAGAGAGTCATGGTAAAATAAATGGCCTGCATTTGTATAGCGCTTTTCTAGTCCATAGGACCCCAAAGCGCTTAAGTCATGTAAATGAGTCATGTAAATGCATATCATTTATAAGATGATTAGAAACGTCACACCAATGACCACCTTAACTCAAAAACACACGGAACTAATTCAGGCACAACTGCCTGATTTTGTTTTTAATAAGGTGTCATCTGCATTCATTCGCTGATCCCTCTTGGGTGACACAGAGTCTCACTCACTGAGTTGGAGCTTGGCACGCCGTTGTTGGAGGAGGGCGCTCTTTTCACCCCTCACCCTCCTGTTCCAATGCATCTTTATGGTTATTGCTGTGGTTCTGGAATCTTCTCATGATGACTAGTAGGGCCCCAAACCGCACGACCTTTGATGTCAACCACTGCCTGGGCTGTCAGCTACGCCATGAGTGTTTCCTATGCTCTTGCTCTTGACGAAGGCGGTCGCACTTTTCTCCTCTCCTCCTCTCCCTTAGCCTCTTGTGTCCTTGTCTAGTCTCATGTTTTTTTATATTACTTTTCCCTGGAACATTCTCTCACAGTCTGCTCTCTAAAACCTAAAAGAGGAATTATGGATGTGATCAACTGGTCCCTAAATGTAACTGACACCCCTTTCTCAACGAGAAGTTTGGGCTTGGGTGAGCCTGAGTGCTGAAGATATCTACCTATTCAGAACCATGATAACAGGGTTCTGGCTGATCGGAGTTGGCTTGGCCCTGACTTATTGAAGAATTAAGAAAACGGAACCAGCTGTTCAAACCCCCACAAGGCTGCCAGCTAGGATTGGAACGATGGGAGAGGCGTGAGTTTCTCAAAATGGGCTCATTGAGTCAGCACGGATAAGATCTTGGAAAGGCTTACGGCTGCCGTGAATACTCAGAATAAGATCTCTGAGTGCAGACTGGATTACATCTCGGAAGGGCTCACTCGGAATAACACCTCTGAGCGCAAATTGGATGACATCTTGGGGAGGCACACTGTCGTGAGTTCTCAGAATCGGCTCTTTGAGCACAAGAATGACAACATCACAGAGCGCAAGTATGGCGAAGCTTGCGGCTCTCCAACGGGAGATTGAGAGACCAGTGTTGGACTTTAGAACTGCTTTGAAATTCATATGAGCTGTTCGCACTAAAGTAAAAAGCACCATCACTTCATGCGGATACCCTTTCGGTGCCAGCTGCGGTCTCAAGGCTGGAGCCGAACAAAAACTCCCTGATAACGACTGGTTTTAGTCTGTTCCTTCCCATTCCATGCAATGCCACCTGGGTTGGCTGGAAGACTGTTTACTTAGCCTAGCAGGGCGAAGAACACTGTCTCAGCTGAACTCTGGACACGTACACACATACATATACACTGATATGCACACACTCATCCCCCCTCCCTTTAAAATCTAATTAAAACTAATATAAAATTGAAAATCTGAAGTCAAAACGAAATAAAAATAAAAACTAATGAAAATTGCAAAACTATTAAAACCCTGGTCCACATCATCAGTCCAGCCACCGTCCAGTCACATGCATTCATACCAGTCATTGCTGATAGTGGAAAACTGCGCACGAATGTAAATATCCACTGGCAGCAATGTTACAAAAATAAGAACAATTCTTATTGCTTTTGAAAGGGATTGAATCACTACAATCCTTTTAAACACAGGACTTACCATATAATATGGTCAGCATCCTAGGTAGGTGAATTTCCTCAGAAGCCATTGTAATCTAGAGAAGCTCACCTTATATTTGCTCAGAATTAAAGTATTTTATAGCCTTTTACTCCCAATCTTGCAGGCCTGCTTTTAAATCACCAACACACAAAATATCACCCCCAGAGGGATGATACCTGGCATGTTTTTTCCTAAGTGCACTGTTACAAAAAAACATATTAGGCCCGGTTCTAAGTGTAAACCCCCCCCCCCCCCCCCCCCCCCCAAAAAAAAAAACAACAACAAAAAAAAAACAGTCTTTCTCTTAGAAAAAGAAAACAACCCAAACCTAACTGGCAAAATCGGCCTGGTACTAAAACAAAACCCAAAAATCTGCCAGAAAAATCGCAAGAAAAATGTCTTGCTTTCAGGTGAAATAACATGCTGTAGGGGTTAAAACCTGCTATGCAATGCTGCTGCAGTCACTGATTCTGGCTAATTAATAACTGATGCTTCCATATTTGTACATGCTGCTCAACCCTTTAAGGTTTAAGGTTTAGGGCAGTGTTGCTGTGTGTTCACATTGTCGACTCTTGAAGTCGACGTCGTTGCTCTCGAACTGCATTTTGTCTTCAGGGAGAGATTGATTGTCCTCGAAGCTTGTTCTTCAGGTTAAGATGTACATGGAGTGATGCTGTGTAATATTCAGCCAAAACACAACTGGATGCGGTTCCAATTAAGTTAAGCTATCATTTTGCTCCGGCCACTGTGCTTGTGGAGGACGTTGATCCAGTTCCGTAGCCACCTGTACTAACACACTAAAACATTTATTTAATATCATTTTCATCACTACTCACTAACACTTTCATTCTCTGATTCAGTAAAAACACCACTTTTCCACATTTAACACCCCTCTTCTCATTATTCATCCCACACAAATCAGCCTCTTTTCTTTGTTGACATCTTTCTTTCTCTTAAACAACACATACTCCATCCATTTGGAGTTTTCAACCAGACCACCTCCAGGGACACAACCTCCTCACAGCTCCTGAGCTCAGCCCCCATTGCAGGCGGGCGTCCCCTCTGCAGCCTTTGCTTCGGTACAAAGTGCTAAAACCCATAAACCCAAGGACAGAAGAGTCCTTCCCACGACAGTCCTTAATTTAGGCATCGTATTTTGAGGTTTTCCCTTTCCGTGGTCCGCTTGAAAACTCCCCCCAAATCAAAAACAGCTCACCGTTGCAGATTCTTTTGCCCACTTCTTTCCTCATAGTTTACTAATTTCCTGCATGTGTGAGTCGCTGAAGGTCTCTCGCGGTTCCCCCTTTTTTGAAAACAAAAACTGTTCTATTTTCATTCATTTTATAAATCATATTTTTTAATTATTTTTTTTGTCTTTAAATATAAAACTCAGTTGTGTTGATTTATGACTGTATTTATATGATAACCTGCCTGAGGTTGTCCTACTTTGTCTGTATATCTGTAATAAGGTTTTAGTGAGTCTGTTTACTCTCTCACATTTTAAATGTCCACAAAAACTTCTTTTACACACATTAAATGAAACTTTGAGTATTTATTTATTATTTGCAGTCATTTGCTGCGCACATTCATACATTCAATCCTTTTTACAAATCATTCATCTGATTGAACAAAACTGATTACAAACAAGTTGAGCAGTTTCATAACTCACACAGACCTTCATGTTTAAAGATAAAAGATATATATCTTTATATTCTATTATCAATAAATCTATTCTCTGCTTCAGTCTGCTTTAACCACAAAAACAACAGTTTGTCTTCCCTTGTCTCCAAATAAAAACAATAAAAGAGATGAAATCCAGCCTTAAGACTAACAATAAAAACTACATAAAGTGTTTAAATGAAATGAATAAAGCAGGAAACCGCAGCAGCTTTCATCTCTTTGGCTCCAGGAAAACTAAAGCAAACATCTCAATGATTGAAACAAAGATAAGTCACCGCAGGGAATAAAACGCTCGACAGATCGTGAAGGTCTGGGTGTGTTGCTCAAATATTGTTCACTGGTTTTTTTTTCTGCTGTTCATAAACATCCGAAATCAGAACTATAAACTGGCATCTCTCATCATTTTAAGGTGATTACATGCAGTCAAATTAACAACAGGACAAAATGATCTGATTTATTTTCTCTCTGATTCTTTAGTTTAAACTACCAAAGCAGTTAAACAGCAAGAACATCTTTGTCCTAGATGTTATTTTTAGATGTTAAATTAAAATAAAAACAAACTCTGATTTAGTCTGAAGCTTTATTTGAGAGAAACTCCATCCCTCCTAACAGATTAAGAAGGAAATTTACATCTGTTTGTGATCAAGAACATTTTAAACTTATATCTTTCAAACCTCTGAAACCATCGAAATTCTATAGAGAAATCATCTGTTTTACTGCAGGTTTGGACTGAACCTCCTGATCTGGTCTCACTTTGTCAAATTAGAGGAGCAACCTCAGACCTCCCTGTTGTTCTATTCAGATCTAGTTGTGACAGTTGTTTGGGTAAAGTTTAGTTTTAAGAAAATTTTTAACCTCTTCTTTGGATACAACCTCAAAATCAGGAATGTAACATCCCTTCTGGAAATTCGCTGAAATACTCCAATCTGATCTCAAGAGCCACAAATTGAAGTGTGGTAGTCCAACATTTAGTTTTAGATGCAGAAAAGGTTGAAGAAGACTTGTAGCAGCCTTTTTATGAGGTGGTCTCAGACATACTCAGATCTGGTTCTCATGGAGTCAGGTTCTAGCTTTGTCAGGACCGGAGGGACATCAACGGGTCTGTTACTGTTTAACTTCTGCACATAAAAACAGGAAATTAGCAGCAGCATTCCTGCAGCTAGATGAAGGACGCCGGCCGTCCAACCACAGAACAGAGCATCCCCAAATTCCCATCGTGGGACCATGTCAGGCACTGACTCATCGAAGAACTGTTCGACCGTCACATGGGCGATGTAGGAAACTGGGATGAGGCCCAGGATCCCTGCCACCAGCCACAATGCCCCACTGGTTGCCTTCAGGGCCCTCTTACAGCTCACGTCCTCCAACTGTTGCCGGCAGCCGTTGACAAGGTGGAGGCTGGGTATGGCAAGCAAAAGCCCCAGCATTCCTACCCCTAGCGCTGTGCACATGAGGATCCGGGCTAGCTTGATCTCTGGTCGCAGCCCCAGCAGACTGTCATAGGGCCTACACTCCAGTGTTCCCTGCTGATTGAGCACGCAGGTCTCCCAGAGGCCCACCCCAAGAGTCTCTGTGACCAGCAAGTTGGACAGTGTGAGCCATGAGGACATCAGGGTGGTGGCCAGAGAGCAGAGCCAGGCCCCCGCTGAGATCAGAACCCCCACCAGCTCCAGAACACTGATGATAGGGTCCATGATGGTGATGTTGTGGCTTTCAGAGAGTGCTGGTCTTTACCTTGCTGCTGTCAGGAGGTGGGCCAGCTCGCACATCACTGTTCCCAGAGAGACACACTGCAGTCAGGCCCAGTCAGGAGGGTTATCACCCTCCTCTCAAGGCAGAGGCAGAATGTGATTGGTTGACTGGAAACAACAGCATCGCTGTGAGGTCGCCTGTAGACAGGATGTTATGAAAGGCGTTTGAAGTCAGCGATGTCACTTGTTCTGCCTCCCTGCTGCCTTCCTCCTTCCCCCCTCCTCTCTATTTTACACAGCGTCTGTTTGGTCTTCGTTCAGCTGATTGAGATATATCAAAAGGAAACATGCACACACTCCTCCCCACCATTACAGAAACCTGAGTGAGTGAGTGAGTGTGTAATGCAGCATGAATGCAGATGTTCATTGAGAATTTTAACATTTCTAGGCAGGTTACTTCCCCTAGATTCACAACAGCAGTTTGAGAGCTTAATGTTTGATTGGTTAATGATTTTTTTTAAAAATTTCTGACTTAACATTTAAACCTTTAAATAATCTGAGTCTCTGTAATTCAGAAAAATTCAGAAAACACTCAGTTTTACTATAACTTTTTATTCTTAAAGTGTGTCATTAACCAAACTCCATGAAGGTCAAATAGAAGATCTGCAACTGTCATTCAGAACCCTACAGTCAGAAGTTTTATTCAGATTTGCTGCACTGCTCAGTTTATTTATTTATTTAAGACCTCACATGTAGTCATGCTGCAGTACAGCTATAGAAACATTTCTCCATATTTCCTCCTGAAATACTTTCAACCTATAGATAATGTGCAGGCTTTTGGAGTTTCTGTTCACCAACACAAAACAAGAAATTTTGAAGTATTTTGTGTTGAAAAAACAATTTATTCACATTCACTGTAGGAAACAAAACTTGCAAGAACTGTGTTTTTAATAATGGAGTTCTATGAGGTTTTCATGTGACTTAGAAAGTTAAAAATACTCAGCAGAGTCTGATTGATCATTCAGTCTCATATTTAGATTCTTTGTGGAGACATTTCAGTGTTTAAGAGTCTGTTGATCAGGTGAGCAGCAGGGTGCTCACAGTGAGAGCATCAATACCTAAAACTCTTTAATCATCACTCTCTGTGTTCCTTTCTGGTAATGTGTAACAGGACTATATTTTTGAATGGAGCTTGACTGGATAATGGTCAGCTCATATTTTCCGTAGGCTGTTTAATCAGTAACCTGACTTCATACCAGACTCCATTTGAAAATCACATAATTTGAAGATAACCTGCAGCACAGTTACATCTCAGTGCAGAACTTAAATTAGAAAAAGAAAGAATGTTTTCTGAGCTTCAGTGTTGCTGTTTGCTGGCCTGATGATGCCTCCAGTTGGACATTAGCAGAAACTGCACATCAAATTTTTGTTAGATTTTACAGGCTGTGTTCTGCTGTGAAAAATAGTAAATCACATAATAAATTGCACATCATCATGTTTATATGGCCTGTATTTGTATTTGTATAGTGCTTTTACTAGTCCCCCCTAGGGACCCCAAAGCACTTTACACACCCAGTCATCCACCCATTCACACACACATTCACACACTGGTGGAGGCAAGCTACAGTTGTAGCCACAGCTGCCCTGGGGCAGACTGACAGAAGCGAGGCTGCCATATCGCGCCATCAGCCCTTCTGGCCAACACCAGTAGGCGGTAGGTGAAGTGTCTTGCCCAAGGACACAACGACCGAGACCGAACTATATATCATAGTTAAGCCAAATGTATCTAAATGCTGGCCTGATCAAATTCTTAAAGTTCTATACCAAGGTTATTAAAGTTAAATAAAACAAAAAAACAGAACTAGCTGTATTATAACTAGTGTTGGTCAAGTTACTTTAAAAAATTAATCAGTAACTAATTACTGATTACTTCCCCAAAAAAGTAATCCCGTTACTTTACTGATTACTTTTGAAACAAAGTAATGTTTTTGTCACTTTTTATGAAATCAAACTCAAAGTAAGGTCAGTACTTCCACGCTTTAAACGCTGCACGCTCATAGTCTGTCCCGCACTCGATATATGATCCATTGTTGATCTGCACACAGCTGTTGTCACAAACGTCGCACTCGCTTACGTCACTGTCATGAGACATTCTCGCAAAAAAATCACGGTTTTAGTAACTCAGTAACGCAGCGTTCCTACGGAAAATGGTAATCTAATTACTGTTTTTACAATAGTAATCCCTTACTCGTTACTTGAAAAAAGTAATCAGATTACAGTAACGCGTGTAACGCATTACTGCCCATCTCTGATTATAACTAAGTAATATAAAACTAACTAACTAATAACATAAAATAAAATTATGACAAATAAAACTGACTGATACACTTTTGTTACCTCGCTCACTGTTCAGAAACATTTCTACTCTGTAGAAATCCAATGTTTTGCAACTCTTCCAAGTTCAGTCTCGTGTCCCATGTTAGTGTTTTCAGTTTCTTTCCCAGCTGTGTTCTCCATGTGTTTCTACTTCCCTCGTTACTCCCTTGTGCTTTTAAGCCCTGTGTTTTTCTCTGCCCGTTGTTGTGTCTTCCCTCATAGCTGTGAGGTTTCAGTCTGCTCCTTTTTCCCTTGTAACTTAATTTTAGTTGATTCGGTGCTATCTTGTTTTTTTAATATAGGGCTGTTTTAATTTTTTTGTATTCTCTGGGGTTTTTTTGTTTGGTTTTGGGATTTTTTTTTGTTGTTGTTGTTGTTTTTTGCTGCTCTATTTGATTGCTTGATCACTGTACAGCACTTTAGTCCAGTGCTGAGTATTTTAAAGTGCTTCATAAATAAAGTTGGATTGGATAGTTTAAATTTTTCCAGTATAGGTTTCTGTTTTGTAGTGCTCTGTTTTTGTTTTCCAGCAAAATAAAGCTTTTGTTAAGACTTTTGAGTTTATCCTCATGTGTATCCAATACTGCATTTGATCCTCATCCTGCCTGCCACAGCATTATATGGTAGTTCAGATCACCTCTCTGTGTCATGCAGAGTTATTACAGTGAACTAAAACTGAGCTCAAAGGTAAACAATGTAAAACATATCTTCATTATGAGAATCTGCCCCAGATAAAAACCTTCCATAATATTATGATCAAAACACTGAAACTAAACTCACCCTGTAAACTGTCAGCTTTCAAACTTTCAAACTCAATAAAAAATGACACCTGCAGTATTTTTAGCACAGAACTATTTCACATTTCCCATCTTGTCTCCCAGATGAATATGATCAATGTGAGCTGTGTAATCTCAGGTCTGGAGCTCACTCACCTCACAGTCATGGAGGAGCTGATGGTGCCATGGTCCTGGCTCTGTGCTCCTTGTTTCCCTAGTTAAAATGGTAAAATGGCCTGCATTTGTATAGCGCTTTTCTAGTCCCTAAGGACCCCAAAGCGCTTCACACTACATTCAGTCATTCACCCATTCACACACACATTCACACACTGGCGATGGCAAGCTACATTGTAGCCACAGCTGCCCTGGGGCGCACTGACAGAGGCGAGGCTGCCGGACACTGGCGCCACCAGGCCCTCTGACCACCACCAGTAGGCAAACATGGGGTTAGTATCTTGCCCAAGGATATTTGGCATGCAGCCAGGAGGCAGCCTGGGATCGAACCACCGACTTTCTGATTAGTGGCTGACCTGCTTTGCCACCTGAGCTACAGCCACCCCTACTCCTAGTTCCTAGTTTTGGTTTAGTTTTCTTGTATTTAGTTTTCAAGAGTTATTTTTTTGTACATTGAATAAAGCTGCCTCTTTTAGTTCATTATGTCATGTTTGGGTCCTAGCTCTGCCTGCCACAAATGAAGTTCAGCTTAAGTAACATGTTGGTGGAGGCATTAGATTATTGTTTAAAACAAAGAAAGACATCCATCAGAATATCACCAGAAGACCCCTGAGTGAATAAGAAATCAGACTCTATGATCAAACTCAGTCCAGGACTTGGAGTTTGTGCAGCTGTGGGATCATTATGTGTAGAATACTGCCCATCAGACCGAGTGACTGCACAGAAGGGTCAGGGTTAGATACACCCCTAACCCTTGTTGATGATCTCTTACAAAGCGGTTGAATTGGACACCGCACTGGGTGGAAAAGAATATCAAGAAGTATGAATTTTTGTCTGAAAAGAATCATGGCAGCAGCAGAAATACTGAATGGATAAAAGGAGCACAAAGAATTTGGAAAATAAAGATTAAGATTAATCAATTAGTATTATAAATATTAATTAGTGAACGGACGGACGGAAGTGAGGTAAGTGACGGAAGTGATGTTGTAGGTGACGTCAGACGCCGGAGATTTTGGCGGAGAAAAAGCAAATGGTAGCATAGAGTTTAACAAAGGTTTTTCCAAGCTTCAGTATTACCAAATATACTAATCAATTGTCATATAACTAACAACATCTGTTTTATCATCTCTAACACCCTGGAGGACAACGGGGAGAGTTTAGACGCTCTCCAAGATTACATCGACCGCTGTTTTCAAGATTTAGTAATGCATAAGGCCCAGAGTGCATCTTCCCCGGCCAAAATCGAGACGCCGTCATCGAAGAGAAGTCGCCAGGCAGACTCCCCCGGTACAACATCGCCTGCCGGCAAAGACATCGCAGAAATCCTGGAGTCAATCGACAAGCGATTGTCCAGTTTCGATGCGAGGCTGTCCCTGGTGGAGATCTTACACCGGGAATTTAAATCTCTGAGAGAATCCCTGGAATTCAGCCAGCGGCAGGTGGAAACGCTTGCCGCTGAAAATGCCACGCTACGGGAGTCGGTTAAATCTCTCACCGATAACGTGACCCAGCTAAACATTGAAAATAAAAAAATAAAAGAGTCCGTTATCGATCTACAAGCTCGTAGCATGAGAGATAATCTTGTGTTTTCTGGTATTCCAGAAACTGCCGGAGAGGACGCAGAGGCAACGGTGAAAAGCTTCATTAAAATCCACCTGAAGCTGCCGGAGGACACCGTAAAGAACATCGACTTCGATAGAGTACATCGCTTGGGGGGCGCGCGGTCGCGGACCGGGAGACCACGGCCTATTGTGGCCAAATTCAGTCAATTCAAACAGAAGGAACAGGTGAAGAGTCGCGGCAGAGAGCTGAAAGGAACGGACTTCAGCGTGAACGACCAGTTCCCCAAAGAGATCCTGGAACGACGCAAGGTCCTGTTCCCAGTCCGACGTAGCTTTATCCAGAAAGGCTCCCGTGCTGTCATCGCTGTGGACCGGCTCTACGTGGACGGACAGCTGTACCGCGACCCCGGCACCACACCGTGGTTATACTGACTGCACTCCAGATAAGAACCCGCTACACTCTTTTCTTATTCATTCACACTTTCTCCTTTAAAATGTGTTTAACCTAGTAATATCAGTAGGATGTCATAGCAGATATAACACCGTCACCCTCCGTCATTGCTTTAATTGGAATGTTTCCGTTTCGTTTCCTTTTTTTTGTTGTCGCTCACAGTTCATGTGGTTTCTTTCTTTCTCTTGTCTTTCACTGCTGTGGTCACCTACTTCCCCACTCACCTACAAACAACACCCTCTATTTCTCCATATTTTCACAACACGATCACGCAAACACATCAGCTCAACGGCAGCACATTCACAACAGCCTCACAGCACGCACAGACTTGCAGGACACATAAGCAAGCCACGCTTGTTCATATTAGTGAATATTCACACACATAGTCAGACTTATGGAGTCTCTCACCACACTTCTTTTTCTCTTTCTATTTATAAACAAGGGATGTTTCCATATTCTCTCCACCTGTCTAAACGAAACACCCAACATACATCATTAAACATACACGCACAATTAAGGGCATGCTGAGGTTTGTCACATGGAATGTAAATGGAGCTGGCACCAGAGGAAAGAGGTTAAAAATATTTAACCAGCTTAAAAAACTACAGGCAGATGTTGTTTTATTACAAGAAACTCACAAACCTGTCACAGGTTTAAATGAACTTAAAACACCTGAGTTTCCTAACGTGTTTGCAGCCGGTTATAATTCTAGACAACGGGGAGTAGCAATTTTAATACATAAAAATGTTAATTTTACAGTACTCGATACAGTTATAGATCCAGAGGGTAGATTTCTAATTATTAAACTATCAATATTGAACAAAAAACTATGTATTGTTAGTATATATGGTCCAAATGTTGATGAACCCTCATTCTTCCACGGTTTTTTTAGTGCACTCTCTGAACACCTTGATTGCACACTCATTCTTGGCGGTGACCTCAACCTTGGACTAAATGAAGAAATGGATAGGCTCAACACAACAGGAACTCAGCGTAATTGGCAGTCCACAAATATAATCAAACAGTATATGAACGACTTTGGTCTTTGCGACGCATGGCGCTCTCTTCACCCCACCAGTAAGGAATATACTTTTTTCTCGCATGTTCATCACTCTTACTCTCGTCTGGATTATTTTTTGGTCAGCAGCTCACTGCTGTGTGACATTTCAGACACTGAGATTCATCCTATAGCTGTCAGCGATCATGCTCCTGTATCTTTAACACTAATGCACAAGAATAATACTACGCCAAGTAAAAACTGGAGATTTAATATATCACTACTTAAAGATGAAGACTTTATTAAATACTTTAAAAAGGAATGGACTTCATATTTAGACTTTAATGACACTCCCGGAATATCTGCTTCTGTTCTATGGGAAGCAGGGAAAGCTGTGATGAGAGGTAAAATAATTTCTTTCTCATCACACAAAAAGAAAGAAGAAAACAAAAATATTCAGGAATTAGAAAAAAACATCAAATCACTAGAAGAAGCCTACGCGTCCCACCAAGATCAGGAAACATTGAACAAAATATGCAAAACAAAACTAGAATTAAATGAAACTATTAATAAAAAAACACAATTCCTTATACAAAGACTTCGCTTGCAGAATTTTGAACACAGTAACAAATCAGGTCGATTTCTAGCTAACCAGCTAAAAATAAATAAAGAAAAAACAACTATATGTGCTGCTAAAGATTTATCGGGGAACACAATATATGATCCTGGAAGAATAAACAACATTTTTAGGGATTTCTATGAAACTTTATACTCACCACAAATAAACCCATCTAAAAATGAAATTGATCTGTTTCTTGACAACGTAACTCTTCCAAAATTACTAGACAGTCAAGCAATGGAACTGGATTCGCCACTGACGCCAAGTGAACTCCAGGAAGCCCTGATAAGTATGCCCAATAATAAGGCTCCAGGTCCAGACGGCTTCCCTGCAGAATTCTACAAAGAATTCTGGACAATTTTGGCACCAGTATTCCACAGCATGTTGCAGGAAATCGAGGAAAAGGGCAGACTACCACCAAATATGAATTCTGCCAACATTAGTCTCCTGCTAAAACCAGGCAAAGACCCTTTATTTCCCTCAAGCTATCGTCCAATTTCTCTTTTAAATGTAGACCTTAAAATAATCTGCAAAGCTCTCTCAAAGAGATTAGAGAAAATGACCCCCCTCTTAATTCATCCTGACCAAACTGGTTTCATAAAAGGTCGGCACTCCTCAACAAACACTCGTAGATTACTTAATTTAATAGACTACTCATACGATAAAAACATCGAAGCCATAATATTATCTCTAGATGCAGAAAAAGCATTTGACAGAGTTAATTGGAAATTTTTATTCGCAACTTTACACAAATTTGGTTTTGGAAACTCTTTCATAAACTGGATAAGAATATTATACAATTCCCCAACGGCTCGTATCAGAACAAATGACCAGACATCCTCCAGCTTCTGTCTCCTGAGGGGCACCAGACAGGGATGCCCACTCTCCCCCTCACTTTTTGCAATTTTTATCGAACCTCTAGCAGCAGCATTTAGACAGGCTACAACAATTAAGGGCATAAAATGTAAGAACATAGAACATAAAATCAGTCTCTATGCGGATGATGTGTTGCTTTTTCTGCAAAACACACAAACCAACCTCTCTGAGGTAATTACTTTAATAAACTGGTTTTCAAGAGTTTCAGATTATTCAATTAACTGGCCAAAATCTACAGTTCTCCCCATTAACTGCTCCTTCCATAATTCTTCCTCTGCCCCACTGCAATCCGGAAATATTAAATATTTAGGTATTAATATCTCTCCTAAGCTTTCAGACTTAACTAAACTAAACCACATCCCACTTCTAAAGAAAGTAGAAGGCGATCTGACTAGATGGAAATCTTTACCCATATCACTCATGGGAAGGGTCGCCACTATAAAAATGATGATCTTGCCAAAAATAAATTACTTATTTTTGATGATCCCTAACAAACCATCACAAGATTGGTTCAGATCTCTGGATTCATATATTTCCAAATTCCTTTGGAAAGATAAACCCCCGCGTATTAGCTTAAAAACGCTACAAAGAACCAAGGATAGAGGAGGATTAGATCTGCCTAATTTTTACCAATACTTCTTAGCCAACAGGCTTCAGTTCATCTCAGAATGGTTAAAACATACCTTCTTAGTTGAGCCCTGGCTAGATGTTGAACAGGCACTATGCAAGGATCTAGAGATTTCAGACCTACCATTTATTAGCTCAAACATCAAAAGACATGAATGCTTTAAAAGTATCAACATCAGCTTTTCTCTAACAGCATGGTGGGAGTTTCTAAAAATAACGGAGTCTTCATTAATCCCATGCAAACGTACACCTATCTGGAATAACCCTGACATATTACAAAACAATAATATGATTAATTTCCCAGAATGGAGTTGTAAAGGAATTAAATACTTAGAACATATATTAGAGGGAACAGAATTTATTCCATTTGACAGACTAGTTGAACAATATGGGATCAACAAGACAAGGTTTTTAGAATATCAACAAATTAAATCCATAGTAAAAAAGAAATTTAACCTCAGTCAAGTTGAATTACAAACACCACTAAGTGCGGCACATTTTCTTACTCTTAAATCCCCCAAATTATTATCTAAAATATACAGAACACTTTCTAAATTAGATGAATCAATATCCCTTCCTACTGCAAAGTGGGAAGCAGATTTATCAGTCAACCTAGACCAAAACTTCTGGTCTCAGATTTGCTTAAAAACTTTTAAATTAATTAAAAATCCCAGTCTGCAATTAATACAATACAAAATACTTCATAGAGTGCACTATACAGGTCATCGGATGTTCAAGATGGGCTTTACATCTTCCAACAACTGCTCACACTGTCAAGGCAATACACCAGACAATTACATCCACGCTCTTTGGTTCTGTCCACCAGTGCAAAAGTTTTGGCGCGAGATATGTGAAGACTTATCAAAGTGTCTGAAATGTAACATTCCAACCTCCCCCTTAGTGTGTTTGTTGGGCAGCTTAGATAATGTCACTTCAGAAAAGAATATAGCCCATATGATCTTCACTGCCCTATGCATAGCCAAGAAAACAGTCCTCATGAACTGGAAAAATAAAAATAATCTTAATTCTAACCAATATAGAAATTATCTATTAGATTACATTAGTCTTGACACAGCCTCTGCCACCACATTAGATCAATTGCTCTGGGCCCCTTTTATCAGCTCCATCACCTAGTGGGGGTGGGGGGTCATAGTTTGGTCCCGCCTTCACTGTTGTGATTGGTGAGGGGGTAGGGACAGGCTTAGGGCGTCGGGGGGTTCCCCGGAGGCATCTTCCTTGGGGGGCTCAACCCGGGGTAGCGGTCACGTCCGGTTGAGGGCTCTGTTGGCTCTCAGGTGACTGTTTCCTCGCGGCTGCGTGCAGCGGGGCTAGGGGAGGGTCTGTGCTGACGGACGCGGGTTACTGACCTGGCAACCTGGCTGCCCCTGGGTGGGTCCGGGATGGGCGTGAGGTTCTGGGGGCGCTCCGTCTCTGGGCTGGGGCCCGGGCCGGGCCTCGGGGGCTCGGGTCCTGGTTGGTGTGTTGCCGGGGTTGTGGGCGGGTGGGTGCATGGGGGCCCGCCCCTGGAGCAGGGTGCCGCCGGTGCATCGAGCCGCCTGGGGGGCTCTTCAACTGGTGGGGGGGATGGTCACATCTTGCAGGAGCTTTCTTCTCTCAGGAACTCTCTGCAGGAGGGGGAGATACAGGAGAGGTGGAGGAAGATCTCAGCCTGGGCGTTTACCGTCTTATGTAGTCTGGAAGATGTGTGGTTGGTGGGGTGGGTGCAGTTTTCTCTGTGGTGGGGTTGGGTGGACTGTCCAGGGCTCTGTGGAGCCGGGGGGCGCTACTGCACTGGGCCCCGGTCTGATGGGCCTGGGCCCCCCTTCCCTGGCGGGTCGCGGAGGGTGGGAGTGCCTACTGGGGTCAGCGGGGGAGCTGGCCCCAGGGAGGGGTTACCTGCCCCTCCCTTCCTTCCCTCCCCATCTCCAGCTGCCTCCCTCTTCCCGCTCCTCCACAACCACCCACACATGCAGGGCCTTGGAGTGGGGGTATGTCACCAGGGTGCAGAGGAGGCTAACCCCCCCCCCCCCCGTCCCCTTCTGGCTGCCTCTGCCTCAATTTTATCCCACAACTTAGACATTCACATTATTTACACTCTCATTACACATACATATAGGATCTTGGGGGTGGGCACAATCACGGAGTCCAAATCACCATCAGGGTGTATACCTCACCCCTGACGTCGTTGCCCACCTCTCAATTATAAATACACTTAGTCATTGAGGGTTAGCAGGAGGGACTATGCGCTTACCTGCTGCTCCTTGGCAGGTAGCTCCATGCCCTCCTGGGTTTTAATTGCACCTTAGAACACATATGCATCAACACTACAATGAGCGGGTGGAGGGAGGTTTGGAGTCTTCTCCCACCCCCATTCTCTGCGGCCTGCTGGAGCGGGAGGGCTAGTAGGAGGAGTTGGCCGTCCGACTGCGGTCTGGGGTGTGGGGCCTCCCTGCTGCTGCGGAGTCGGGGTGGTCTGCCTCTCCCCACCGCAGGGAAAAGGGTAACACCACCTGGGTCTGGGTGCAATTCCCCCCTCCAGGGGCAAGGGTACCTAGACCCGGTTTGTAGAGTACGCTTGGGGAGTGTGATTGTGTGTACAGCGTCTCTTTATGTCTGTCTCCACGTTGGTTGAGTGTGGAGTGAGTGCATATGAGAGCATGAGGGTGGGAATGGATGTTTGTGTCTGTGTGTGCCTGTATGTCTGTGTCTATATGTCAGGTTGGGTATCAGACGCCACCTCTCTGGGGACACCTCAGGCCCTCCAAGGTTTGGAGGCCTATCTCCACCCACCACCACTTCCCCTGCCGGTGGCGGACTCCCTCAGGTGTCGGTGTGTTGGTGGTTCTTTGTGTCTGGGGGTGGGCGTCCGGGTACACACTGGCTCACTCCTTGGCGGCCGCTTGTCGGGGCCTGGGGCCTGGGGCTCGCTCGGGCCCCTTTGGAGGTGGGGTGCCCCCGGCCTCTCGGCCTAGGGCTCGGTCACTCAGGCACAGCTGGGGGCCGGCGGAGCTCACGGGCGCATCACTGCAACTCCCCCTGACTTCTGCTCCGCGGCTGCTGGGCGAGCCCTCATCTGGGACTCTCCTCAGCTCTTACTGGGACAGTGGCGCGGCTGCCCCTCTGTTGGTCTTCCATGGTCTCTTGTGTTCTGGGGGCCTCTGGATGTCTGGAGTTTTGATCTCCTCCATACCCGCTTCACACCCTGGAGGACGGGGCTGTGGCCCCCCCACACTCCCTAGCAGATCATTACATGGAGAAACCTTTGGAATGCAAGCATGCTGATCCACACAGGTATGCACACATGGGTATTCACAGACGCGGACTAAAGCTTTCTTGGCTGCTGCCTCAAAGCACACTGTGCGCTGTCTATCTTGCGTGCTGCACAATATCGTTTATTACTTAGTAAATACTGATATCTATGACTAGCTAGTTTATTGTGATGGTGCTTTGTTTTCTCTATTATTATGTTGCTCTTTGTTGTTTGCTGTCTCCTCTGTTTGTTTTTGTTTGTTTGTTTGTTTGTTTTTTTCTCCATACAGGTGACCCAGGAGTTTTTTTTTTTTTTTTGTCTCTCTTCCCCCCCCCCTTCTCACCGTCTCTTCTCCCCTTTGGTTTTCTTTCTTTCTCTCCCCCTCTCTCTCTCATTCATTCCCCCTGTCCTATTTATTTAAAAAAAAAAAAAAAAAAAAAAAAAAAAAAATGACAAAGGATGAACTGAAGCTCTGCCATCACGTAATGTCGCATACTGCTGTTTCTGATGTCATTTAAAAAAAATAAATAAATAAAAAAAAAAAATAATAATATTAATTAGTATTATATATATTCAGACACTCTCCTCATCTCTTTAGATCCATAAAAATGTGTCTTTAGTAATGATATAAAATGTTCGAGCATTTGTGCAAATCTAATATTAAGAAGAAGACTATTCTAGAGTCTGGGACCTGACACAGAGGAGGCTCTGACACCATGATATTTAAGAAAAGACAGATAAACAACTGTGGCATTGTGGGAATATTGGATATTTGTAAAAAACCAATTCATTAGGTCAAACATGTTGGAATTAATAAAGTGGTAAGTGTTGGGTCTAAAGTCAGACCCCGCTGATCCCAGAACTTATTCCCGTGAAAGAAAAACAAGGCAACAGCGATCGATCGTTTTACTTGCAAGGGAGGCCTTGTCGGTATCTCAGCTCATCACAAATGACCTCCACGACGGCCCCCTCTCGCTCCCTTTTATTGACAACGTTCACACAATAAACAATAGTTTACAACACATACCTTCCCCCGTAACCCCCCTTGGTTACAAAGACAAGGCACTGGGTGTGTGTGTGCGTGCGTGCGTGCGTGCGTGCGTGCGTGCGTGCGTGCGTGCGTGTGTGTGTGTGTGTGTGTGTGTGTGTGTGTGTGTGTGTGTGTGTGATCCTGCTGCATATAACATAAAAGCACAGTAGGAACATCCTTGGTCATAAAGAGAGTAGTCTCCCCCACACCCTAGATGGTTCACCCTAGATAACACAGTGAAGCCATACAAAGGGGAGGAAGTTTGCCAACATCAAACAAGGGTGTTCCTGTGATAAAAACACTACCACCCCCCCTCCCAGAATCTTAAGGATCTGGGGAGGGGACGACAGAAAGAATTCTTTAATACTATGTACAAATGGTAAACATAAAAATGACAAACATTTAACATTTCAACTTAACAGTAAGATTTAAAACTGGTCAAACCACGTACAGAGCAAGAAATAACCTGTTACCAGAAAATATGTAGCTATAGCCAGAGGGGTGTCTGTAGCTCAGGAGTTAAGATAAGATAAAATAACCTTTATTAGTCCCACACGTGGGAAATTTGTTTTGTCACAGCAGGAAGTGGACAGTGCAAAAGTTATGAAGCAAAAATTAGAATACAATAAGATTAAATACAGTACACAACTGTACAGAATAGAATAAAATAAAATACTATATACAGTAGAATAAAATAGAATAAAATATACAATAAGATGTATATAGCATTTGTATTCTATTTTTAACTGAGTAAAAATACAATGATGCCAGAAAAGATTATTGCACATTAGTGTTATTGCACATTTGTGGATGTGTGTGTTTGATCAGTTAAAGTCTTTATTGTGGAGTCTGACAGCAGTGGGGAGGAAAGACCTGCGAAATCTCTCCGTCCCACACCGTGGGTGCCGCAGCCTCCCACTGAAGGAGCTGCTCAGTGCTGTCAGAGTCTCCTGCATGGGGTGGGAGATGTTGTCCAACAGTGATAACAGCTTAGCTGCCATTCTCCTGTCACTCACCACCTCCACTAGGTCCAGAGGGCATCCTAGAACAGAGCTGGCCCTTCGGATCACCCTGTTCAGTCTCTTCCTGTCCCCAGCAGAGATGCTGCCGCCCCAGCAGACCACACCATAAAAGACAGCAGAGGCCACCACAGAGTCATAGAAGGTCTTCAGGAGTGGGCCCTTCAATCCAAACGACCTGAGTCTCCGCAGCAGGTACAACCTGCTCTGCCCTTTCCTGTAGAGGGCGTCTGAGTTATGAGTCCAGTCCAGTTCGTTGTTCAGATGAACACCAAGGTACCTGTAGGTGTCCACAGCCTCAATGTCCATACCTTGGATGTTCAGTGGTTGCAGTGGAGAATGCTTGTGCCTGTGGAAGTATACCACCAGCTCCTTGGTTTTACTGGCGTTGATCTGGAGGTAGTTCAGCTGGCACCAGTCCAAAAAGTCTTGAGTCAGTCCTCTGTACTCCTTGTCGTCCCCATCAGTGATGAGGCCGACTATTGCAGAGTCATCAGAGAACTTCTGCAGGAAGCACTGGGTGGAATTGTGGGAGAAGTCTGCAGTGTAGATGGTGAAGAGGAACGGAGCCAGAACCATTCCCTGTGGGGCGACGACCCTGTCCGACACACAGCCCTGAGTTCTCACATACTGTGGTCGGTCGGTGAGGTAGTCCAAAATCCAGGTAGTGAGGTGATGGTCCACTCCAGAGTTCTCCAGCTTGTCCTTCAGGACCGTGGGAAGAATAGTGTTGAAGGCACTGGAGAAGTCAAAGAACATGATTCTCACAGTGCTTCCAGCGGTCTCCAGGTGAGCGAGGGAACGATGTAGGAGGTGAATGACGGCATCATCCTCTCCAATGCCAGGCTGGTAGGCAAACTGAAGTGGGTCCAGTGATGAGCTTACCAGGCGCTGAAGCTGAGCCAGGACCAACCGCTCCAGGGTCTCCATCAGGTGGGATGTCAGAGCCACCGGCCTGTAGGGTTAGAGCCCTTATAAAGCTCTATATGCATGAAACAGGGTGTTAAATATTTAAACTCTAAATTTCAACACTATCAGTATCATGTATGCTCTGTGTGGCAAAGGGGGGGGGGGGGGGGGGGGGGGGGGTGAGGGACCAAATGCAGGACAGAGAATGATGTGAAAACAGCTTTATTGCTGAACTTGACAGACTAGGAGCAGGATGCAAAATAAACACATGGCTACAGCTGAAGCTAAGAACAAGGGAAACAGATCACACAGCATGAAGGAAGAAATGATGTGATAAAGAATTAAGGACAACCAAGGGCTTAAATACACATAAGCTAACAAGGCAAATAGAACACAATACAACATAAATAACATAACAAATGTTTAAACTGAAACATTTTACAAGTTTAAGCACAAACTGAGCTCATTTCAAATTTGATGTTTGCTACAGGTCTCAAAATAGACAGGCACATGTGTATCATGATGTAGCATCTTCTCCTCTTTAGAGAACAGTCAGTCTGGGCATCAAGGGTATGCGTTTCTGGAGTTTTGGTTTTGGAATTTGATCCCATTCTTGTCTGACAGATTTCCAGTTGCTGAAGTAGTTGTTGGTGTCTTTGATATATTTTATGTTTAATGAGGTGCCAAATGTTCAGTCAGACAGTCAGGCCAATTCAGCACTTGGACTCTTTTCAGGTTAAACCATGCTGTCATAATAGCTGCAGTATGTGGTTTTGGATTGTCCTGCTGAGATACACAAGGCCATCCCTGAAACAGACGTCACCCAGAGGATATGTTGGTCTAAATCCTTTATATACCTTTCAGCATTCATAGCTCTTTTCAAAACATGTATCCCATATTGTGTACAGTTTCCCAGTCTGAACATTTGTCATGTTATCTATTTTGTGAATAAAATATTTTTGTTGTAATTTGAAAGTCCTTTAGTTTTCATTTTGTTCAAATTTAAAGAATATCACACCTTTCTCCCGTGAGTAAGTTACAGATGTAGTGCACTTACTCAGAATCAGAATCAGAATCAGAATACTTTATTGATCCCTAGGGGAAATTATTTTTCGTTACAGTGCTCCATTACAAACAAACAGTAAAAAGACAGACAATACACAAATAAGAATAGCACCATATATACATGCATATATATACATAAAGTCACTTATTAATAAATATCTGAAAAGGGAAGAACATGTCCAAAAAGGGTATAGCTATTGCAGTATACAGTGTGTTATGTGGATAAGTTTTACAGAGAGATTGCCACAGGCAGGAATGATTTCCTGTGTCGTTCAGTGGTGCTTTTCAGTAATCTCAGTCTCTCACTGAACTTCTCTTGTGACTGACCAGCATGTCATGGAGTGGGTGGGAGGTGTTAGCCAACATTGTCTTTATCTTGGACAACATCCGCCTCTCCGACACCACCTTGAGGGAGTCCAGCTCCATCCCCACAACATTACTGGCCTTACGGATCAGTTTATCGAGTCTGTTGGCATCTGCGACCCTCAGCCTGCTCCCCCAGCATGCAACAGCGTAGAGGATTGCACTGGCCACAACAGACTCATAGAAAATCCTCCGCATTTTCTGGCAGATGTTGAAGGACCTCAGTCGCCTCAAAAAATAGAGACGACTCTGGACCTTCCTGTAAAGTGCTGTGGTGTTTTTAGCCCAGTCCAGTTTATTGTCAATGTACAGTATACTCCAAGGTATATATAGTAATCCACAATGTCAACACTGACCCCCTGGATTAAAACAGGGGTCAAGTGTTTCCTGGTCTTCCTGAAGTCCATTGATGTTTAAGAAAACTGTTACATATAAAATGTGTAAGAACCTGTGTGCATGCATGTTTTAGTTGTTCATGTTTTGTTTGTTTTTTTCTCCATACTTTAAACTTCTTTCTCTAATAGTTTTCTGTCAAACATGTGGGTTGAGAGAGTTCGGATACATACGTGTTGCTAGTCTTAGATTTTATGTTGGGCCTCTCTTTGGGGCTGGATGAGGGGGTCAGGCTCTTTTGTTATAATCTTTACTCTTTCAGTCTTAAAATCTGAAGTCACTGTCAAGTAGCAAAAATACACACTCTTATCTGATCAATATACTGTTGACCACCCTTATTGTTTACAGAGAAGGGAAATTACAGCCTTATTTTCTTCTTTTATGTCAACATTTCTTTGTCTGCAGGCTCATATCTCAGAAACAAATAGAAACATGAATGCCAGCGTAAAAAAAGGGTTATTTGTGAGGAACCTTGTTTTTGTTCTTGGTGAGGGCTTAACAGCTGTGTGAAGAGAAAGTGAAATGGTGTCAGGATATGTGTTGCGAGTCTATGGTGGGCCTCTCTTCAGGGCTGAATGAGGGGGAAAGACAGGCAAGACAGGCAAGACAGGGTCTTGTGTCACGCTCATTTGTTATAATATTTACCCTGCCAGTGTTACATTAGGAAGGGGCCCTCGTGTAGCAAAAGAGTACACACTCTTATCTGAACCACAAACCTTTGTCAACACTTATTGTTCACGGACTTGGGAAATCACATCAACATTCAAAAATAGACAAAGCATTTTAGGACTACAGGACATAACATTCAAAAAACATATTACCACACAAATTCTGTTCCCTGGGCAAACAAAGGCAGATCCATTATCAGATATTTCACAATCACAGACTGTTACAATGTTTGTTTCATAACTTTGATTCCCACAGTTTGGTCACTGTTTTTTTTTTTTTTGTTTGTTTGTTTTTTACGAATGAGAGTAGTCGAATGAAACAAGTCAGATTCTCTGCCATCTCTGGTGGATATTCCAGCCTACCTGAATAAGTGTTTTGAAGGGGTAGTAATTTTAATATTGCTCATGCTGCTGACAGCTCACAGAATTAAAATACAACATGCCATTCCATGGGTGAGAACTGGATGTTTATTTATGTGTTCCCATATGTTTTCTGTTCACAAGGTAATTAGCAGTAAATAATTTTTCTGCACCTTTAGCGGTTACTCGGTGGCTTTTACTCACTACACAAGTAAACAACAACAACAAAAGTTGCATTAACTGAAGTAGCAAAATTGCATGTAATCAGTTTGGTTTGACAAGTTGCTTAACGTTACAAATACAGTCACAATTGATCAAGCACCCAAAGGTGGAGAAAGTAAAATTTTCAAAATTAAAGGTCAGTGTTAAACTGGAACAACAAACCTCACAGGTTTAATATCAGGAAATAGGAAAAATGAAAAATGAAGATGATTGTGTAAAAGAATACTCTCTGAAAGTTGAAAAAAAATGAACAGACTTAACTGTCTTAGGAGGCCTTAACTGAACTTCAGGGATATTTTGAGGTGACAGACTAGGAGACACTCTTTCTGGACTGTTGCCCCAGCTCATACTGTCATACTGTCCATTATCATCCAAGTCGTGTATGATAAAGCATATCAAAGCACTCCTTAACAACAATAAGAAGGCCATCAGAGCGGACAACTTAGAGGAGGTGAGAATGGTTCAGGGCAAGATCAGTTAGGCTGACGACAATTACAGAAGAAAGCTCGAAGGGAAACTACAGCAGAGCCGCATGAGAGAGGTGTGGAGTGGGCTTGTTTTGTAAAAGCCATACTGTTTTTATTTTGCTGACTTCTTTCTCTGAGAAAACTTCTTTAGCCCCTTTTCTATTAGTACCTATTCGGATTGACTTGGCAGGGTTTCCCATGGTTTTCACGGTTTTCCATTGGGTCATAGTACCTGGTACATAGTACCATGTACTTCTTTAGTACCTCCTCAGCAGTTGTTCTAAGCAATACGAGCAGGTACTAAAATGTGACATCATCAAACTGCGTGCTACCGATTGGCTGTCCATAGACTGAACAGCGGGAATAACGTCACTTCGGCGCCCACCTTCGGGGGTGTCCAAATTCATAGGCTGCATCCTCCTGACGCGCATTTGTAGGCCGATTACGTCACAGCGTAACGACAAAGGCTGTCCAAATTCATAGACTCTGACAAATGCACCCTCCTTTTCCCCAGATTTATAGGATGGGTCTGGTGTATCCTTTGTGGCCCACCATATCCCAGATGCTCGGTTTATCAAGACATCACATCACCAGCTCGATGGCTAGCCGGAGTGAGAACAGCGAACTCCCGGCACATCGTTTTCAGACCCCACGTGGTCTTTCGCTTCTCAGGTTAAACATGATACATAAGTCACTTAGATAACTTAAAAATGTTTTGGTTTGGCTTTTTTCAGTGTTTTATTTGTTTGTGAGTAAATGGGTTTGGCAGAGATTACAGCTGAATAAACGTCAAACAGAAAACTGATTAAAGAGAAATGTGAGATGAACGAGAATTTACGCCAGTGTCCTGTTATACTTTAGATAGCAATGAGCATTGGGCTGAGATTATTAAACTACAATGAGATATGCAACACAATCTGTGTGTATCGGGCAATTTGTGTCCTTGTACTTAAGGTTTCATATTTGAGGTTGAGGAATGTTACGTGTAGTTTTAGTCATTTATTTGCACAAAAAACTTTTTCAAAGACAAAATTTTCTCATTCCTGAAGGTGAATTAAATAAATTGTACAGAAATAAATTTGTATTGAATTATTTGTACAATAGTTTTTCAGTTGCCTTTTATGTATGTGTGAATTAAAACAGAGGCTTGTGTAGCCTGTGTTTTACACATCAATCAATGATTTGTGTGTTTTTCACACAAATCATTTTACACATTTATAGATCTTAGTTTCCACTTGTGGATTGCACATGTAAGGCTGTTCAGATTCTCGTCTCACAACTCTTCTCTTATCCTGAGTCCTTATCAACTCTCCCACCCACTTTTCCCTTTTTGGACCACATAGGGTCTCAGACCTGGAGCCGCTCTTTGTCTCATCCACATAAAGATGCCCACTGAAAACACAATAGATTAGATTCCTTCTGCTGTATTATTCTAGTTTGTAGATCACTCGCTATATAACCACTTTAAGAAGCCTGGGAGAAATGAGGCAGGCTCAGGAAGAAAGAAACTGACCTGAACATCCCTGTAAATGTAATAAAGTCTAAAGAATTTCAGCCAAAGAGGAGGGAGGAACATGAATAACTGAACAATGGTCACTGAAGTTTGAGTGTTACCGATCATCACTGGTGGTAAACCACACCCACACACAACCAAATGGTTGTGTGTGGGTGCGGTTTTCAGGAGCCCCTACTGACAAATCAGGAAATGGATACTTCTGTGGAAGAAAATGCAAATATGACTTCATCAATGTCTCTTCACGAGAGCAAAGAAACTCTGTTTCATTCATTCTTTTTAATATTCTTGTTTTTTCACATATTTTTATGTATCTGATTTCATTTTAATGGTTGTCAGCTCTACAGCTAAAGTGTGCAATTTACATCAATAAAACAAGGATTTTAAATAGAGAAATGTCAGACCTTTGAAAAGTAGAAACATGCATATGTACTCAGTACTTGGGATGGCCCCCTTTTGCATGAATTACTGTCTCAATATGGCATAGCATGGATGCTATGTAAAAAAAAAAAAATTATAAATAATATATATTTTCAATTTTTGCTGCAGTTTATAAAAATTTGTGCACCTCAAAAAAAGAAATTATGAAGACACTCAAAATAAATTTCCTCTGGTTGGAAACTATTTTGTGCAACTGTTTTGCATTTACAGTTTTGAGTGATACACCTCCTGACATTTCTGTAGCTAGAAAAATGAGCAAAAATAAAAATGAATTTCTTTGTCATTTATTGCATGTTTTAGCAATTCATTTAGTTGCTGTGGATGTGCATAGTAACATACAGTGCATAAATATTTGTTAACTTGGGGATATATACAACCTGGCCGGCTATGCACTGGGGCAAGAGGGGACAATGCCCCCTTAAACAAACGTCCTGCCCCCTTAAGTCAAACTTTTAGAAGTTTAGAAAGAAAATAATAAATTACCCACAAACTAATTATGGACAAGATTTACTACAGTAGCTGAAAAATTTACGGTGGCCCTGAGAGGCCAAACAGACTGCAACTTCAGAAAACACCAGCAATAAGAAAAACACTCCAAAAGCACACAAAACACAACGGAAATAAGAAAAATGACAACGGAAATAGGAAAAAAGAAGAACAAATAGGAAAAACGAAAACACAAAATAGGAAAAACCACAACGGAAGTGTTTCTGGGGAGACAATAACCCGACGGACCAGTTGCAGGAACCCAGAATCAGAATCAGAATACTTTATTAATCCCGAAGGAAATTATAGAAACAAAACATGGTAGGTGTGTTTTATTATGATTCATATAATACTGATGACGGATTTTAGGCTAATAGTTAGGCTAACACACTTATCTCTCATCTTTCCTCACAAAACCGATAGATCCTCCACTTCTTTTACAGTTTTTTCTGATGGCTTTAACCCTAACTGTGATTCTTATAGCACAATTCCTAAAACTATTAATACTTATAGCAAAACCACTCACTGAGTTTGCAAAACTAAAAGCAGAAACACTGCTTTGCACTCAGTTTGCAATTTTGTAACACACACTTTGCAAAACTGTAGGCACAATTCACTGCACAACACTCTTTTTGCAGAACTTTAAACACAACTCACTGCTTACACTCAATTACCAAATTTCCAACACACTCCTAGCAAAATTATACACATGTATGGCTATCATTAACACAATTTTGCCAACTGTCTGGCACTCTTTCACATGTGAAAACTGTTTTAGATAATTAGTCCACTTTGCAATCAGCCTAAGCACTATAAACAGGCCGCAGGTAAGCTGTCTATGTGGAGTACAATGGAAGGAGCAGTAAGAGTGAGAAGAGTGAGAATCAGAGGAGGCCGAGGGAGAGGACGTGGAGGTGAAGAAGTTGGAGGAAGAGGACGTGGAGGTGAAGAAGCAAGAGGGTTAGAGGAAGTTAGAGGAAGAGGACAAGGAGGAGCAAGAAGAGGACGAGGAGGGGAAAGAGGAAGGGTAAGAAGAGTAAGAAACAGAATAACTGATGACATCAGAGCTACAATAGTGGACCATGTCATCAACCATGGGATGACCCTGAGGGAAACTGGCCAACGGGTTCAGCCTAAACTGAGCCGCTACACTGTGGCAAGCATCATTACAGTTTTTTTTAATTGGTTTGGTACTATTTTCACAACTAAAGTGTGCATTTTCAAATCTCTCAGTACAAAACTCACATTTGATCACATTTGTAACACCACTAGTCATTCTTTCAAATCTGATGTCATGAGTTCATTGTATTTGCACATATTTTCATTCCAGTTAATCATTGTTGCAGAACATATGATCATTGTGATATATTCTGAGAACATTTGCTTTACTCACCCAAACAAAACAGTAAGATCTTTTTTCAACGTAGTACTTTTACCAATCATTTCATACAGGAGCAAATAATACAAGGTAAGCGTTTCAAATTGTCCTTGGTGATGAATGAGTGTAACTGAACTGTAAAACTTTACACAGCAAATATTACACACCAAAATTTTATATATATATATATATATATATATATATATATATATATATATATATATATATATATATATATATACACAGACACACACACACACGAAAAAGGGAGAAAAAGCAACAAGTCATTTACATAAGCACAATATATTTTGTATTTTATTTTCATCACTTTTACACAATTAATCAAGCCGGTCATTAACATTGGGCCATAAATTTTCATCAACATCACAGTGGATGTCTTTGTTGTTCAGGCACCGTGGGAAAAATCTCCTGGCATGACGAATCCAGGCTTGACATTGCTCAGCAGTTATATCACCACAAGCTTCACACATGGCTTGAAGAAGGGAGACATGCTCATGGGGATGGCGATCATACACCTTCCACCTCCATGTAGAGAAGAATTCCTCAATTGGGTTGAGGAAAGGGGAATATGGTGGAAGATAGAGTGTCATGAAGCGAGGATGTGTTTGAAACCATTCCTGAACCAGCTGTGCATGGTGGAAGCTGACATTGTCCCACACAACAACATAGACAATGTCTTCTCCCTGACAGGCCTGCTCCAGTTCATTTAAAAAAAACTATCAGGTGTTCAGTGTTGTATGACCCTAGAACTGGTCTACAGCCTACCACACCATCTTCAGATATAGCTGCACCCATTGAGATGTTTCCTCCACGTTGTCCAGGGACTTGGATGGTAGCCCTTTGTCCAATAAGGTTACGTCCTCTGCGTCTAGTTTTTGCCAGCTTGAAACCGGCCTCATCAACAAAAATATACTTGTGATGATTCACAGCAGCGTCCAGCTCCATCACCCTCTAAAATGATAATTTAGTTAGTTTTTTTTTACAACTAATAGTTGTCAGTACTGTTACAGTAATTGCATGCCAGTTTAGTGTTGTACCTGAATATATTCTGAACACAGTTGTTTCACCCAGACATTGTTCCTCTCAAAAGGAACCAAGTAAATTTGTTTCATGGAAACCTGGTGCTTCTTCAAAAGCCGGGCAATCGTTGGAAGGCTAATTGATGGCACATTGGCAAAGGTGTCATTGTTGTTCTCAATAGCCTGTTTGATTTCAGACAGCCGTATGTCATTCCTTGCCCTGACCATTTCCACCACAGCCAACTCCTGCTGGTCAGTCAAAACACGTGGGCGACCACCACCAGGTTGTCTCCTGTTAATTCTGAGGACAATCATATACTGTCAATATTGAAGTATTACAAATTACATTACTGTAAACTGACAATTACATGTTGTTCATCTATACAATAGAGTACTATATTTTAGAAGTGAAGTTGCTATAGCAGACATACCGGTTTTCTTGGCGAAAAGTTCTGATGATAGAGCTGAAAGTTGACCTTTGTAAATTAGGCTGTACCAACCTGGCAGCCTCAGCCATGGTAAAGCCTCTGTTAACCACATGGTCAACAATGATGGCCCAGACTTCATTAGAGATGATGGTGCGTTGTCTTTGCCTACATTTCTCTGAAGACCACCTCTCTGTCGAGGAGCACCACCACCTCTTGCTCTTGCAGCAATGTGTAACTTACAAATGACCAGACAACAATCAGTCAAGTTGAAAATCCATGGACATAATGAAGGATTCACTGATTAAACATTAAGATCAGTTGAATTAAATGATAGACAAATGTATTAAACTGAATAATAAGAGGTGCAAATCAAAAATTTGATAGTGATAACATTATGAAAGGCAGTAACTGTGAACAAAACATTTATTTAGATGAAACACTTATTTTGTGCAGTGAAAAGGATATTTTGTCATTATGTGTATTGTACTGACACAATTGGAAATATGCTGAAATGTTTGAAAAACGTGCACTTTTGATGATCTGTTGTGATATAAGTACTAAGAGTTTTGAAAATGTACCAATTGCTTGTGAAAACTGCGCCAAACCAATAAAAAAAAACTGTAGGACATTTCGAAATGAGAATCGGTAAGTACTTTGTAGTACTGCCATACTCTAATGAGAAACACAACAGTACCATACATGCAAAACTACTGAAATTGTTACTTTACAGAATTGCTAGACGTCCAGATGTTGGGGGCAGAGGCAGAATGTTCACTCCAGAGCAAGAGACCCATATAGTGAACATGGTGATTGCAATAATGCAATAAGACTGCGCGAAATACAGCAGCGCATAACTGATAATGACACCATCTTTCAAAATATACACAGTGCAAGCATTTCTGCACTAAGTCGTGTACTTGTGCGCCACAGAATAAGAATGAAGAAAATTTCCTTTCGAGAGAAACACAGAACGTGTAAAGCAACTGCGATATGACTATGTGCAGGTAAGCTAGTGTCATTGGTTCTGAATTTGGAAGTGCATACTGTAGTGCTGTGCATGGGCCTGATGTGTTGCATTTGTTTTGTCTTGTCCAGAGAGTGATGGAACTAGAAGCAGATGCAATAGGACATGAGCTACTTTTTGTAGATGAGGCCGGTTTTAACCTCAGTAGAACCAGGAGACGTGGCAGGAACATTATTGGATACCGTGCCATCATCAATGTCCCAGGACAACGTGGTGGTAACATAACCAGCCCAATTTTTACTCTTTAAGTGTGCGCGTGTGTGTATGTGTGTGTGGGTGGGGGGATATATGTGTATTGAGAGTGTGGGGAGTGAGTTGGAGGGTGGGGTGGGCTGCTTTTAACTATGTAAAGCACTTTGTGCTACATTTTCTCTGTATGAAAAGTGCTTTATAAATAAAGATTGATTGATTGATTGATTGATTGATTGATTGATTGATTGATTGATTGATTGATTGATTGATTGCAGCTATAAGCCAAAATGGTGTTGTTCACCATCATGCAACCATAGGCCCATACAACACTGCACACATTATTGCATTCCTGGACACCTTGCATGACATGCTCACTGTTCAGAGACCAGAGCAGACCCGATATGTCATCATATGGGACAATGTTAGTTTCCATAGGGCTGCTTTGGTCCGCAACTGGTTTACAGACCACCCATCCTTCATGGCACTCAACCTCCCTCCATACTCTCCATTCTTAAATCTCATCAAGGAGTTCTTCTCTGCCTGGCGCTGGAAAGTGTACGACCGTCATCCTCATCAACAGGTAGCCCTTTTACAGGCAATGGAGGAGGCATGTGGAGATATTGACCAGGCATCATGTCAGGCCTGGATATGGCATTCAAGGAGATATTTTCCCCGGTGCCTTGGACTGGAGGATATCGCATGCGATGTGGACGAAATTTTGTGGCCGGACCCAGAAAGACGACATGATGTAGGCTGATTGTCTTTTTTTTTTTTCCTTTTTTTTGTGAAATTCCTATTTTGTGTTCTGACTTTGTCTTGGTTTTGATGAGTGTGAATAAACACCAATACTTGAAGTTTGGATCCTTGTATGTTTACATGATACTATGACAAAAGTGTGACCTCAAATTGACATCTGTACACAGAGAAAGCAAAAGCCAGATGTATTTTGTATTCATACCATCAGTGTGCAGTTGGCGCATTGTGTGCTTGTGTGTACTGTTTGATACGAAAACACCATTTTTACGAAGGTGTGAAGAGTTAATCTAGCTGTGTTCGCTTTTGCAAGAGAACTACAATGTTTTGATAATTGGGTGACAGGTTTTCTTATTTGTGTGTAGAGTTTTGCAAAAATAGCCAATAGTTACAAAAAATGTGCTTAAGCAATCAGAAAAAACTGTAATTCAACAGCACGGTTTTCTTCATTACCTAAAAAAGAGATCCCAGTTTCTGGAGATCCACTTCAGTATTAGACTTTTATTAAATCATTTGAACACAACATAGAAATAAAAACCCTGGAGATGTCTTTATTATTTGAAACAATACACAAAAGGACAACCAAGAGAACTTGTGAGCAGTTGCCTAAACGTGACTTCAGAAGCAAGATTCAGAAAGGCAAAGTCTTTATTACAGCAGCATTTTGGCAACCAACATAAACTTGCCATGGCATACACGAACAAAGTTCTTTATTGGTCTTTAATAAAAGCAGAGGACACGAAAGCTCTTAAAGCCTAGACAATATTTCTCAGAGGTTCTTGTAATGCTATGGAAGATATCAGTTATAGGCAGGAGCTTGACATGCCTGCCAACATGCTAGCCATAACAAAGATGCTACCCTACATGCGGAGAGATACGTGGAGAGTGGCAGTCCATGACTTTCAGGAGGAAGTGTAATCGACAAGCTACATTTAAGGATATGGTGGATTTTCTGGAAGAACAAGTGAAGATTGCATCTGACCCAGTGTTTAGGGACATCAGAGATGTCTGCACGACAAACAGAGACACAAGAAAACTTAAGTCACAAGTTCACACAAGATTCAAGGAAGGTTATTTTGCTACTTCTGTGACAGCATTTGAAAAGGAAAATTACAAAGTTAAGGAAAAGGAAAGAGCCACAGAAATGAGGAGTTGCTTGTTTTGCAGAAAATTGTCAAGAGTTGGAAAGAAAAACACAAAAAACCAAATTGCTTTTCTAAAAGAAAATGTAGTCTGTTTTGGGTGTCTTTAGTAGAGACTGCAAAAAGCACCTCAGTTGCAAGACGTGTTTTACAGTTTTTTCTGATTGCTTAAGCACATTTTTTTGTAACTATTGGCTAATTTTGCAAAACTCTTCACACAAATAAGAAAACCTGTCACCCAATAATCAAAACATTGTAGTTCTCTTGCAAAAGCAAACACAGCTAGATTAACTCTTCACACCTTCGTAAAAATGGTGTTTCCGTATCAAACAGTACACACAAGCCATCATCTACTAAGCACACAATGCGCCAACTGCACATTGATGGTATGAATACAAAACACATCTGGCTTTTGCTTTCTCTGTGCACAAGGTAGGCTATGTCAGTTTGAGCTCATACTTCTGTCATAGATCCATAAGCATAGAGGGATCCAAACTTCAAGTACTGGTGTTTATTCAAACACATCAAAACAAACACAAGTGTTTATTTCCAAGTATAGGATTATTTGCAATCGCCATAATGACTATATGGGTTACTTGGTCTGCAGTGAACATGCTTCCTCTGCCCCCAGCATCTGGTCATCTAGCAATTCTGTAAAGTAACAATTTCAGTATTTTTACATCACTGGTATTGGTGTGTTTCTCATTGGCATATGGCAGTGCTACAAATCTTTGTGCGAAGTGACTGTACTAACCGATTCTCATTTCAAGATGTCCTTATGGTACTTGCTACAGTGTAGCGGCTCGAGTTAGGCTGGACCCGTTGGCCAGCTTCCCTCAGGGTCATTCCACGGTTGATTACATGGTCCACTATTGTAGCTCTGATGTCATCAGCAATTCTATTTCTTACTCTTCCTACCCTTCCTCTCCCCCCTCCTCATCTTCCTCTCCCCCTCCTCGTCTTCCTCTTGCTCCTCCTTGTCCTTGTCGTCCTCTTCATCCTACTTCTTCACCTCCACGTCCTCTTCCTCGGCCTCCTCTACTTCTCACTCTTTCTGCTCCCTCCATTGTACTCCGCACACACAGCTTACCTGTATTATAGTGCTTAGGCTGATTGCAAAGTGAACTAATTATCTAAAAAAGTTTTCACATGTGAAAGTGTGCCAGACAGTTGGCAAATTAGTGTTAATGATAGCCATACATGTGTATACTTTTGCTAGGAGTGTGTTGGAAATTTGGTAATTGAGTGTAAGCAGTGAGTTGTGTTTAAAGTTCTGCAAAAAGAGTGTTGTGCAGTGAATTGTGCCTACAGTTTTGCAAAGTGTGTGTTACAAAATTGCAAACTGAGTGCAAAGCAGTTTTTGTGCTTTTAGTTTTGCAAACTCAGTGAGTGGTTTTGCTATAAGTCTGAATAGTTTTAGAGATTGTGCTACAGGAATCACAGTTAGGGTTTAAGCATTCAGAAAAAACTGTAAGCATCCTCAAATGCTACACATCTGTCAAAAGAAGATGAGCAAAGAACAAGAACCAAAGGAATAGGCTCAAGACCGTGCCATAGGCTCTATTCAGACGAGTGCTCTTACTGGCACACAGATGTTCACTGCAGACCAAGTAACCCATATAGTCATTATGGCGATTGCAAATAATCCTATACTTGGAAATAAACACTTGTGTTTGTTTTGATGTGTTTGAATAAACACCAGTACTTGAAGTTTGGATCCCTCTATGCTTATGGATCTATGACAGAAGTATGAGCTCAAACTGACATAGCCTACCTTGTGCACAGAGAAAGCAAAAGCCAGATGTGTTTTGTATTCATACCATCAGTGTGCAGTTGGCGCATTGTGTGCTTAGTAGATGATGGCTTGTGTGTACTGTTTGATAAGGAAACACCATTTTTACGAAGGTGTGAAGAGTTAATCTAGCTGTGTTTGCTTTTGCAAGAGAACTACAACGTTTTGATTATTGGGTGACAGGTTTTCTTATTTGTGTGAAGAGTTTTGCAAAATTAGCCAATAGTTACAAAAAATGTGCTTAAGCAATCAGAAAAAACTGTAATAGTGCTTATGAAAGTTAAGTCCAAGATAGCAATGTAACATTGTACACCTGTGCATTTCTTGACCCAGGCAGTACTCTGTATCATTTGGCACAGTGAAGCTGATGAATAAGCTTGAACTTTCACGGAAGAAGAGCCAACATTCTGCTGAGAACTATGGGACAATATGAAGTTGTTGAAACTGATTATTTCTGATTCAGAAGTTGCTGAATCAGAAACTCTTGTATGACACTGGTATAAATTGACTGAAGATTGTATGTGGCGTTCCTCAAGGTTCTACTGTATATTGCTAATTGTAAATTTGTTGTCTGGTATGCGTTAGGACCTGGAGATAAATGTTAATTTG